>NC_079291.1:46503079-46806109 GCF_023638135.1 Falco biarmicus | reverse complement strand
AGAAATGTTATTGCTTGTTATAATGTGCTTAGTAGAACAAGGTTTGATGTAGTGGCAAGAGTAGCAAAATGCCATATTGCTCTATGAACGTTTTGAAATGGAGGCTCAAAAAAAATACATAGTATTTTAACTCTCTTTGTCCTTCTTGTTCATTGTCCATCTACAAAGGCAAACATTTTAAATCAAAGCTAAAAAGGGTTAGCAGCCAGAATGCAGAGCTGTCAAATATATATATACACAAAAGACGTATTAAATCGTAAAAGTAATGTCAATGTCACTAGTATTGTAGCTATCTCAGTTCATCCAATGCCTTCAAACTCTTTTGGGGAAATAGCAATATCTGATTTTCCAGACTGGGAAACTGAGGCACAGGTTCGTTAGCTAACACTTGGCTTCACTGAATAGAAATAGCACAAGAATAGAAGCCTGTGCTTTCAGCCATCCAGTCTAGCCTCTGCCCACTTTCTCCCATCATGTCCCATCTCCCTAAATGACCTAACTAAGCCCCATTACACAGAGGGCCATCTAGGCTCACATTTGAAGTATGTAATGTCAACTCTCTCTCTGACCTCACAACTTTATGGTCCTGTTAGCTATTGTTTGAATAGTACAGAGCTGTAACAACACAGAAAATTTACAGGTGACTAAATAGGCAACCCCCAGGGCAGCCTACCTCCCTTCCAATGGCTCCTGCCTTCCCAGACACTGGGTCTCACAAAACCAGAATGACTCCTGGCTTTCAACCTGCTATGCTGGACATCTGCATCTGTGCTGCAGTCAAAGATATGACTGCAGCATCCATAATGGTGCCAAATCCTTACCCAGTTAGTGGCAAAGCCATGGTGGCATAGGTCTTATTGTCCCTGGTGGGAACATTCAACACTGAGCAGAGTCTATGACATTATTAGTACCTCAGCCAATTAAATAAAAATCATTCAGACATGTGTCCCTGTGTTGTAATCACATCTCCAAATGCAAGAATAGCAATTTTTGGTAGTTTATCACTGCTCTGAGCAGCAACATTAATGAGCAATACTGTGATTTTCCCATAGCATAATGCTGCATAGAAACCTTACTCAAGTTCTTTCCAGCTGATATATTCTCTTGTTGCTGGCATGAGAGGCTCTTCCATGATCCTTATCCCTATGGGATGAAAAGAGAAAATCCTTCATCAGTTTCTCTCTTATCCCTCTGCTGGTTCTGATGTTTGTGAATTCCCATGTGGAATTTTCACGGGGGGAAGGGACAGAGGTTTGAAATATTTCTCAAAGTTGTCTGGCTGGCTCCTACATTAGACATGCAGCAATCACGCAAGGGCAGAGGACATTTCATGGTATCTGTTTGAGGAGAAAAGTGCAGTAATTAAGGAAAAGCTGAAATATGGGATGTTATATGCCAAACACATGAAAATTCAATTCACTGGAGCTGTTTCAGGAATCTGTTCATCTCAACATGTGTTGGTACTGTGAGTCAGGCAGGATTTTGCCTCTCCAATAGTCTGTTAGTCTCTTAACATCCCTTTGTTCAGAAAGGAGAAGGAAGGACTGGCTTTACAGTGCCCGCGAGACCAAATTCAGGTTAAAGCTAATAAGGAATGCATACATTTAATTTGTTAAAGGGGTTTTCTGCATGTTTCAGGAAAGAGGGGGGATTATTACCATTTCACCCCTGTAATAAAAAACAGGATCCTGTATCTTGGAAATGTTTACAATGTAACAAATGAGGTTATGTTACATTGTAAAATTTTAAAGGGGACTGTGCGCTGACACCTAGTCTCAATGGCATGAAACACATGAGCTGTTCAGACAGGAAGCGTTTGTATTTAAAAAAATATGAAAATAATGTTTCAGTTTGAGAAAAACAAGTGCTTTTGCTAAAAAAAAATTATATTCCCCCAGGTACAGATCCTCCCCCTGCCAGGTACCAACTGTTTCATTCAGAGTAGGGGATAAACATGATGCCTATATCATCTGGCTCAAAGCTGGGTGTGATGTTGGTTATTTGGGTATCTTAGCACTGAGAGAGCAAAACTGCAGGTTTCATTTTCATTAATGTGCTACAAGGTGACCGTGTCTGGCTGCACTGCTGGCAGAGGGAGGATGGCTCCAGAAGTGCACCTTGCAACCTGCAGTGCACTGCCCTGGGAGCTGCATCACCTCAGACGCAGTGCCAGGAGGGTTTGGAACAGGAGGATGGAGGCTACACTGCCAAAAGGAGTCCCTGATTTCTTCTGCGCAAGGCAGACATCTCTGTAAGCCATCTCAGGGGGCTCAAAGTGAGGAAAGGGATGGGGCATTATCTCATTTCCTTCCCAGACTTCCTACTACTGTTTTGGGCAATTTATACCTTTAAGAATGCATAAGGCAAACAAACCTTGTTCTCCCTAGTGTGTGAAAGCCTGTCTTTTGCATTATTAAACCACAGAGGAAAGCATGGTGTTATCTCACTCAGATTCTCTGCACGTACAAGAGAATCTGTCCCAAATACATTTCACGGCTTGTCTGTCTGGGTTAGTGTGCTGCTTGCCGTGAGCGAAGGAGAGGAAAGAATCAATGCTTAATACGACAGAGTCTTATACAGATTGTTCTTGTATGCTTATCACTACTAAGTAGACAAACAAAAGTAAAAACGTTAATAGATACCTGACTAGAAGTGTAAATGAAACAAAAGCCATCAAATCAGGATTTTATCCATTTAATTGCAGAGTAGGTGTTTTCATCAGTCATGTAATGGTTTATTGCCTTTCAAGGCTTATTTATTGTAATTGATTAATGAAGACTTGGAGCACCACTCTCTTATGGGCAACAAAAGGAAAGAAGTTGCAACACCATTTATGTTTGCAATTCATTGAGTTACTACAGGTCCCCTTGATATATCAGGTAATACATTACTGTAGCTCCATGTCACACTGTCCATTTCCCTGAGTGGAAAGCAAGGACAGAAGCCTGACCCATGAAACGCAGAAGACAAATCAACATCATTAACACATAATTTCTCGGACCCAGTAACAGCCCTTTTCTGAAAACTCTGTTTTTCCAGGTCACAGCTGTCAAAGCAGCTAGGACAAGGATGGGAGAGAGTGGTTCTAGGAGAACATTACTGCTGACCTCAAAAGCAGCAATTTCTGTGTGAGCGTGTTAGTCCTGACTTAGGTTTTGTACTGCCGTGATTCCAAAGGCAGGGATCATCTCACAGCCATGTGGCTCTAAGCAAGAGTACAGGTCCAAACGCTCAGCAGATTTAAGAGAGTATATCTCAAGAAGTTGCACTGATGAGGGAGGAAAAGGAAGTGAAAAGAAGACAAACTTGGTCCCATCTAATGAACGCTTGCTTCCTTGACGTTTTCACAGCTCCCGCTGGGGATTTAAGCTGGCGCGTATTTATGCTGTATGGTCCCAATTACTGAAGCCCACGAGCTGTGTATGTGTTTGTGTTGTCTGTATGTTCATTACTCTGCTTGCTTTCACAAGTAGGTATTTAGTACCAGAAGAAAACTATGCAAAATTCTTTAGCAGACACTTGTGAATTCTGACAGGTTTTCAGCTTAGTTTTCCATTTAAACATAGTGTAGGCCAATGCACCTCTGATGCAACTCCACTAAACTCTGTAAATTTTTACCAGGGATGATGCTGATCTGCCGTGCACATTTTCCTTCCTGTAAGTCATTATCACATGCCTGTCTTTCTAAGAAAGACATTTTTATGAGAGGTGGATCACTGGGGTGGGTTTTTTTGTGTGGCTGGTTTGCCCCATGCTCCAGCTATAACAATGTAGTTTCACTAGGCGCTGGGTCATATGGCTGACCTCAGCTAACAAGCTGTTCCTGTTTTTAGGCTACTGGGAATGTTTATTGGCCACTGTTTTCCTCTATTCTAAACACTTAGTTATTTCTCAAGACTCATATAAATCATAAGGTCACAAAACTCATAAAAACTGTGGCATTCTTTGTGATGCAAGATACAAATGAACTAACTTCAGGCTTAGCAGCTTTAAACATCTATGGTATATTTTATCATAATATAAATACATTCATTGAAGTTATATATACTTTTTTGTTCAAGGATACACAATAAAATGGTAATAAAATTGCTCAATGGGACAAACTTTTATATACTGATGTTTCAAATTGGTACGGTTTAACTGTGAGCTCTATTACAAAAGCAATGTACTGTAACTGTATGATACTGAGTTTAAGAGAAATAGTGATCTGTTTGCAATAAATGTTAAGTATTCACATACTTTATAAGAAAATAATGCTGAGGATGCTATTGAATTTCCTAATGTAGATTTCAAGAGTGGAAACGCTGAGAGGTCTGTGCTAACATGCTGGATTGACATGTGTGCAAAACCAACTACACCTGTAAGGAAACACACCAAGTTATCAATAGGAGTTTTATTCATAATGTCTGTACTGAAATTGGACAACAAATTAATCAAAAAGAACTGGTAGCATTTACTATAGTTAAATTTGCATAGAGGTTTCCACTCTGCTTCCCTGTTCTTATTTGCTTTAGTTGTTCTGCAACGCACATCTTCCAAGTTTAAAGTTTCCCAGGCTGCTCTTCTGCTTGATAATGAACTTTGGAAAGAGACAGCTAAAATGACTCAGGTCTTTTTTGTTCAAAGAATATAAAAATATACGCAGAGAGTCACGCACATATACGTGCATACACATGTCCCTGTTGCAAAACAGAAGAACAACTGTGGGACTTTTTCAGGCAGCTCTTCAACCACACTCGCTAAGATCAGAAGGCTGAAATTTGAAAGCACCATCCATGAGTAAATTTTTTTCCTTGCACTGCCCTTATGAAATATCATGTAGATTTCACAAAGCCAGGGCTTCTTTAATGTTGCTGGCTATGCATGTTACTCATGCTGCTTAAGGGTTGTTTGTTAAAGTGGCAATGTACACCACCAGATGATTTTGTGGTGAGATAACGGCTCGCCAGGAAACATGCAGACATCGTGAGTAGGTTGATTTCTGAGCTACAAATGCTTCTTATTCAGCTTTGTGTGCCTCCTGTGCCAGAGAGTGCTTCTAGATGCTATGGACAAGCACTTTGTCTTTCCAAGTTTGTATTATATGAAAGAAGTAAGGAGAGACGGTTTTCATCTTCAAGTGTTACAACAGACTGCCAAAGGTCTTCTCACAATTATGAGAATATGTAGTTATTAATGCCACACATTTCACACACTTTAGGATTCTGTATTTAATCCAGAAAAGCCTTGAAAGTTTTTATGTCCTTTATGTAATTCCAACTCTTTTTTTTCCTTGGTGATAGCTTCAGAGAGTCTGCCCCCCTTCCCCCCATTAAAAAAACCACAGGAAAATCTCTAATACTTGTACATGATTAAACACTGACAAGTCAAAAGTTTCAGCAACAAAGCTGCGTTTTTTCCAATAACTCCACTTGTTTGTACATATGCCTAGTCATGTGGCTATATACAGGTTTTAGATACAGCCTCAGCAAAAATCAATCCACTCATTTACATGTGTCATGCTTTTCAGGGAAGGAAGACCCATAACAATCATTTACATCAATACAGACTAGGTACGTGAAGACAGTAATCACACAGTGGATTTTTCACTTGGCCAACAGTCTGCCCAAAGGGAATGGGGTGCAGAAATCAGAACAAAGGGAACAACACTGAGAAATATTGAGTTCCAAGTGCCTAACACTGCATCCTTAATACTCTCTTAATATAGTTCCTAACTGGAAATAAATGAAAATACCCATCATTTTACTGCATTTACAGAGCTTCAGGACATGGTTGCCATGGAAGAAAATTGCCATAACTTGTGTTCTAAAGCTGATATGTCTGTCTGCAATTTCCTTTCTCCTTTAGCCTCTTTTCGTTTCATTAATTATGGGTGTTGCTCAGAGAGGTTGTAGACAGCCCACAAGGGACAAATATTTGAGTTTCAAAAGCATGGAACTTATTTTATGTTCTGAACTTTCACAGATTCTGTGAAAAGCTAACATCTACCTAATACTTTAAAAAGTCAAGTTTCTAAGGTTGTGATTAATATGCCACATAGATCCCAACAGAATAATTACAAATTAATCAGTAGTTCAGAACTCCCAAATGGAGTATTATAAGTTTGCCATCACTTTAAAGTATTCCTTTTCTACTTTCATGGAAAGAAAAAGAAATCACAAACGATTCTGATCTTTGTTTGATACAACTCTTTCTCTGTCCTTTAGGCATTCAAGGAAGTAAACCTGAAGCTTCTATAACTTAGCAATTAAGAAAGCTTTTTTGTGAACTCAGCAATACATACTAACAACACTAATCCAACTACAAGTCATTAGGCACATGAAAATGATGTTTAATGGATATAGAGGCATACAGTTAGTGTTTGACTCTTTGCAGCAGTGTGTGTATATATGCATGAGTCTGAATGCAAGTAACTTAGTCTAGTTCTACAAAAATCACACAAATGTGTTTGTGAGATTGTGTGAGACTTATCAGCCCCTTCTTCCAGTCGTTCTATGGCTTAAGAAAACTTCCAAGTTTCAAGCCTCTGTTAAGAAGCTTTATTCAAAACCCACAGAAGCTGCTAGGAATCTTTCCATTATTTCAGGAGATGCTAGACTGGGCTCTTATATTTAAAATAAAGAATCTGGCTATCTAGGCTTTGTTCCTTGCTGTCTGTAAAATTTCTGGGAGACTGTTTGCACTCAGTCTCTCTCTTCTGTCTCCACATATGTAAGATGAGAATGACAACTTTACCTCAGAGGAATGTTGCAAAGCTTCACTTATAAACAGATTGGCATACTTGCTAACTAACAAGAAGTTTTCTGATTGATGGGTGTCTCCTGGGAGGTCATAAAAAAAAAAAAACAAAAAAAAACCTGTATGATTGAGTTTTCGGAAATAATGTTTTTTGGCTTACAAGAGCCTACTCTTATGCAAGATGACTACTTGTGCCATCTTTTTTCTCATCACCTAGAATATCTTCTCAAATCTAGCCATGTCAAATTAGTGGCTATATACCAAGCTAAGCCAAGGCATAAGCCTCACTCCTGAAATGTCCATATGAAAGAATATAAAGCTTGAGGTATAGTGAGTAATAAGAAAATTACTTTTTAAAACCATATTTTTTTACCCAGTTTCTTAAGCCCTTAGCTGCCTCAATGTAGATAAAGTAACTATGAAACAACCAGTAAAAATCTGACGGTGTTTTATTTTGTGAAGAACACTGGAAAGTTGGCAAGAGGTAAGATTTTGCAGTGAAATAGGGAGGTGAACAAGCTGTAAATGACTCTAATATCTTCCAGATGGCATATTTTACTTGGGAACTGAGTTTGGAGTAATTAGAGGCATGTGAATTTCCTATAAATACTAAACTTCACCAGTTTGACACTAGAAAGCTCCTTCGTCTCTGAAGTCTTTAAACTGCTAAGTGTTTCTTTTCCCCCCACTTAAAGTGGAAGTCATGGATTTGTAAATTTGTCTTATTTGACAGACAGAAACCTTTTTTCCATGAAAAGATAGCATTTTTCTATGCCAGAATGTTATGAACTGAAGTTCCGTACTGAAGAGGTTTAAAATTGAATGTTTCTTCCCAGAAGAGGTTTTCATTTTTATATACTGGGTTGATTATATTATAATTTATTCTAGTATATGGCAAGCAGTGAAATCAGTAGAGTTTGCCCTAACTTCAAGAACAAAACTTTTCATTGGTAAAATGCTTTTTGCAGATAGATAGGCTGAAGACCTTAGCAGATGAATTTTGCTTTTACTTCCCCTAGGACATTGCAATACTAAAATGGCAAAACCTGGTCCACAGCCTCTGATTTTTCTTCATTTTCTGCATGACATTGTTAACATTCATTCCCGGAGTGAATCCTGGTGTTCACATTTCTGTTGAAGAATTTTCCAGGTTTTATTTGGTGTAAATAGGGTAGAACTAAGTAAATACAAGGTAAAATATTCTGTCACCACTTGCACACTCTTTAGCCATATATCAGTGTAAACTGGCTTAGATCCATTGACATAAAGAGCTAATCTCATTTGCAGCAGCTAAAGATCTGTCTACTGTTCTCAGTGGAGCTGTATAGATAAAAGTGCAGATATAATCTTGCTTATTTAGTTCAGCTTTTCAGTTCTGCCATTCCCAGGTATTCAAAAGGCATGAGCCAAAGAACCAGAACCATGTGATAAGATGAAAGATAATCAGATTTTAAAATAGTAGTGATTATTTTTTTTACTTCTGGGGTTTGAACTTTTATTGGTTAAGGTATGTTGTATTTCAGATTCCTCTGTTCAGCAGAGAATTAAAAGCTTAATTTTAAAATGAAAGGGCAAATCCCAATGCATTAGATGATTCCAGAATCCAGTGTAATAACAAAACTGTTGCTAACATTAGTCACAATCAAACTGTTACAGTGGGTAACTGTAGATCTTCATCAATGTCTTTGTTACATCTTTTCTCTTTTTCACTACAGCATTGTCTTGTACTAAAATAGACCCTCACTAGTTCATTCTTAATGGAGACCCAATGTCAGTTAATGGCCTTGGTAAATTACTGAACAGTGGCCAAATCCCAATGGCCTTATTCCCAGAAATCTCTTAGGTTGACAGGACCTTTGTATGAGTAACTTCAGTGAATTTTGGCCCTGAGTGAAGACCATAAAAGCATCAGCTCACAAAAGACCAATGGAAACAAAGGCCCCCCGAACTGACAGGGATTTCAGTAAATTACAAATCATTAATCGATTGCAAATTGTGTATTTAAATATCCAGCACTTCAGAGAACTGTGGGATTTGTATGATATATTGTCTCCCTCAGGGGGCTTCATCTGCACCATGAATCCAGTACAAGCAAAACCAGCTCAAAAGCCTCCTGCCATGGCATTCACTCCCACGTCCCCCTTTCTCACAGAGCTTGCACTGCCTGGCTGGTACTAATTCAACTGTATGTGTGTCCACACTTGGAGAAATGATCTTTTGGGCTTTTTAATAGATGGAAGGAAGGAAGGAAGGAAGGAAGGAAGGAAGGAAGGAAGGAAGGAAGGAAGGAAGGAACGAAGGATGGATTAAAAAAAAGGTCACTTCACTCATCCTGTCAAAGACGTCCACACCAACAGTTGACTTGCTTGGGATAAAGAAAGACTTCTCTGTTGAGAAAACTGTGGTGTGTGATAGGAGCCAGGCAGGAATGCACCGTGCAGGACCATGGCACCAAACACACTGCAAAGGGGCTAAAAAAGCAAAAAACCTCCACAGTCCCCTGTAGTTCCCATGCCTCCCAGTGCTCAGGGAGCAGCTGTGCCCAGCTTAGGCCTGGTGGCTTGCTGCAGACACAGCAGCTACCCAGGATCCTCCAAGGGCCACATGCCGCTTTCACATCCATCAAGGTGCATTTTGAGGCCCATGCATGAAGAGTTATATTCCCTCCATGTAGATACCTGCACTGAAAGTCCCAGCTTCCACAGGATGGGGCTGCCCCTCCAGTACCCGTTAGACAGGTCACCTTGCCTGGGTAGGGCACAGGAGGTCACGGAGAGCAGTCAGGCTGCACAGAGGCTCAGATAGAGAGCAACCCAACAGACAATGAGGTTACAGACAGAAAAACAGCCTGTTTGGGGCTGTGCTTAATCTTTTATTTTTAACAGCATGTACTTCTTTTTCTTGTTGCTAATAAAATGGGATTAAGTTTGGTGTCCCTTGAGTGCCTGCAGCTCTTAAGCTTTTAGCTCTGGGATACAGATTGCCTTGTGCCACAAGCGCTGCAGTAAATCCCACACCTCTAACCCTCAGTCACTAATGGGGCACAAATCCACAGTGCTGAAAAACTTGAAACTCTTTATTTAGATTTCTTCTTGTAACGCCTTCTGTTCAGCTGAAATGGAGCCTTGCACGGCATAAAAATAAATTCTTTATAAAACAAAGGCAAAACATACATACTAAGAAGCAAATTCTCAGGATAGATAATTCAGGCCCCAGAGAGATTTAGCAGCTTGGTGGAAGTGGAACTGGAGTAATAAATGAAACAGAGAGGTGGAAGATCTTTTCATTCTAACAGGTGAATAACCAAAATACTCATAACCACTGTATTGATGCATATCATACATAGTAGGCTGCAGAAAAATATGGCATATTCAGATGTAAATTACAGTTGTATACGCTTCACTGATTGTTTCATAAGGTTAAATGGCAGATATTTAGATTTCAGCTGAGTTCTGCAGATGTCTTGGAAGGAATTTTTTTAGGCAAAAGGCTTAAGATCTAACTGTTCTAATAATAGGAAAATGTGTAGAAGCAGAGTGTAGTTTCCAGAGTGGCTGGCTTCAGCACCAGGCAGCGCTTTCTAGCACTTTCATTTCATTTTCTGCAGTACAACATGCTATGGTGCATTTCAGGGGTCACCAGCATGTTCAGAACCGAACCCAGATGTAAGCACTCTTATCATCTACTGAAAAGTAGAAGTAGAAAATTCACCAAAATCTGTATTCTGCGGCTGTTTATGTTTTCATTGCCCAGTGCTCATTTAATAGGTTTTGCTTGGCCTGTTCCTTGAACCCCTAACTTACTCTTCCAAAAAAAGAGCAAATTTTTTGCAATTCCTTCAAGAATTTGTAGAAGAATTCTAGATTCCCTCATCTTTCCAATGGGAATCTGTCCCAGACATTGTTTTATTGAACCGTAAAATTAGGACCATCTAGTAAAGGTGTCTTCAGCCACCAGCTGAGAGGAGCAGTGGGAGTGTGCGAGCTCTGCAGCGCACTTCAGCAGCTCCCACCCAAGAGCCACCATTGGTCCTTGCACAACACAGAGGGTGCAAACAGAAAGCAAACAAAAATGGTTTATCCAGAATATCCAGACAAGCAAAAAGGGAAGGCTTTTTGCATTGTGGCATAGTGGCTCCATGAATGTATCCACCGATTACCCTCTCTTCTGGGCATGCATCTCCTATTTTCGCACATGAACTTGTGCTCTAGTCTTTCACCTGAAACTACACTCGATGGTTAGTGCCATGTTTATATTTACATCTCTGTGCCATAAACCCTAAAGGACTATAACATTACAAGAAATATTTGCCACACCATTGACAGCAGTAACTGAGTGAAGAACTGCCAAGTGGGAAATCCAAATTTGCAAACTCAGTAGTCTGGGCTGCATGCCAAGACTGTCTGGGCGCTGCGGAGGTGACACATTCAGTCTCCTCACAGGGATGCCAATGTGCCAACTGCATCCCTGGCACAGCATCTTCTCCTGACAAACTTATGGAGAAGAACTGCTACCAAGCCCAGAGGGATATGCAAGCTGCTTTCTGAGCTTCCTTGGCAGCAACTCCATTTTCAAGTTGTGACTGTACTTTCTGCTATTTACAAGAACAGTTGTTTGTGATACACTATGGTCTTTGGTAGGATTTTGAAAAGTGGAAAAATGACAGCAGGATGTTGGTTTCCAAGTATAAGCTAGTAAAATCCAGAGTAATTGCATTTCCCTAAGAAAAAAAAAAAAATACTCATTTACTGCAGCCTCGATATCAGATGTTGCCACCAGTGTGGGAGAATCCAAATCCATTTGTTAGCTGCCAAGTGAAAGACATGATCCTCAGAATATGAAAATTATAGGAATGATCTCTAAAGCTTCCTCTTTTCAAATTGTACTTCGTACTTATTGTCTCACAGCTAAACTTCTTTTCTGTCTGTCAGTAATTATTCAAAACAAAAGAAAAAAACCTGATAAATCCTCCAATCTTCTGCAGGGCTGCATGACCTATAACTTGCAAAATCCATTAGAAGACAGCCCTTTAGTAACCAAATTGTGTCATTTACAACTGCACAGCAGCCAGAAAGAGCACCATAAATTACAATTCTGTCACTATAAGGGACAATGGAAAGGTATGGGCAGGCTATCACTATAAAGGAGGAAACCTAGCAGAGTGATAGACTAATTTTCATATTTTTTGGCAAAGTTATAAATAAATAAATAAATAGATAGATAGATAGATAGATAGATAAATAAATGCGTATGTGTGTAAGCAAAATCGGTACTTACATATTAATTTTTTCTTGGCTGTGTACGAAAGAGTAAGACTATAGAAGACTATTTTCAAAGTGCAGCAGAATAAAAATACTGAATTCAAACCTTTTGGTTTGTTGGGGTTTTTTTGTACATGAAGTAAAAATGCATGTAAAAACTTGCTTAACATTATTAGTTAAAATTTTTCCTATTACTTAATAATTCATAAATAGGGTTCTTCTTAATATTAATTTGAAAAGTTGTCTACTATTGAGGCTTAAGCAATGAATGGTGCCTGGAAAACGTGAAATAAAGTCATCGTGGGGAGAAGAGCAAAGACTCATTCAGATGTTGTAGTTTTAAATGTTTACTCTTTAATGAGCTGTTAATTATTTGGAGAAAGGTTGTCTTGTTAAAAATTCTCAACGTTCATTTTTTTCCTGAAGTCTAAAAACTAGCAGCCTGCATCCCTGAGTATTTCCAATAGGTTTTGCAGAGAACCTAGAGCCAGTATTCTTAAGGATATTTCTAAAGGAAAAACAACCCCAAATCCAAAGAAAAACAATTCTTATGTCTTTTTACAACTCTCCTCTTAATTTTCAAATCCTGTTATACATATATCATAAAGAAATTATAGAAAGAACAGAAGTCTAACTTTAAAAAATGCAGGCTACCTAAAGTATCTGTAAAATTATCTTAGAAATTAACATTTCTGCTTTTTATTTCCCCCAATCTGAAATGGGACAGTGAAGCTGACTAGTTGAGCAATTGCTACTAGAAAAATCAAATATATAAGAGGAAATGCAGTTAACACAATATTTCACATATGTTAATGCTTACAGTTCCATCAGTGTCAGCTTTATTTTCTACTTGATATACACCAAAGCTGGCACACAATTTTAACAGATGAGGTAATGTCATTTTTAATTTAAGGAGCCTTAAGCCATCCACTTTAACTAGTGATATCATCTCTGCAGTTGTCTCACGGGACTTCATGTAAACATAAGTAATGTGCCCTGGACGGTTTGGAGCAGAGTTGTTAAAAATTACATTGGTCATCATGAAGACATTTTTTTTTCCTTTGATCTCTTTAAAAATGTCAGATGCACTTTATTGTCCTGTCATTTTTAGCTCTTCCTTGTATATTATTATGCTTGGAACATTTCAGTGAACATAACAGTAAAAGAATAAAGGCCTAAACAAATTAATGGCAACATTTTAATGTCAGTTGTAGTAGGATAATGAAAAGTAAATGAGATTGTCTGGCTAACAGCAACTTGTTAAATAAAACAGCGGCACGGCTGAGACACAAAGACACAGGGGCAGAGAGAAGCTTTTTGACACAGTCCGAAAGAGGCTCAGAACACAGCCCAGGCTCCAAATGCCACCGCCTGTTAGAAGATGATTAAAATGATTCCACAGATTGGGTCTGCTCCTCCTTTCTGTCCAGGGTCAAGTGAAATCATCTGCTAATAACACTTAAAAACAGACCTGTATCTGCACCTGCAGCTTCTGCCTCCCTGTGACTTTGATTCTTGTCTGTATTCCCTCAGCAGGTCAGTACACCAGGCTGCTGGGCTGTCCTCAGCCCTCTGACACCAGGTGCCAGAGCAGCCCCCACGCACTGGCATCTCTGGTGACGGGGCTCAGGAGCCCTAACATAACTGTTGCTCCCAGGCAAACTTTTACTACCAGTCATTATTGCGTTATTCTGTGCTTTTTCTTATGAAGTCCTTAGGAATAAAGCAGGTAACCAGGGGAGGATTTAGCCCAGCCTGTTCAGTAATCACCTGCTGTATGAGTACAAATATGATAACGTGCACTTCTTGATTCAAATGCCTAAGCAAAGATGATTTGTAATGAAGCAAGTTTTGTCTGAGAAAAAACAAGTGCTGTGACTGACGTGTGGATTTTGTGATTTGCTCCAAACTATTTGTCTAGCTAACAAGGAAAATAACAGATTTTTCTACCGCTGGTCTGAAACGTGGTGGAGCTTTGAACAAAATCTGATGTTTAGGGATTTATTTATTATTCTGTGGACATATGTTTGGAGGACAGCATATGGAAATCAAAGTATTGTTCATAAAGAGCTCAGCCAAAAAGACATTTTTGAATTCATAACAGAACTTCACAGTTTGAAAAGAATGCTATGCATTATGTATTGATAACAACACTACACAGACAAAGGAACACAATTTAATAATACAGAATTGTGCTCATGAGATTTCCCTTTTTTTTTGTTAATTGGTTACTTTAGCTGACATTGTCTGCAAGCATAATGGACACCATTCTTCCTAATAGTTCCATGTTGCCAGATGATGTCTACAGACATAATGTAGTCCATTTTAATTATTTCATTTTGCTTACATCTTTCAGCATAATGCATTTTCCAAGCAAGCTAGCATTTTTCTTGATTATCTATGTTGTGTTATGGTTTCTAAATTAATTAGGTCTCCTTCTTTCCTGGAAGTTAAAAGTTTCTTCCTTCCATTTATCTACCAGGTATGATTATGTTGAAGTGATTGATGGAGATAATGCTGAAGGACGCTTATGGGGAAAGTACTGTGGAAAAATTGCTCCCCCTCCTTTAGTGTCTTCGGGACCATACCTTTTTATTAAATTTGTTTCCGACTATGAGACACATGGAGCCGGATTTTCTATCCGTTACGAAGTTTTCAAAAGAGGTGAGAAACAATTCATTGTTATATAGCTGGTAACCTGCAATTTTTGCTTGCATTGTAAAGTTCATCATAATTCTTTGGAATGGGGGGAATGCATGAAAATTCTTGAAAGAGAAAATTGTATGACCCTTGTCATTCCAAGGTGGAGCATGTATTCAATGGGTGTAAATCATTATCAGTCCAATGGGTCAGCTGCATCTGAGGATTGACTCCTCTGAATGTAATGTGATCTTCATCAGCTGTTTGTTTCAACCATCTTAAAACCATTAGCTTTCTTCCATTTTTGTTGGTTTGGGTGGGGGTTTTTTTGTGATAATAATTACTGTATGATTTACAATGTTACTGCCTTAACAGCACTGTAACCTTCTGAGTCCCTGACTTATTTTGCTTAGTGTTTTGCTCTGCATTCCCAAGAGGTAGCTGTGGGCTCAGAAAGGACCAGAGTACACATGGGCAGCAGATGATGTTGCTGTTGCTTTCACAAATCATGTTTGGGAGGTAAAGGAGGGGAGAAGCTTACACTGTTCACAGGCATGACCTTCTGGATGCTGGTGCCAGAAGTTCAGTGCTGGTGAGCACAGGTTGCTGTACAGGGCACAGAGAAAGCCCAGAGAAACAAACAGTCCAGGATTAACCAGACCTGTAGACAGTCCCTCTCTGATAATTCTCCGAGTCAATAGCTAGAAGGGCAGTAAGATCATCTTATTTTGGCATACACCTTCCCTATAGCTGGATGGAGATAAATTCATATATTCCATGCCTGGAGAATACAGGACCAAAAGTCATGATATATAAAAAGACAATAAGCTTAACTTTGTAGAAAAAAATACTGACTTCAACATCAATGTTTAGGGTTATACTCACAAAAGCAGTTTAGGGTTATACTCACAAAAACAAAAACAAAAACTTCGAATTTCCAATTCACACCACATCCAGGTAGCACCCCATTTTCAAAACCAGTTCAAGCTCCTTTTACACACCTACACTAGAGCCAGATTTTCAGCTGCGGTCAGCACACACGCTTGGTGGCAGCTGTACTGTTAATGAGGAGAAGCACAGTAGTGAAGTGTCTTTCCTATTGCAAGCTATTGCTGCTCTGCACAGTGCTAATTGGGGCCACAGACCTCTCGTTCACCATCTTCCCTGTCTGTAAATCCACTCTTGGCTCCCAGAAATTCTTTTGGTGACCTTCAGGGTCACATTTTTTGAAAGAACTCAGGATCCAAATGACACCAAGATTTCCTGAAAACATATCTCTATTTATTTTGATGGCTTTAGGAGGCTAAACTCTTGAAACTGTGCCCTGAAATTTCTCAGTACTTATATATACAGTACCACCTTTTGTAAAAAACAAGGCTGAAACACAAGAAGAAGTGAAAGAATGACCTGTGAAAAAATCTATTTTAGCAACTGAGCTTTTTCAAGAAAAAAGCTTTTATTTATTTCCTGATAGTATAGTGGCAACCCAGAGCTCTGACAGCAATGTTGTGTTTATTTCCTTGTGTGGTCATTTACATGTCTCAATGACACACATTACCCATATTAAGATGGCATTATGAAAGTGATTTTACACACACAGAAGTCAGGAAACTCCAAATTATGGCTCCCAGAGCAACTTTAACTCTAGTTCATTCCACATAAACCGTATATTAAGGCAGAAAAGTTATCACCAGGTACAGTGTTAGAAAATGCTGTGTGTACACAAAGGATACAAGTTTTAGTTTCTGTGGGAACACAGCACTTTTAAACTTTTGAGTTAATGCGTATATGCTATTCCAAATTTAAGTTTTAATATCTGTACCAAAGAAAGCTGACCAGTTCACCCTGTTACACAGGTGAAGCTCAGTTGCTCACACCAGACTAATATGCTTCATTCAAGCATATTCACATCTTAGCTCATCATTTCCCAGCTATGAGAAGTATTAAAATGATCACAAGCCCTAGGTCCTGTGTTGCTGAGCTGAAGGTTGAGCTGCATTTCAGCACACACTATATTTTTGCCCATGATTCCTGTGAAAGCATCCTTAGTTTTTGAAAAGAAAAACTGCATTACACTACCTGCATCCTAAGCTGAGAGACCAATACACGTAATGACTGTGATAAAAGAGATATGGGTTTTGAGAGTAGGAGCTGCCTTCACTTCTCATCCAGCTCCTTAGCCAGAAAGACAATGAAGAAGTTGAATTCTAGACTAAATCATGAAACCCATATTGCCCAGCATTTAGCCCATCTGAAATGTTCATCATTTTGGCTGTGGCAGCCAGCCTATCATAGGGTGGATGAGTGGTCTGCTCACTACATGAGGATCTATACTGTACACTTTCAACACTCCTGACTTTAGTTGACTAAACTTATGGTGTAAACTGAAAGAAAAGGCAGTGTCAGCTAAGAAGGCAAATGACTTTCTGGCTCAGTGACACCTACATCGAGCGAATTAAATTATACCCAATGTCATCTCTTTCTCTTTCCTTGCTCTCTCTGTTGCCTCCTCTCTCTCTTTCCTTCAGCTCATCTATCTTCCTTTATTTCATGCACATGCACACAGGTAGTTTCTCCCTCCCAGGAGTATCTATTTTGTCAGCTCTCTGTTAGAATCTTTTCTGCCAGTTTTCCATGAAGATTGCACCATGGAGTTCCTCGTAGCCTCAGTGTTGATTTAATTCATGGAGCTTCTTCTCAGTGTCAATAAAGGGTCAAAATCTGTGGAGGGCAATTTCCTGAGGCAGCTCTTCTGAAAACAGGTTTTGTTTCTTGCACCAGATTGACTTGAACATGTTTAAAATAAAGCAAGCCGGTATTGAGATACCATGTGTCAGTGTAAGGAGCCTGATGATCATGCACTTACAGAGCCAGGATCTGGCTGTATTTAATAAAGCAATAATGATCCTGGCTTACATTTTATATTGCATCTTTTATTGGATTCCAAGAGGAGTACAGAGCACTTTTTGCTATGAATGGCATAGCAAAGCTATTTTATCCTGGAACAGCAGCTACCGGTGGGAGTAAGAGGCAACAACCAGAATATAACCCTCCCATACATGACAAGGAGACAAGGGAATGACAGGGAGAGAAGAGAAATATCCGACCAATGTGTAAGCGGGCAATTTAATTATAGGCAAAATGTAATTTCCCAAATTGGAATGGGTCAGGTTACGTGAGCATTAATATCTGCATCTTCCAAAATATGCCACAAAGTGTTCTGAATAGTGATGCGATAGATCAAGCATTTCCTATCAGTGTCTGTTGAAGGACAAAAATACCTGAACTGACTAAATTCGTTCAGACCTCTCTCTTGGATGCTGAATTTAGCTGGGAGGTGGCCAGATCTGTGGGGGGTAATACATTTGGCACATTCACAAGGAAAACATTTTCTGTGCTGAAATAAGAGTATTCATATATGCAACAAGCCAGACTGTTTTCTTTCAGTGATCAGTGTTCAGCATTGGAAATCCTGTAAGGCTTCTGGCTACGGTCTCTAAGGATGCTGTGCATCCTCATCCAAATTGAAACCTCGCACATGCTCATCCTCCAGCACAGACCTGCCTCTTGCAACCAAACTGTTGCCTGTGTCCTTCCTCTACTGTGTGTTTGAAGACCTTCATCTGAGTCATCCTACTCAAACTCCCCAGGTCAACTGCTCTCCACCAATCCCCCAAATCCTGTAAATCACTTTCCATTAATTTTGGAGTGTCAAAAGTCAGAGAGGGGTACCTATGCTGACCTTGTGGGAGGATGTGTGGGCAGTGCCTGCGGCTGACTTCGAAGCACACCTGCAGATGTGGGATACACAGAGAGGATTCCTGAGGGACCTAACAAAAGGAGAAATGCGATCTGTCAACAAGTGAGGAACTCCAGTTTTAGTCCCCTGTATTCACAAAGGCAAATCCAGTGATCTGGCCTTTTATACCCTTGCATCTTTACTGCTACTTTCCTGCTTCACCAAAAGCACTGTTTGGAGCATCCCATTATGGCATGGTGGGGACATTGGGGAAAGCTGGTGTGTCAACATTGACATTAGGTGACTTCTAGCAACACTGCCTGTAATCACACAGTTTATCGTGCCTGCACTAACAGCAACATTTTACTGGTGCACCTGTGTCAACACCACTCAGAATGAGTCACTCACCCTTGGTACATGTACGAATTACCTTTCACATTTAGTTTGTCAAGGAGGCATAGGTCACATCTGGCAGAGTTACTGAGTCAGTGCTCCAGGAATCTGAAACCACTACTCCCTCTACTGAATTCACTCACCCACTTTTGTAAAAAATTCTATTTCACCAATAAAATCCCTGTCAGCTATAAGATTTAAAGATTTGAGCTTGAAGGGGCTATAATTATTTCTCTAGGGCTCTGTCGAGATTTCTGCAGCTTACACTTTCATTGTTCCCACATGACTTTGTATTTGTCATAATTTTTTCTAGAGCTGGTACAAGTTTTCATATTGTTCCATACAAATTGAAAATTGGACATCAGACAGTATATGTGAATTGTGCTTTAAAACCTGACTATCAATAATAGGAACAAGCTGGCTGAATGATTAATGCAGCGATTAAAATGAGGTGTTTCATTGAAAAACCACCTTTGCTGCTGGAGAGACAGTATGACCTAATTTGTTTTCCAGCTAACTACTTTGCTTAGTAGCATAGTGTTAACCCTGGTGATTTTCTCTTTCTCTTGCAGGACCTGAATGTTCCAGAAACTTTACTTCATCAAGCGGAGTGATAAAATCCCCTGGATTCCCTGAAAAATACCCCAATAGCCTTGAATGCACTTATATTATCTTTGCACCAAAGATGTCAGAGATTATACTGGAATTTGAAAGCTTTGAGCTAGAACCTGATTCAAATACTCCAGGGGGAGCATTCTGTCGCTATGACCGATTGGAAATCTGGGATGGATTCCCTGATGGTAAGAGAAAAATGGACTGTGATATGCATATCCATTACTCTGTAGTGGGCTGCAGAAGGCATATTCTCATTTTTTTAAATGTCATAGTAGAGAGGTCCTTGCTTGATTTATGTGAAACAAGTTGAATTAAAGAGAAATAGGAAAAATGCTCTGTAAATTCATACAGTAAAGCATATCACAGTGTGAGTGATTATTTTAATGAAATATGTTTAATTTTGAACAGTTGGCTTGGAGAAAAACTGGTTTTAGAGGGGATATTTGACAGACCCCTACATTAAAATTAATTAAATATGAAGCTTTGTAATGGGTCCTCAAACTTGCACAGCTAACGCATGAGTATTGTCCAGAAATTTCCAACAACTTGCACAAACTAATCCTCCAGCTTGTGAAGGATCTGGGTTACAGACCACCTGTCAAATTGGAGAATTTCTTTGCCAGAGAAAACGTGGTGTCCATACAATGGAAATCATACAGACTAAAGATTACAGTGAACAGTGATTGAGTTATTCATTCAGGTGGGTTCAGTGAATGGGCACTGCAGTGTTCCTCCCTTACAGTGCTCTGTCTTCCAGCAGTATCAGCAAATCCAAAAGTTTTATCTTAATTTGTTAATTTATAATCTCTGATTAGCTGGACACATGTTGGGTACCTTCTAGAACTTACTTGTCTGCCAGCTCAGTAATTTTCCGCTTGGTTGTTGCCCACGCTTGACCTTGTGCAAATTCACCAAGTGCATAGCTAGATATTAGCAAAGACTATAAGGCCTGTGAGCCCTCACTTCACCCTCTGCCCGATCTCATAACCCAGCTTTGCACTGAGACTGATGAATAAAATAGCTGCATGATTTCTCTGTTTTTTTTCATAAACGGCAATGGGTCCACAAGGTCCAAGTCCCCTCTAGGCTGGGCAGCTGTGTGCTGGTTCACCAAGGACCCCAGTTGGAAAGGCTGTGGCTCCAGTCTAAAAGGGACTGTTCGAGTAGAATGCCTAACCTTTAGGGTGCCCAATCACCTACACCAATTGTGCAAATGGCTGTGTAAAACCGATTGTGATGCCTTTTTCACTGTTTCTATGTATGGCATAAGCTGATAAAGAGAAGTATGTTGAAGCTGTCCTTTTTCTTCTTAATTTTGTGACTTGTAGCAAAATTCAGCAACTGAAGATTTATGTTGTTTGTGTTGGGCACTAATTACAACTATTTCAGTTTTCCACTGGTGTGATAACCCAGATTAATACATATTTTCTTTGCTTTTATGAACAGCAGTGGCAGTTTCTATAAAATGCTAATACTACATTAATATTTCATTTAAATGAAAACATATAACTTAAGGAACATACTTTAGTAACATATTTAAACTTGCTTGTGTTTTTTTTTCCTAGATAAATTCCTGATACAATTTTAATTAAAGCTTTTATTGATGCTGCAGTAAATAGGTACAAGATTTTTAACATATAGTTATTTTTCCTTTTTGTTTTATACTTAATGGGTTTATCCTGGCTCTTTTCAATCCACTCCAATAAATAGTGAAGAAAAAGCCATAACAGTAGCTGAAAGACTATTTAGTATTTAATGCCTCAGTTAGGAAAACAGTATTGTAACACTACAATAATGATGTCTGGAACATTTAATAATAGGTTTATTTGTATTTAGGCCAAATCTGTCCAAGCTGAATTCCTGTAGAACTTGCATTTAAACTGACATGTGAAAAGATGATCCAATCAATCAATTTATGTGTAATATTACCAAAAAGAAATGCATTATTGTTAGTGTCAGAGGGTTTCAAAACGGTAATTTCCCGGTTCAAGAAAGTGACTGAGCCATACTGAAGAGCAATTAACAACAGGCATTATCAGCCTTTCAATTCTCTCACAAACTGTCTGAACTCAAAATGGTCCTGACATCCCACAAGGGTGCTTACATGTTTGTAAATATTCAACTGAATTTGTAGAAAGAAATGTTTCCTTAAATACAAACTGTTGGAGGTTGTGGTGGCTGTAGGGAAATGTTTGCTGCATCATTTCACTGTAGGACAATCCTTAGCCAGCAGTCAGTCTCTTGTTTAACTTAACACTACAAAGGCAGAGAGAACATGATTGCTTCTCTATAAATGCATCACGGGATTAATCCCTGGGAGGGAGAACTATTTCAACCAAAGAGCAAAGCTGACACAGGAAACCACTGGTACGACCTGGCGATAAACTGAAGGCAGAAATTAAAAGTTTCTACATATCAAAATAAGAGTTTCCAGATAATCTTAAAAAAAAAAAAAAAAAAGGAGAAAGTCAGGCAAAATAAATCTAATTTGCACCCACATGGAAGTAGTACATTTCTGAAAAACATTAGACAGTGTTGTTGCCTTTGATGAAGAAAGGCTCACCCAGGGTGTCTTTCAGCCATTTGTCCATTTCCCTTTAGTCCATGAAAAAAATATTCTGAAGCTACATCTACACTATTAGCTAAAACAGGGCCAAGGCATCATTGTGTGTACTTCCTAATTACTGACATACTACCTTGCACAACTTCAGCCCACATCAGTTTGCACTTTCCCAAGCAATTCCTTAGCACGGTTTGGAGGAAAGTGAAAGCTGGGGATCATTCCAAACAGGCACATTGCACGCAGCTGTCATGCTTCAGTGGAAAAAGCCTTACAGGAGCAAGCTGTGTCACTCTGTTAGTGTGATCCAGGAACAGTCCCTGGCTACTGGCTGCAGATCCAGAGGGTGGTCCATGGCCTGGTCTGTTTAGTGATATGGACATAGCCATAAAAAAGGAAGCTGTTTTGCTTTCTTAGACTGCATTGCTGCTCACATACCCAGCTGTGTCAGAGAGTAAAGCCACCATTGCACTACAGATGCACTACACATGAAGCAGAAAGATTTATTAAACGTTTGGAAAAAAAACCCATATCCTTCAGTTCAAATCCCCTGCTCCACAGCAACACAGCTGTGGTGTGCCAGGATGATGGCAGTATTTTAATAGGTCACAGAGAACAGTTTGATGGAAAACAGTTGTGGCCACAACCAGGGAAGAATTAGATGGACAACCCCCTGAACATGCTGCTCTCACCCAACTCTGGAAACCAGGCATCAATGTTTGAGCCAGGCACTTTCACTACCTCTGTTCTCAGCAGAGGACAGCAGCCCTCACTGATCTGTCTCAGACATCTACTTCAGGGTGCAGTTAGTGGACCTCTGGAGATTCTTATCTCATTGACTGTACTGAGAGCTATGGAACACTAACTCAGATGTAAACTTAAAAAAGATACCTAAGATAGAACAGATGAAACCCAACATAAGTGGAAAATGTTTTCACTGTAGAATTAGATCAGCTACAGTCACTAGAGATCAGCAGGAAATTAATCTGCTGTTTTCTACAGTTGCGATTTTTTTTCCTTCTTCCCCCAGAAAAAAAAAAAAAAAAAAGAGAAATGTTCTTTTAAACAAATTTTCACACTGATGTTTAAAAGGATGTGTCAAAATCAGTATGCCTCCATTTACATTTTGCTTCTACATAATTGCCATTTTCCTGATGGAAAACAATTTTCTGTTAGACAATTTGACAACAACTATGACAGTCATTCACAAAGACACTAATCCTGAAATGCTCTGTCACAATCATGGAGTCCTCAGCCTACCTGGTTGTCCTTTTAGTGGATTGAATCTGGCAAGTGCTGAGTACTTGCGTCTTGATTCTGCAAAACATGTGCTTATCTTTGAAGCACGTGAACAGTTCGATTGACTTCAACAGGAATTCACCAAGGACACTTACGGGTCTGAAGTACCACTGGTGTGAGTGTTTGCTGATTCAGGAGGGGAATGTTAGGCATTCAGTAATGCCTCAAACCCGGTGTTTTGTTTCTGCATAACTGCATATCAAGAGCACACTTTGGTCTTTTCTTTAACACAAAGCAATAAGTGAAAGAAACCCTGGTGGAGAATATTCGGGAACTACAGGTGCACGTTGCAAATATTGTGCAGAAAAGGTACCACGGTTTGAAGGAGACAGCAGGTGGGATTAAAGCAGGAGAGTGAGTAGATCATGAAATAGAAATATGTGATTTTGCATGAATAAACAAGACACCAGAAATATCTCTGTCCAAGGCACAAACGTACCTTAGCCAGCCTCAGCTGAGAACAGCCCATTGATGACTTTGAAGAAAAATAGCCCACTCAAAATAAGGACTAGCTTAAGTGATGAATTGCACATATTCATCATGCAGCTCTCTTTGAAGCTCTAGAAACTGTCTACTAGGGGCTCAAAAGTAATTTAAAGAAGTTTACTTATGGTTTGAGAACCACAGGCTAAGCACTGCTGTTTTGGTCAATGCCACAAGAGCTTCCATTGAATTACAGAGCAAAACAAAACACTTCAGTCATTAACATCACTGCAAATGAAGGTTGCTATTAATCTAAATGTGTTTCTCCTCTGTTGTGGTTGCTTTCTACACTTTTTCAAGAAGCTGTTAAGATATAATAGTATGCACAAGCTCAGTGTAGGTGTGTACTGGGCTGTAAGGATGGGACTCATTTTTCAATTCTTTTCTCTTTAGCATCCTAAGTTTTGTGCCAGTGGTTTGTCAATAACAATCATACTGCTGTGAAAACACTGTCCACAGCACAACAGCATACTTTTAAAGACCAGCTTTAAAATTCTGCAAAATGGCTAGTTAACATTTCTTTTAATATTTGAGAAGTCTGATATACCATTTTTCCTTGCTTGTGTTTTATTGTGGTTTTTTTCTCTTTTTAAACTGAGTTCCAAAAGTTAACGATTTCAGCTGGGTAGGCAAATATGTATTTCAGTAAGTCTCAAAATGTCCTGATACAGTTACTCTGTCCAGAAGGGCAAACAGTAGAAAAGAAAAGAAGAATTAGTAAGGATAAGGCTTCTGTTTAGTCTTAAATCACCAGCTATGTTCTATATGTTCCATACTCAGATCTGTAAACCTTCAAACATACATATTAAGAATAATCAA
Organism: Falco biarmicus; assembly: GCF_023638135.1. Lineage (NCBI taxonomy): Eukaryota > Metazoa > Chordata > Aves > Falconiformes > Falconidae > Falco > Falco biarmicus. Next base: position 46,781,562 of record NC_079291.1, on the reverse strand, counting down.
GGATTTATTCAGGTTGTAGAATTAGACTCTGCATTTTGGGAAAAGCTTGCAAGACAGGTTTCTTAGTTGCCCCTCCAACTTTTAAGCTGAAAGTTACTGTTTCCCACTATATCATACTATGCCAGTGGAAAGAGGAAACAAGGTCCCAGAAATAGCTACAGCATGGGCAGTCAAATGAAGCAGCTGGCTCACCAAAATGCCTTTGTTCTGTGGGTAATGGAGAAGTGTCCTTGAGCAAGGACATTTCCAAGTGACTCATATCTGGAGTAGGCCTTCCTGGGGGATGCTGGCAAAACGACAGGATGGTCTACAGGTAGAGGCTGCAAAGAGTTTTCTGGGCTTAATGATTTTTCATCACCTGCTGCCCTAAAATTCCCATTTGGAACTGTATATGGTCTATTATGAAAGCCCATCTTGGTTCTTGAGGAAGGGTCAGGAAGTTGGTTACAAAAAAGCGGTGCCATTGTCTACCTAAGCAGACAGCAGTATCATCCCCTAAATGACTGATTGCTCAGATGGTGTTACCCACATAGCATTTCTGTGATGTGGTGACTGTGACTCCTGAAACTTTTGATAAGTTATTGTCATTCAAAAGTTTTCAAGATTTGAATGGAAGAAAGAACTTTGCATTAGCTATTTGTGTAAGAAGAACAAGAAATTCTATTTCATCCAGTTCTGTTCAGATCAATACTGTATTAGCTCACTAGGCTAAAGCTTACATGTTGTGCAAAAAAATTCAATACCTCTTTGTATCATATTCTGCAAGTTTTTGGCTCTTGCATCTACATAGCTAGCAAAGGGAATAGTACTGTGATAGCAGGGCCAATCTGTAGAAGACTGAAATGCAGAATCACTAAATATGTCTTAAAAATTATAAACCAGTGAGTCATGGGGAATCTTAAAGCCTGTCTGCTTTAAACAAAGTTCTCTTCTGTTTGTCATTTCAAAGAGGCCTCCCTACAGGAAATGGGAGGAGGGAGGCTCGGAGTGCCACAACATGGTGGCCTTATCCCCCTTATTTTCTTGCAGTTCAGAGCAACATCAGCAGCTATAATGTTGAAAGCCATGAAGGGAAAGAGCTCAATCAGAACTGTTTGCACACAGAAAATGCAAAAGAAAAAAAAAAAAAAGAAAAACTAAACGAAAAAAAACCCAGCAACAATAACCCTGCAGCAATTGAAGTGGAGGCATTGTTTTGTGTTTTTCAAAAGCCACTACTAGCAAAAAAAAAAAAAAGAAAAAAAAGTCTAAAACAACTTTCTCACTCCAAATACTAAAACTGTAAAGCTTTAATGATTTCTAGGATGAGGAAGAATTCAACTGATATCCTCTATAGGGTGTTTCATGCTATCAATACTGCATTGAACATCCATGGTGGAAAAGGACTGAACAGGCAGGTATTTTAAACGCCATGGGATTGCCAAGGCAACTGAAGACTAACCGTGGCCAAAATATGGATAGAAAAGCACATGCTGGCAGGAAGAGCTACAACATCTGAGCTCCCTCTTTCTGGCAACTCTAGGGTCTTACAGAAATGTGTAGCTTACATACTGAAGTTATTCCAAGCTGGAACTGTTTTACTTGATGCAAAACGCCAATAAATGACTACAAATTTATGTTAGCTGAGGATTTTCTTTGAACTGTGAATAATTAGGATATATAAACATTTTTTATTTTAAACTGAAAGTGAAATGGACTTCCTAGAGAAATGACAAGGTGTCAATTTCAGCCTGGAAAGCCAGTGGTGTAAGCATTAGAATGATATTTTATGATTATTTTCATGATTGACTTTGTGGATAGGTTTTAGCGTTATTTTTTCTTATTGTTTGTAAGCACAGATGTACCACTATTCAACCACCTAGGGGCCTATCTGCAGGGAATGCTTAAGTGCTAGAAGGCCACATATGCTGGCTGTGAATTGAGTAGCTTAATTAAGGAAAAGGATTATCTCACTGGACAGGAAATCCAGAAAAATATCAGGAACTGATTTATAGTTAACATTGAGAGAGATCATGTATGTATGTATGTGTGTGTGTTCTGTGACATGAAGATATACCTAAGAAATCCTCACTGTTTGGAAAGTATTAAGATTTTCCTCTTGAATCCTTTTACAGTATTCTTTAGTATTAAGCATATGGGCAAAAGATCTGTGAAGGTGTGCTGAAAGCATAAACAGGAAGGGATAAAGAGCCATTGGTCATAGCCTCAATATGTGTGCAAAAAGGTTTTCTAAGGGCGCTGTAAAATTAACAGATTAACTGCAGTATTGAGCATAAAACCTGGAAAGTGCTGTTTGAACTCTTATTCCAAGAGCATCTGGTAGACCGTGTGGGGAAAATCAGACCATTCAGATGTTGCTTGCATAAATAGGTGCTTCAGTCACACTTTGGAAAATACTTTTGTTGTTTTGTACATGTAGTTTTGTGCATCATTGCCCCCTCTGCACACTTTAAAGGACTTTTTTTGAAATCCTGGTTCTTTACATTTTCAGAGGTTTATGGAGTGCTAGCTGGAACATTTTAGAAGTAACATTACTGGGGTAGAATAAGCCACTTATTCTTCACTGCTATGTTATTGATAAGATTGTGTTTTTGAGCTGTTGTAGAGGTTCACTATTTCCTCCTGAGGGGCTGTCTTTAGGAGGCTATTGTATTGGCATCTATTGTTGTAGCAGAACTGGTAGTTTACTATTATATCCTGTTTCTTTGCAGTTGGCCCACATATAGGGCGTTATTGTGGGCAGAACAACCCAGGACGTGTCCGGTCTTCAACAGGGATTCTTTCAATGGTATTTTACACTGACAGTGCAATAGCAAAAGAGGGATTCTCAGCAAACTACAGCGTGTCGCAGAGCAGTGTATCAGAAGGTCAGTATTTATGTATCCCGCAGAGCTTCTTGGAAAATATTATCTGTTATGTCTTCTTGCAGACCAGGTGTTCCATGAAACTTTAAAGGAAAATTAAATAAATAAGATGGTGGGGAAGGGTTGGTTCTGTTTTTCTTTTTTCTTTCTTTTTTTTTTTTTTTTTAAAGAACAGCTGCCCTTTAAAAAGCAGTGCAAGAAGCAGAATTCTTCTTACAGTTTAATTCCACAGTATTGCCAGGAAGTTGGGATAATTATTGTGAAAAACTGTGCTGACCAAGGAAACACAGGAATGCGGAGCAATTGAACGCTTGCATTAAAACAATGAAACAAGAACAATGAATGTGCTATCCAAAGCCTTCTTTTATTACATGGACTAAGCTTTGATGATCGATTTCTTGAATAAAAAGGACCCATTTAATATATGTGCTCTTGTTAAACTATTTCATAAGCTATCTAAGCTTTGTTCTTTGTCTCGTATTTTTTTTCCCAGTTGCCTCATTTTCATAGTTACCCTTTGGACAGAGAATGAAACAAAGTGAGGGAGACACAGGAAAATAACAGGCTGTGTTACACCATGTCCTTGCAGACTTCCTTGCTTTGCTTGATGATAGAACACACACTTTAAATCAAACTCTCTCTCCTTTCTGCAACTTACTGAGGTTTGAGCAGATCCACCCAGATTTGAGGCACTTGTTTAATCAAAGAAGAAACCAAAGAAAACTGAGTAAACTGAAATTATCGATGTTACTCCCCAGCTCTCCTCTGCCCCGTGCCTCTTTAATAGCTTTCTTGCATGTTGCCTAGCTAGGAAGAGGGAATGGGACGTACCCAGTCTCTGTGAATGGGAAGCATCCTCCTCCAACTCTTTCAGATTTTATCTCCAGCTAGTTTGGCTTCTCCTTATGTACATGCTGCTCCTGCCCCCTCATTAGCTAGCACAAGCAATGTGTCCACCTCTTCCAGTCATCCTCCCTCGGCTATAGAGGGAGGTGTCATCACACTGAAGCCAGAGTTAATAGTATCTGCTATGCTGGGATGCAGGCTTAGACACAGGAGAGATTCACCTCACCTCATTTCACCCACCCTTCCTCTTTGTGCTCTCAATAGAGAAGGGGTCACCTCCAGGGACCAGCTCAGCCTACTTATCTCAGACATGTGAGGTGTGCCCTGGAGGTACTTTTCTCTCTCAGTAGACTACAGGGAAAGCCCACATGTCCAGATAAAACTATACACCTAATATTTAGATATTTTAAAATTATTCCCACCTACCATATCTTGCATTCTTTAGTGGATTATGTACGGCTCTCCTTCCAATTCCAAGCAGAAGTTAATTTTACTTTGAGTTTTACCCCAGCGTAGTTCAAGTTTCAGTACTTCACTCAAGGCTCCAATACATTGGAGCAGCACAGAAGTGGGGGAAAGGGTGGTATGCCATGGGAAATGTGGTTTGGCAACAAGTTTGATAATTCAGTTATGGGACACCCTAACTACAACTCCTATAAGGTACCCTGACAGCATTTCTGAATAGAAGTTTTGGGATCTGTCATAAAAGATTTATACTGTTTTTTCAGAATGTTTTAATTTTCATCGAAAGATCAGAACTTTGCTTATTAAAAGCTCATTTTTCCAACTCACAGATTTTGAAAGCTTCAGACCTTCAGCTCAGCACCCACCCACCCTGACAGAGATATGTCATCTCTGTAGAAGGTGTGATAAAAAAGGGTCTGTACCCAAATGTCAGGGCCTCTGCTTCACACACTGCTATTTTACCTTAAACTGCTAATGAAGGAATTAATTATATTTATATACTATGAAGTCCTTGAAGAGAAGCATAGACACATGTTATTTTCTCCTGCTTTTGCAATAGGATTGGTAAACTTCTGACAAGGCAGTGCGTGAGCAGCTGGGTGTGAGGATCCATCTAAAGACACCAGCCTCTCTCACTTCAGTGGGGGTTGGAGCCTTTATTTTTGAAGAGTGAGAGAAGAACTAGTCTTCATGCTGTATTAGCCTTTGAACTCACTATAGTGACTAGGGTGTCGATTCTAAATTATCTAGGTAATTTTTATGTCAACAAGGAAAGATTGCATGGAGATGATCAGCTTGTTTAAAATACTGCATGTTACAGAAAACATGGTAATTCCCTTAGGTTAGTAATATTCTAGCCTGGATTCAAATTTTGTTGATCTGTTCCTTTCCAGTGGCCAGGATCCACAGAGAATGGCTGGAATTTTAATAATATTTAAAAAACATTTTATACTTTTTGTACTAGAGTAAATAGTTTTAAAATAAAATTATTTTATACAGTCATCTGGTCTGTCTTTCCTGGCTTTGTGCATAATTATGAGTTCAACATACTTTGATTTATATTATAAACCCACAGAAGTGCCTGTGCTACCCTAGAAAAGAGAAATCTATTGTCCTATATTGAAATGGCTACAATGCTGGGCTAAAAATATTTGTATAGAATTATTATTGCAGGAATTGCCATGGTAACTTGAATGACGGTATTAAGAATGACACCATAAGCCCAACACTGCCTCACTTAAAGTTGTTAAAGAATTCAAAGTCACATAAAAATAAATTCTTTAGATATTCATATTCAAAGCAGGAAAACGTTCTCATTATTCAAAGTCTATATCAAAAAGCTGACCATAATAACAATGGTAATTTATTTTTCTTCAGATTTCCAGTGCATGGAACCACTAGGTATGGAGTCAGGAGAAATTCACTCTGATCAAATCACTGTCTCCTCCCAGTACAGCGCTATCTGGTCTTCAGAAAGGTCCCGGCTAAATTACCCTGAGAATGGATGGACCCCAGGGGAAGATTCTATCAGAGAATGGATACAGGTAAAAAGATAATGTTTTAAAGATATTATTAATAATACTCTGTGGAGTTTATTGAATGTGGAGAATGCAAAAGAAAGAATGAAAAAAACACAGTAAAGTACTTCTACATAATCTAAGAATCATTGCAAGTGAATCGTTCACATTCCCTATTAGACACAAAAAAAGACTGACTCCCAAAGGTATAAAAAAAGAAAAGGTCAGGAAGATTAATTGTTCTGCTTCCCACATCTATTGTTTTTTCAGTCTTCTGAGCACAAATAACAGAGATTTTGGTTTAGTGGAAAAGTCAATATTAGTTTAACATGCACTTAAAGTGGAATGTCCCAGTAAACTGAGCATGTGCTATGTCTCTAGCTGATTACAGCTAAGCATTAATACAGCATGGTGTTTTCATGCACTCAGATTTCACCTCAGAAGACCTAAGTCCCTTCTAGAATATGTTAGTCATGAAATGAGTTCAATGGTCTCTGTCTAGTGGCTATTCTTCCACATCCTGAAACACAACATTCATTAGAAAGAAAGATCAGCTGCCTTGGCTTCACTCTGTTAATACAGGAGAAATTGTGCAAACGTTTGTCGCCATGAAGAGACCCCTCGAGTTCAGCTAGTCTGCTTGGGCTTGTTTGCTATTTGTTATCAAGTACATAGGTTAATGGCACATGATTCCTGAACAGTTTAAGATTGTTCATATGAATTACTGTACACAAATAATGTATACTAGCAGGCAAGCGTTAGTATCATTAGGTGAAAAAAAACACTGATTTATCTCAGTCGTAGTCAGACTTCTTAGTTGCAACCTAGATTCTGTTTCTGTTGGCAAAAGCTAAGAGAAAGGGTTGAGCATATTAGATCAATATTACTGATATTGAAAACTTGTTCATATATTTGAAACATTCCTCTGGCTTCTGTTGTTTTCCATAGGAAATTACTAACTGACATATAAAAACAATGCCTTATTAGCCATCCACACAAATGCTCACACTGGCGTTTCCCTGTGAGGTTTGCTGTCTGCAAGAAACATTAAAAACATGTTGAGCACTAGTTAGTAAAGAAGAAAGAGGGGGAGATCTTTCCCTTCTGATCCTTGGCACACAATGGGACTCTCAGGTGTCCTGCTTAGGGGCCCCTACACATCCTGAGCTCTTGGCAACTTGGTAATCATCTATGATGGACCTAATCAGACTTCAGAGTGGCAAAAAAATATCTGTTGATCCTTTTTCCTTACTTAGGAATAAATGTTAAAATCTCCCAAGCCTTATCTAAGTGCAAGGCTTGTTATTAATCATTGCCACTTGCAATCCATGGAATGCACATGAAAAAAGAGTGGAATGCATCAGAATCAAATTCCATGTGTTTCATCTGGTCAGAGGGCCACCACTTTTTCTTTATTTCCTTCTTTTCTGCTGTCACTTATGCATTTATGACTGTATAATCAAAACAAGAGAGCTAGTCAAATCTCATTCGTGTGTTCTGTGTGCTTATTAACTTTATTAAGTTATGATGACTACATATATATAGAGAGAGCTTAATCCTTTCACTTAGAACTAGATCTTTCTGAGAAAAAGTTTCAAAGGACTTTTTTAACCATTAACTTTTTTAATAACAAACACATAACAGAATCCAAGCTACTCTGGGATTTATGCTTAAAACAGCTCAGGGTACCTCAGGCCTCCTGCCTATGAATTTCTCATCCTCCTTTGCTTTCTGCCTTAAACCAGGATGCTCAGGGGCTGAAACAACCACTGAGCATAATTTTTAGCAGTTTTACACTGCCTCCAGCTACCACATCAGCCAAAAAGTCGTTTGGTTGTATGCTGTACTGCTCACACCACAGCTCTCACGTACTTCACCCTGCCCCTGGTTTGGAAAAGGCAGCATGAACCATTTCCCTGAGCAATTGAGACCTAGGGCATCTCCTGCACTGCCCTGGCCCCACGTGGAGGGACCGGCACTCCCAAGGCAGACCTCCTGACAGAGCAACTAAGCTGTAGCAGCCTTTGCTACAGAGCTGGGTCTTGTTTGCAGGACTGAGCCTGGAAAGTCTTGCTTGACAATGCATTTCGTTGAATAGGCAACATGTGTTGCAGAAGAACTGTTTTAAGTCGTTTCTACCACTCAACCCATGTAGCAGAAGCAACCAAGCTAGTTTGGATATCCCCGGGATTTTCACAAGGCACAAGGGTTTAATTAATCTTTGGTTCCATTTGTGTCAGGAGGATATTCTCATACTTATTTATTATGGTATAATTCAATACTAACATCACTAATTCAAACTTCCAAACATGTTCTAAATGCTTTCCTGTTAAACTTACTTTGGCAATCTTCAGATGGGTGCTAAGTGCTTCAGACTACCACATTCTACAAACTCTTGATGCCATTGGCAGTGAGCACATGTTGCAAGTTTGTATCTGGATAAAATATTGAAATCCCATGTTCCCTCTGTACAAATATCCCCAGGAACAGATGTTCATCTCCATAAAAGCATACAGACAAACAACCATGTAACTGATAAAATACTCTGAAATTACCCATTGAAAAAAAACCAAGCCATATTTTATAAAAGGAGGAAGGCACTTGTATATGAAGGACTAAGGCCACTTTGTTCTGTTTTGTTCTGTAAGCTACTGCAAACTAGTCATTTATGTGAAATATTTGCTTTGGTGCAGTACAGCATAAATGGATTGTTGCTGCACGGTGTAAGAACTCTAGAAAATACTCAACAGAAAAAAACTGTGCTGAAGGATACTGCAATGCTGAACTTGGAACTTTTAAAGTGAAAATTTCTGCCTGTATGTCCTTTTCTTTGAGGCAGAGATTTTGTGTATATCAGTATTCATTGATTTTTTCTACAATTGCAGGTTTCCATACCTGCACACACACTGCAGCTGGTTAAGCAGTGATGTCTGCCTTCAAACTGCTAATATGCATATGCAACTAGGCATATGTATGAGATATGTACAATCAAACATGGGCAAAGCAGCTTGAAAATCCAGCTCCAAATACTAATTTCCTTAGTGTGTCTTTCTTTTTTTGCATAAGGGAAACATAATAGTTCTCATTTCCCTTCCTTTTACCCCTCCCTTCAAGGTTAATGTTTTTGCTAAGACAAAAGAAACAGAAAACCTCAGTTAAGTATCAGCAAAGGGCGATTGGTATCTACAAAGGACGTTTAGAAGGCATGTGATATGATTGTCTCATTTGAGGTGTTGATGTCTTTTGGATGATTTAACTGAAAATAATTAGGAAAATAGTGTTGGCTTTTTAGTAATGGATTTGCATGAATTCCATCTGTGGACCTGAAAGCCATTCTTTGGTGGAAAAACTAGATGGCTCCTTTGTGGCTGAGAAGGTACCAACTACTGCATTCATCTGAATGCTGCCTGCTTACAGGGCTCTGCTAAGCGAAAGCTGCTTTTCCATTCCTTTCCTTAGTTGTTTGGAAATAAATGTCAAAGCATAGGTTCAAAATATCCATAGCACAGTCACACCATAAGTCTGCACAGTACTTTTACCCTCAAACACACTTTTGAACATTGCTCAACTAACTTGAGATTTGGAGTGACTCCATAATCAGAAACAGAGACACTCCAGATTGCATTTCTTCTTTAAAAACACATTAATAAAGTTTGTGGATTTTCTAATATGAATGGAATAAAGATATGCATGAGGCAAGGGCTGCCAAAAATAAGCATGAAGTTAGTTTATTGTCATATGGGATGTTATTAGCTCCTCAAGCTTAAGCTCCACCTACTTGTTCATTACACTTACATTTTGCACACTTGACTGCTCTTCAGTGTGAAATAACATAATTAAAAAAAAAAAAAAACCACAAGCTTTTTAATTTAATCACGAGCAGGGAACTGCCATTGCAACGTAAGTCATTGTCCCTCATTAACGTATCCTTTCACAGGAAAAATAGTATAGTGTTTCCATTTCTGTAATCTGAACAACAAACATGTTAATAGGTATCAATTACCAGCCAGTTTCAGTCCTTAGAACCAGTAAGAAGGCCAGTGCAAGGGTTTCACATCTGGTTTTAGTGAAACTGTTCCTGTCTGTGGCATTTAAAATTTAAAGAACTCCCGTTATTGTGCAATTGGGAATCCTAGGGGAGTACAATGTTAATGAAATCCATAACATGCGGGGATTTTATGATTGCATTTTCAAGGCATTCCTTCAAAAGGGATGACTGATTTCTGCCATGGCAGCAGTAATTGTGCTTTTACAGAGTAGATTTAATGTTCACATTTAAGAACAGCAGTTACGCTTACACTCATCTGAAAGAGTAACATGTGAAATCTTTATATTTAGGGAACTTGTTGCATCTTATTTCTGAAGCCTTTGAGCAGGAGCCACAGGCCACTGTGCTTGGCAAGCCCTTGCACCTCAGGGACGCCCCGATGGGTCATGGCCAGCAGCCCCCCAGTGCAGCGCAGGAGCAGGGGGAGTGCCCGGCTGGATAGGTGCCATCAGCTAAAGACACTTGAGACCCACGTGTGTGTGGTTTTGAAGGGAGACTGATTGCCTATTACTAGGGTCACTGGGAACCTGCGCTATCATCAATCCTCATAATGGTGTGGGTTTTCAAACCCGCAAGGAGCAACACCTTCTGGGTACTTTTACTGCAGAATCTGTATGGGTTTTATCAAAATGTTTCTTCTAATGCATATAACACAAATCTTTACACTCCCATCAAGCTGGATGATAATTTCTGGGTGGCACAATTTTTCTCTCATGCTGTTAGACTGAGACCTACAGCTTTCCCAGAAAGCAAAGCATATTTGTTAATAACACAAAATTTTCAGTTCATATTACAGTTGGGTTTGGATAAAACCATAAATCCAGCTTTAAGAATCCTAGTATCAAATCAAAACTTAGCAGCTATAAAACAAAAAACACTACTCTGTTATAAACATGCTCTGACGGTTCAAATTTTTGAAAAACTGTTAGCAGGAGAGTTAACATAAACAGACATTATACTCTGGATTGGGTATTATCTCATTCTGCAGCCCTACACTAAGATGAAGTCCTTATTGTGTGCTCTGGTTAATAAAAAATAAATGGTTAATCCAGCCCAAATTTGTACTGCTAGTTTTTTTCAGCAGGGTACAGATCTTGTATCACACGTAAACGGCTGGAGTTAGAGGTTAGCAGATCTGGTTTGCTGCCTCTGACCTCTGCCTGCCCATCTCCACCTTGTTCTCTACCCATCCCTTTGGCATCTATGACTGTTGCAGAGTAATTCTGTAGACCTCTAGACCAGCCAGCCATAGGAATATCAGCTGATCTGGTGTAAAATTCTCCCTCTGCATCTCGCAGCATTTAGGGATCTGGAGAAAGTCCAGAGAGGTAAGAATAACCCTCCTCAGAAAGCAGCCTGGGAGATCCCCCTTGCCTCCACTGATTGAAATATCAGTTGTTTATTTAACACTAACTCTCCTGTGCAAGGAAAATACACTTCCCCTGATTTAAAACACTTTTATGTATACACTGCTTCACCAGAATAAGAGGGACCTTGGAGCTGGAGTTTTCCTTCCACATTTGTCTTCATTCCTTTACATTTGCAGTAACCTACGTTCTTCATTATTCGCTCCTTTGTAAGTGGAACCCTGGAGCATGCATTGCTGATGTGAACTGGTATATAGATTAGTCCAGATTTATTTCTGTAGCAATTCTGAAAATAATTGCAGCTTGTCATTTGGTGTCTTGACCTTTCATCTGTGTCATAGCTTATTTCCTTATCAGGTATTCACTTAAAAATATAGTCAGTATTTATATATGTTGCTGCACAGCATATTTATTTCATTAACAGGTTTATTCTTACATCGGGCAGCTGTTTAGGTTGACTTTATCGAGCAAGCCTATCTAAATACTTCACATGAAAGCTCAAGGAAGTGCAAGTCAACAATGTCTGCTGTTATTTTTATTCTTATTATTTCTGTTTCTTTTGGAGTTTGATATTGCAGTGAAGTGCATCATATTAGTGCAAAGAATAATGTTAAACATGGGAAGCTGAGGCTTCCCAGGTCTCCTAGCCTTTGAAGGACTGCCTGAGAGCTGAAGTTCAGAGGATCTGTGGTAGGGCTGGCCCATCATTAGGGAGCACGCTGACATGAAAGCACAAAAACTGTCAGTCCTTTGTCTTTTCTACCACTTTAAAATACAAGTCATGCCTTCGGTTCATGGCATTTACAGTTCATAACTGCACCTCAGAAATTACAAAAAGCAGAGTTAGCTTTGTGTGGAAAAGTATTACAGTTATCTTATGGTCTTAACATACTTTGCACATGGGCAAAGAATGACAAAAGACTATTCCTTTCTGGAAATCACAGCCAGGACAGACTGACACAGCACAGAACCAGGGTTAATTGACCCATCAGGATACATTCATACCTTTATTTACTCTGACATGGAAATAAATGGTAGTTTCATAAAGGCAAGTACTGAAATTAGACGAGAGGGAGAGGGATAAATAAAAGGGTCCTACAAAGTATGAAGGTTTTTTTGATTATTCAAAGTGCTTTAAGAGGTCTTCTAGTACCAGAAAGTTCCCAGCCATAGATTTATCACTCTGGGGAGGCTGAAGAGATGCTCAGAGAACTATGCAGAACTGTTGGCAGCCTTATTCCTCCAGAAGTGCAGGTGCAAAATGCAGTTTAGAAGAAAATCCTCTCTACCTCCCTCTGACATGTTTCAGCATCAGCCCTAATACAGAGGAGAGTCCTGCGTGGCTTCGAGCAATCCTGCATGCAACATATGGAGGAGCAGCAGAAGCAGAGCCCCTCCGAGCCTCCACTACCAGCCTAATCATTGTAATAGTTTCAGTTCTTTCAGGGGATCCATTATGCAGAGATCTGAGTAGTTTGTATATAACTCTGTAATTACCTATGCATCCACTTCCCAGTCCGGCCCTACATCCCCTGAACGGCTGCAAGACAGATGGCCCTTTAGAGCTGAGATAGAGAATTAAAAATGTGTCCAGCAAAAGCACTGATTCAGCAACTACTAAAATAATTTTGTAAATTTATCTTACTTTCACTAGTTGGCTCCAGGAGGGAAAGAAATTAAAACCTTTAAATATGGTTTTAAACTAAACACCACAAGTTTTTTTTTTTAAATCACAACATCTTTCTCTTCTACTTTCTTTCACAGGAATTGAAGCCACTCAAAAACTCTGTACAAAATTATTCTCCTCCCTTGTTTTTTCTCCATTCACCAGGTTCACACGTTTGGCACGATTCAAAACATTTGTTATAGTTTGCTGGTCTTTAAACTGCCATCAAGCTAAAAAATCAGTTGCTTGTGCCATTCTGCTTGGTAGGGGAGCTCTCTCCCTGATGACCTGCAGACCCCATGGGGACCGAGGCAGCCTTGCCCACCCAACTACAAGGCACTGCAGCACATCTGCTCCACTGCAGCCAGGACATCCTGCAGTTGTGAAGGAAGGTACCTCAGAAGGAGATTTTTCTGTGTCCAGCAGAAATAAATTAAGCTACAAGACTAGGCAGGTGTCGAACTACAGGTGAAGTAGAGCTCAAGGCTAGAAGTTAAGTGACTAAGGGTAGTGGCTAGAAACACAGCCTTGGGTAGGAACACACAGCTGAGGCATGTTATAATAAGGAGAGTTGTTACTGAGCTAAAGGTCCCTGTTGTCACGGGGCCAGCCCTGGGCTGGAGATGATAGGTGTACTGCTGAGTGCTTTGCAGACAATTGTGCATTCTTATTCACTCTTTCCACACCTGCACAGTAGTATGAAGCTGAGGAGTTCATGAGTCCTATGGGCCCTTCCCCATCCCAGCATCTACGCTGCAGATTTTCTGTTGCTGAGCTATTATTTGCCTCTCTGTCCTTGTATCATCCTCCTTTTCTGTCCCAGTTTAATTCTGTTCTGCCCATTAGATGACATTTTCACAGCAGTAGCAAAATAGGTAAAGTGGAAGGATAAATGAGATTTCTTCCAAGTGGTAAATACTTGCCCTTCAAAAAGCAATTTGCTTCTTCCCACAGAAAAAGAAAAGAAAGAAAAAAAAAAAGGAAAAAAAAAAAGTTATATTTCAACAAGGAAATATTTCCATTTTTGCTTTATCTCTGATGTTTTCATTCAAGATTTAAAAAAAACTCTTTTAAAAGGCATCAGAATAAACTCCATAGCTGTCTGATAAACAAAACCTACTAGCAGAGAAAACACAGTTGGCCAAACATTAAGCTGAGGTTCAGTTCCCCTGTTTTCAGGAATAACTGGCTTCTCATAAGAGAAGCGCTGTTTACACATAACTTCCACCAACCAGCTGTACCTGTGTCGTCTGGTCTTTCTCTTCATTGCAGCCTCCTGTGTTGAACACTTCAGGCCAAACTAATTTCTGGTGTTGATCCTCTGAAGCTGCTGAAAATATTGGTTTGCCCTATCACGTATAAAACCAGGACTTACTTTAACAGGTTATATTTAGATTATGGATTATTGTACTACAGACTAAGGTGGCTTTCGGTCTTTAACAGAGACAGGACCAACCTATTCCATTGCAAATCCTATTAAATTCAAGCTAGGGGCTGAAGGGCCAACATAGCACAAAGTAATTTTAAAATCTTCTTATCAGGCCATAAAAATTAACTGTCCATAGAAGTGTTGCCCCCTTCCATGATAAGCTTAACTAAGAAAATACATCCTGTGTTTATTTTAAAAAGCCACAGCACTTAAAAATCAATGGCTTTGCTCTTTACATAGCTGGATATAGAGCAACTTTTAGAGAGGCAGAGTGGGGTTACGCAAACCAGGCACCATTAGCTGGCCAAAGAAAGCCTGGAAATGAGACCCCCATGGCTGGAGTTTGAACAGGCTTTGTTGAGAGAAGGGCAGAGCTGGAGGCAGTCAATCTCCCTGGTTTGCTTTAGGAGCAGGTGGTGAAGTTTTCTGGGTAATCAACTATCCTGCACCACCCCATCTGCTGTCCCCCTTCCTCCACCAGCACGGGACAAGAGCACCACTCTCAGCAGCAGGTCTCCCAAATCACAGCCTCAGAAGTGAACCAAAGAAAAACCAAAAATTATCTTTGCACGTACAGTCTTTGTCTCTCATTTTTCACCATACATTTACAGTACCCTTACCACCCCATCTAACCTCAGCTACCTGATATTTTTCTAGAAGGCAGCAGAAACTCATATTTTAAAAAAGCAGTGACTTGCTTGGTGACCCAGTAGTAAATTAAAATCATCATACACAATGTGTATGAAATAGAAAATCGAATTTTGGTGCAACAAAACTGACAGTTCCATTTAACAGAGAATAAATGAATGCAGACTCCTGTGGATGAATGACTGATTTAAAGAGACTGTGCCGATTTTCCAAGATGAGAAAGCTGATCACAAGAAAATACATATATTTCTATGTGACACAGGTTATAGACTCATTCCAATTGCCAGTGAAATCAGGCTTAAAAAGTATCAAATCTTAGACACTGGTACTTTTTCCTCATTTTGTTGCTACTGTTTATAGAAAAGCTTGAACTTTCAAAAATATCCAAGTGTAGCAAATTCCAGTGATTTCAGTAGAACTCGCTCTGACCACAGTGATAGCATAGTCAGATCTATCTAAACCATCAAGGCGTGCTGTCTGAGACAGGAGAGTTTAATTCTGCACAGTATATCATCCCATCACTTACCAGCTTCCTACCCAATTAGCGTAGGTATGCTACGAAACAGGAAGAAGCAGAGGTTATTTCTGTGTGTAATTACATGTGTAATATTGTACTTCCATTCAAAATACCAAAATGTATTATAAATCAAGCCCTTCTGCCTGTGCCCTGTGATTTTAACAGTACAGCAGCTGGCAAAAAAATGCTAGAGAAGAACTTTATAGACAACATTCAGCGTTTTCCACCCAAAGCCCTGTTATTCACATGTGAAGCAGCCTGATAGAGAAGCTTTGGCTTACTTGTTTCCCATTGGTGCACTAGTTGCTCAGTACACTTAGGGGGAAAAAAGTCCTACAATGATGTCCTTCTCTCAGAAAAGAGTGGTTCTGCAAGTATTGCTATAGAGTTTCCCTTTTCTATAGTTTCTAACACAAACTGGGGAAGGTTACATTCAAGCTGCACTAAATAGTTGTCTTCATTCCAGATCAGAGGATTAAGCTCAGGTTTAAAATTAAATGTAAATTACAAATAAGTATTCAGAAAACGTTAATTAAAAGTATTACGTTCCTGATTCATTTATTGCTCAGCAAGGGTTCCTAAGTATCTTAGCTGGAGAAAGGGGCCATTCACATTCCTCTTTTCTTGACCAAGTCATTGTACATGTCTTAGGTTATCCATTTGCAAGTTAATGTACTGCCAAAGCAAAGGTTTTCATTTTAAAGAAGTAATATTTCACAGCAAGATATGCTCCTGCAAGATGTAAAACAATCTTTTTCTAAAGCACTGGGAGTTAATCAGCCTTTCTCTTCATTGCTACAGAGAGGGTTTGAATGGCATAAGATGCTGATTACTTAGATCCCAAAGCCTATAGAAATCCCAATACGATTACATTTTCCCCCCTTTGTTATCAGAGTTTATTGTATCTTGCTGTTCAGGTTTTAAGTAGTTTTCAAGTGAAAAAATAAATTAAGAAGAAGGTATTTTCTGAGTCTTCTGAATAACAATCGTGTTACATCAGAGTACCACATGAATGCGTAAGGTGGAGCTTGCAAATGAATAGCAGAAGGATCGTTCCCTATCACTGCATGTGCACTGGATGCATTTCATACAATACAGTGAGCCCATTTCAGGGGAGCATTGCACTGCCCTTGCTTTTAAACTGAAGTCCTTCAAAACTCACACTAAAAATATCACACAGAGCTAATGTGTAGCAGTGGCAGTGCTTTTCCCGGCCTACTTGCAGCATTTCTCTTTCACATTTGATCTTTATAGTTTCCATACTGGAGCGATTTGGTTTGCTGAATTCTGGAAATGTCTCAAGTTGAAATGCTAGTGTATTAACCTGCTGTACTGAGTCTCTTTTGTTTCTCTTTACCAGAGTGCTGCTTGCCAATTTTTACAACTACAGCAGATTTTACTATTCAAACAGAACCAGATGGAACACCAGTTCAAAGAACATGTCAGAATTAAATATTTCTTTTTTAATTAGTTGCTTCTGATTTATGCAAAAAAAAATTAACATAAGAGTGGGAGAATGTGCCATGAATCCAGATGCAACACAGCCCACACAAGCATTATCTTTTCTCTGTCAGAGACACAGAGGCCTTTTCTTTCATTTTTTTCTTGTCTTTTCTTTTTTCCTTCTTGTTTCTGGATTTCATTTTTCTTACACTTTCTGCATCTTTTCTTTCTTGAGCCAGCCTCATAATGATGACTGAGGTTCTTTTATGTTCATCAGTCAGAGTTTTTCATGTTCATCTTAAATTTTCTCTTGTAGAAACTGGCTGATCTGCCTCTCAAAAAATTACTGTACTCAGTACCACAATCCCAGCATAAGTATCTCAATGTGGTAGTGTCCTTTGAGTCTATTTTTTGTTTTCAGTTGGGGGAATCTTTACATTTATGTTTTTTCTGCTGCAGAAAAGGATTTGAGCAGAAGGTGAAGACCGTGAGGAATATTTCCACTGCTAAAGAAAGTTAATTTCCTTTTTTCTGCCAAGCATTCCTATTTCCTTGGCATGAATGTTTGCTCATCCTCTCTTTCACGCTTCCCCATTTTTGCCAAGTCACATAAGCATCAGTTCAGTAAAGCATACTGACTGAGGACAGTTGTTAGCACAGACTAGAAGTTGAGTGTGTGATTAGCTTTCTCTTCTGGGGCTTTCAGGATGTTGCTGTCAAGGTCAATGAGAAAGACTTCAGTGACTCAAGAGAGATCTTACTAGCAGCAATATTTTCTCCTCACATTCTTTATGGAGCTGCCACAAATATCACTCAGATTTTTGCACAAAGATCTGAGATGGTTTACAGCCTTAACTATTTTCACTTAAACCCAGTATGAATATTTACACCCTGCCATTAATCAAGGAGTTGTGCTCTTGTAATGACTACTCATTTCAAGGGCAATGACTTTTGGCAGTAATTTTCCAACCAAATTAATTAGACTATTTTCAGAATTTCTACTAGAGCTTGTACCATTTTTACTTAGCATTATAATCTTCTTTACTTAAAGCTCAATAAATAAAGGAATTAAGTGACAGTTGTGTATACATCATGGGAGTGCATGATTGGTCAAATCAACAGCAACATCTAATAAAAAAGATCAACTCTTACTTAATTAAATATTTGACAGAAGAACAGTGAAGTGTCACAACAGTTAATATGACTCAGAACACTGTATGCTATCTAGGGAAATGACACAGTTCTCTAAAAATATTTACTTTGGTATGTTGTGTCAAGTGATGGATTATACAGCTTTTCAAGCCACAAGAGATGCCCACAACAAAAAGCTTCCTGTTGTTAATCAAACTCCAGCACTTTGTCTTTTATTTTCTCAGGCTGTTGAACAGACCTACAGTAGGAGTGTTAAAAGCTGGTAAAACTGCTCCCTTGCTACATCTCCCTTAATGACTGTATTTTATTTAGCAAGGCAGATTTTCATTGCAAAAATAAGGTTTTCCATACTATGACATGGTTATGTATGACAACAGGAAGCACCAGTATTAATTTCAGTTCATGTATGTTTTATGTTATTCTTTATCCAGCAGTTTGCTAAGATTTGCTACATGATACATTGTACAGAGCTAAATGTTATTCCCTTTCCTTCTCCTTAACTGCTCTCTAGCAAAATGCGTATGCCACTGCTTTCATATCTGTGTCTTAACAATGTGTCACCCACTCACATTTTTTGGAGACAGTAAGACAGCAGTAAAAATATTTTTCCTGGATGCTTAAAAATATTGCAGAATAAATAGAGAGGAAGTAATTCATATGTAGAAACAACTAGTGTCTTGCAACATGTTCTTGTGGCAAAGAATTTTAGAAGTAGGAACAACTGGGGCTTTTTTCACATGAACATTCTGTCCTGGAAAAAAAATACACACTTGAGATGTTCCTCACTTCTGGTAAGTTAGGGGCCCATTCCTGTAGGGAAGTCTGCTCCCAGTCTTGTAGTTATGAGTAAAGGCAGTCACATTGCAGCACAGGCAGTTATCAAAGGCTGTGTTTTTGGATAAGGCCCTAAGGCATCATTTTCCAAGATAGATATGCTTTTTAATCTGAATGAAAGTGAACAAAATTTGAAAAAAAGAACTAGCAACATGCTGCAGTTAGTCAAAGCTGAAACTCTGGTAATGGAAATGAAATGTCAAGATTTCAGATTTGGAGACAGCTGCCTATCTCGGATCACAGCCATACAGCATGCAATAACTTATAAAATCGCTTGCATCCTCTAAAACAAATACCAGATGTTTGTTTATCATATGTGCAGAAAGTTAAATGTCAAATCATTGCAAGGAAATGCATTTGATGTTCATCTTCAAAAGTACTGTATTTCATCACCACCTCTCTCCACAGTTCATTTTAACGTGAAACATAAGTTCTTGAAACAAAAAGGACAAAAAGGCCGAAACAAAAGGCTAGTCATTAAAGATTTGTATTACTATCTCAGCTGGAGGAGACTGGATCTGAGGAAAATGGGTTACCTCTGGTCATGTTAACACTTGGAGACCTCTGTGGGGAGGACATACTAGTTGACTGGAACTTACACAGGCGGTTGGACTCTATAAGCATAAGCCTCCAAAATTCATAAGAATTCCTATCTGTTTGGGGACACAGCTGTACTACAACTACAGCCCTCTGCAGTGATTCCTCTGGATAACATGGTACAGAAGAGTTCTGTCTTACCACAGCTACATTTTGGTACCTTCAGGTTCCATTTGTTAATAGCAGTTGATATGGTTTAACTTCAATGCTGAGCAGTCCCTGTGGCATTTAGAATGCGTATTTTATGCACACTTATGCATTTTACAGAAAGCAAAGTTTTAAAAGACTTTGGAAAGAAAACAAAATACATCACAAAGTGATTAATGCAGGTGAGCTTAGCAGCCCGCTAAAATGTGTCATGCAGTTTCCAAGGTAGTCTTCTACATAATTTACTTTTATCACCTTATGTAGAGAAGAAGATTGGTACATGTAGAGCTTAATTTACAAACATATTTAGGTACTGCAGCAGGGTGCTCGGTGTTGCAATTCTGTTTGTATGCACCTGGAGAGGAGTGGTTCCTCTCCAGAGGCCACTGCAGAGAACTGTCAAAGGGAGGAAAATGCCGAAAGCTCTACCTTTCTCCTGGACCTCTGCGCTGACACAGTTAGTACTAAAACTTCCAACCCCTCTGCTCCTTTGCTGCTTAGCCCCACATTTCTTGATTTCTCTGCTGCTTTCTCACTAAACACTGACAGGGAAAGGTTATTCCTTTTTCCTCTATCAGCTTGTGAGCAAACAGCCCTTGGCATGCAGCAGGTCTGGGCTTACAGTTCGCCTTTGCAAGGTGTTTAAAGCTGTGGCACACAGCTGAACACTTGAGCCCTCAGCCTCTGGGTGCCCCAGGAGAGGACTGCTGTTGACATAGTTCCAGTTTTCAAGAAGCACATAAAGATTTGCCAATCCAGAGATAGCACATCAAAGTGAAGAGATGCTCTCCCTAACAAGAGATGCCTCCCTCCTCCCGTACTGCATTAGACAGTTACTAGAGCCGGGAGCGCTAATGAGGTTGCCTCTTCCCTACCTATAGGCAATAAATTAGAGCTCTTCTCAGAGCCTCTGCCTCTCCCAGTGAGCTGTTAACTTCTGGCAGGAGAATTTCTGCCTGCCTCTTGAATACTGCCGGGGTTTAGGCATGAAGGTAGGTGTCTATATCCTTTGTGTGTTTAAGACTTAGTTCTGGGCAGTGGAATAGATGCATATTCCATTCCCCAAGAGTTAAGGGAGTGTATTAAATACCAGCATTTGGGACTAAGAAAAATTTGGAGGCCCAGTGTTCTTTGATGGGGCAAGCCTGAGTCACCTGAACGGTCAGTGACTGGTAGTTGTAACTGTTAGCTCAGGCATCAACTACTCAAACCTTCCCCTAAACCCCTGATATTAAATTTTAACTTGGCTTCAAATACCTAGAACTCTTGTAATAGGCCATTGCTTGACTTTATTCACAATGAAGTACTTACTGTATATTAAAAAGCCCCTACTAGAATAATTTCAAATCAGTTGGAACGGTACAGGCTTGGGACCCTAATCATTTCAAAACTGAAGAGCTGTTTCAAATTGTAAGAGAAGCAGATCATTTAAATAACTTAGCTCTGCACTCCCTCAGACTTCCAGATTTTCAAGTGCACTTCAGCCTGGAAGTGAATGTGGTATTGGACACAACTCAGTGCAGCACACTTTACAATCAGCAGAGTACAGTTTGGAGAGCATTTGAAGTTAAGCTGAGATTGCTCAGCGCAATGATGCCCAGATTCCCCCATTAACTTTCAGATTGCAACAATCTAACATCTGAGACTCTCCAGTTACTTTAAATCACTTGATTGTTTTTGTAAGGTGGTGCTGGGATATGGGGGTTTTTTAAGACTGAATTTTTTATCACGACAAAACAAAATGTTGCACTATTTCACCCCTAAAGACAAGGGCTAAAATGTGACATATAGACTTTACCAGCCTTAAAAACTGGGGCAGGGGAAGGGGCTTCACCCTGAAAGCTGGTTCTATCTGTCACACACAAGGCCACTATTCTTGTGTTGAAAGACTAAAAAAATGCCTTGCATATGACACGGGCACTGAGAGAGCAGCCAGTCTATCCTCAATAGCACTTCCTTCAGCCTTTTGAGAGAATGCAGAGCATGTTGATTTAACTGCTCCAGTGCCTTTGGATATATGACATACATCCAGGAAGAAGGATGCCTGTGGGACACAGGGGACATATATTCTGCATCCTGCATACTTTGGAAATAATGAAAAAGCCTGAGATGGTCATGGGACATTCACTTGAGAAGCGTTAATTCAACCTATTATTATCCTACTGAAGTCTGGACAACTGAAGTTTAGAGGTATAAATTAGTCTGATTAATATTTTGTGAATAGTGTAATTTTATATTGAACTTAAATTATTTACTTTAGGAAACAAAGAGAAGGTTCTAGCTGCAGAGAAAAAGGGTGATGAGTTTGATTTTAATTGGCCTGTTGTTATGGTTAAAGAAGGCTGTAAGGAAATGGCAGGCATTTCAAAGCTGTGGTCACCAACCTGTCTGTGAGAAAGTTTTGTGCCTAGTTTCAGCTGTTTGGCAGTTGGACTTGTCCACTGGGACAAAGGTTTCTTTTGCCAGCAGAGTTGACTTGAGTAACTGCACTCCTGCACCCCACATCATCCTCCCAGCTATGCCTGTGCATCTTCTGTGCTGCCACATGATGAACTGGTTTAGGATACAGATCTGGATGACAAATAAATAACCTGGGTGTGTGTGTGTGTGTGTGTGTTTAACTTAAATCACTTGTCCATTTGGTTGCAAAGTAGCTTCATGAGAGAAAGAGAAAGAGAGAATGAGTGAAAAAGAGGGAAGGCCTCTAACACATTCATGTGCATACCCTAGCATTCATTTCTCCAGCAAGTTCAAAATGTCAGTATTTTCTAATGATTAAAGTTTACTACATTAGACAGTTGGAACAGAATTATTGCACTTCTGCTAATGCTTCTTTCTCTTTTCTTCAATACATCATATGGTACAAGGAACTCATTTGCCTTTTTCCCAACAAAATCACATGGTGACTCATAATTGTCTCGTGACTAACTAATGCACCACAGGATTCTTTTCTCCTCTTCTGTTCACAAGTGATGAGCTCCTGGGTTTTAGCCGAATTCTTGTTATCATTTCCTAAATGTGCAACTTTGATATTGTACTATTAAATTTCATCCCATTCCTAATACTGCAGTCCTCAGGGCCATTCAGTTCTCGCTGCATGACTCTCTTTTGTATTGACAATGCCTTGCAGCTTTGTGTCCTTAGCGAATTTCATTAGCATCTATGCAAGGTAGTTAATGAAAGTATTAAGTAAGATTGTTCATCAGAGTGGTCCTTGAGGAACTTCTCTAGTAACTTCTCTGCAGTCTGGTGGTTCCCACTCCCACTGACAGGGTCTTTGGTTCCTCTTCCACAGAGGAAAGATAATTATCTGGCATCTGAATAGCCCTCCTGGCTAATTAGGCAAATATCTCCTGTGATGACACTGTTTACAAAAGAAGAGATTATGGCTATGTTATTATCAACAATATGTTACAATTTCCTTTATTTAAAATTCTTATTATCTTTGTAAAATATCTTGAGGATGGAGAGGGTGTGATTTCTGCAGTGTTGTCATGCTCTGAACTGATTGTCCTCATGTCCCAATTCATTCATTACAACAGGTAGATTTAGGCCTTCTCCGCTTTGTTTCTGGAATTGGAACCCAAGGAGCCATCTCAAAAGAAACAAAGAAAGAATATTATCTGAAAACTTATCGTGTAGATGTCAGCTCCAACGGAGAGGACTGGATTACACTGAAGGAGGGAAACAAGCCTGTTGTAAGTCTTTTCTCTTTTACCTCTCTTTGGCCAAGAAATAGGCTGTTGAACTATTTAGTTACTACCAGTTGTTAAGAAAAGAGGACTAAGGTATCACAGGTTTAATCAGGTTGATTAGGGTTAACAATATCCCAAATCTGAAAAATAGCTATTGTCTTAGTAGTAATGGGCCACAGAAATTGTTTATTCAAAGCCTAGACCATCTGAAAATACTGCAAGGTGCTGCCCTGTCTGTTGTACCCACCGTAATTTGACTGATTTGTGTCTTTTCCATGGAGTATGCTGCTGTTTTTCAGTTTGCCAGGTATTTTCTATGTGAGCTTGAGAAAAACATGGGAATCTTTAAAAAATATGTAGGTCCCTTATCTGCACTGAAACTCTGGATAACAGTGTGTCAGCACCTCAGCTCCCCATGCATACCCTGCTGTCTTGCAGGAGTGCTAGCAAGTGATTAGTAGTTTGTTAGACTTCCAAGCATCTCAGTGATGGGGGTCATGCAGACAGATAATTAGGCACATCTTTCCATCCTTATAGATTTTTATCACCTTTCCATTTATCAGCAGATTTGCTCTCCGTGACCTCTCAATGAAACAGCTTCAGACACTCATAAGAAAAATCTTCATTATCCACTACCATGAGCATAAAGCTCGTTACTGAGGAGTCAGTTCTGCTCCAGCTCTCACACGAGTAGTCCCAGTGAGGCTGTGCCTCCCTTCTCACCTTGCTTAGGATGTGCCTGGGAGCAGCATCCCCAGAGGCTGCCAAAAGCTGATGCAACTGGAATGGTTTTGTGGTACCTCCCTTCAAAATACCTTTTTTGTTCCCCTTCTGTGAAGACCGAAAAGAGCAATGCAATATTAAACTCTATCAGTGTAACCATATCTAGCTTTAAATGTTTGGTTACTGGTTTGTCCCTGATTCATCTGGGAGTGCTGTGCCAAGTCCACTACATTTATCTAATCAAAATGGTAGCTGTGTTGCAGGCCTACATCTTTCTTCTTTGAGGCACTTTGTAAAACAATAAAAAATGAATTCTGAAAGCTTCTTTTTGACAGGTATTATGCTGGTTTTACAGAGAAGGGACTTTAGAAGGTCAAATGCCACAATGTGGACACTGTATAATGATGTATAAAGGTACAATAACTGACTTGCATAAAGTCACAAGAGGAGACAATGCAGTGGCTGTTATGAGACACAGGGTTTCCTGACTCTGGTTCCCATACCAGAACAAATACCTCTTTCAAAATCAGACTATGCCTGATTTTCATTACCAGCTTCAATTTGTAAACTCTCCGAGAGCATACTTTATGTAAGTTTCTCCTGTACGTGCTGTCCTTAACTAGTGAGAAGACTTCCGAAACCTGTGTTATCAGTTCAAAGAGTTTATAAAAAAATCAGGTGTCTAAAATGGCAATATTTTGCTGTTGATCAGGACAAGAAAAAACTATGCACCAGTCTCCCTCTGGTATCTTCATGCAAATGAAAAGTTAAGGAGCCTGGGCTACTGAAGGAACAACAAAAGCAGGCTGCCACACATCTCTTCAAGGCAGCATCACACAAGTGCTGCGCTAACCACATATAAGAAGCTGTGTACTTTTAAGAAAAGAATATTTTCCCTGTCAGGTGCAGACCTTGAGAAAACTGCAGCAGGCCCTCCCAGAATAAAAAAACATTGCTGAAGAGAACTGTAGCTCCATTTAAAATATCTTGCTAGATATGAAACCCCTATACCAAATTACTTGAGATAGAACTGAGCCTGATCAGTTGACAGCTGTGCGCTGCTGGCCTCTGCTCCAAATCAGTGCAGTTATTGCAAGTCGCAAACAGGAAAGTAGACAGTGTGTGGAAGAAATGGGAGAATCTCCCATAAAAGGAGAGGGGTTTGCATCCATGGAAAACAACAGGAAACTGGTCCTCTCTATGTGAGGAAGAAGCAGGAAGCTGAATCACCTTCTTTGGACTAGAACATTGCAAGGTTTCGGCTCTGCTAGGAAGGAGCGCGTCTGCAGGATCCTCAACATGAAAGCACATCACAAACCTGTCCCTTCTTGTGGAAGTCTCATTGTTCATCTAATTTGACTGTTAGCCTCAGGGGACGCAGAGAAAATCTTAGAGCCTGCTACATAGATTTTAAATAGACTTCCACCTCAGTATGCAAGGACAAAGAAAGTCTGAGTACTTGTTTAAAAGGATTTTAAAACTTCAAGATAACAAAGCAAGGTTTGCACTATACACTCTGCAAAACTCTTAAGCCCAAGGACAGCAAAATAAATGTTTTTATTCTTACTCCATATATAATTTTTATTTATACAAACCTTTAATTTTGGCCTGAGGTTCTGTAGCTTTTTGCATCATCTACGAGTGTACAAGGAATAAAATTGCCCTAGTGGGGCATTGAGGGATTCTCCCAGGACAATGGCAGTCCATGCCTGACAAAGATCAGTGTATGTCATTCCTGCATATAGATCTGGGCATTAGGAGGACTTCAAAAGAGGCAGGGAGTGGACCCTTGTTGCACTCAGGTAAGCTCCTGATATCAAGGTAGTCCTGACTTCTCCTGGCCTGCTCTTATGGTGTGTTGTGGCACTCTGCAGGTGGCAAGTATTTTTTAGCTTCCTAAAAATACTCTTTTTTCCTCTCCAAGGAAAGCTTATCTGTCTGCAAAAATTGAGTTAGGAGTTTAATGTAATCGTTCCCCATGCAAGTCTTTTGTCTCATCCCCCCCACCCCCAAAATAATGCTGGTTAGATCGTAACTATCTGTAAAATACAGAATTATGAACACCATTTAAGAGAAAGCCTAACAAATATATCCTTTTTCTTTCCACACAAAGGTGTTTCAAGGGAATAGCAATCCCACCGAGGTTGTTTACAGACCTTTTGCCAAACCAGTTTTAACACGGTTTGTGCGAATTAGACCTGTGTCTTGGGAAAATGGAGTATCATTAAGATTTGAAGTTTATGGCTGCAAGATAACAGGTAAGTCTTGGGAAGGATTTTAAAACCAAGGGAATTTATTGTGTCTGTGCTGTGAGTTTTATTTTTGTGAGTGAACTGCATCTTCACTATTTCCACTGTGGTCTGTATGTAGAAATTTTAAAAAAAAAGGCAAAAAAAAAACAGCAAAAACACACCAACATAAAGAAAACAAAACACGACAACCCAAACATTCAGTGTTATCTGACTGTTGTTCTGCCATTATCTTTTAGGTGTTTGGCTTTAAGAAGCGGGGAAAAAATAAGATTTAATGACTTTTCTTGCAATTACTTTACAGCTCCATGTAAAATACCTGAGACACACAGATATTTTGCAAATTTCCATCCCGTTTTTCCTTCCTAACCCTCCAGTCCCTCTCTCTCATGCCTGCTATTTGTAGGTAGTTCTCAGCAGGCTTCCCAAGGAACAAATATACATAACTAGGTTTAAAAGCATTGCAAAACACATAGATTTGAAGCCTATTCAAGCAACTAAACATACATAGTCAGGTTCCCGCTAGTGATCAGTATTGGATTGTAACTCCTTTATATTACACAGTTAACTACTAAAATAACTGTCCAAAGTGCTTTCTGAAGTAACAGGAAAAGGCATTCATTATCATCAAAATACTGTCTTGGAAACCAAAAAAACAACCAACAGGCACAAGCAGGAATTTTTTTAGAAGTCTTTTTACTTCTAGTTTTAGGATTTCTACAATTCCTACAAAATGGAGGCTTTTTATATGTAAAGTAAAAATACAACTTCATAGATTAAAGAAAATATGAATTATTTAATATTTTTTATAAAGCTGATTTTTCAAAAAAATATCTTGTGTCATTTTATAGCACTTAACACAGTTCATTGGCACTCATTTTTAATAGTTCTAGGGATATCTTTTTTTCCTCTTAAGGTATTTCCTTAGTGTTGAAAGTATTTCTTAGGACTTGTTTCCATACAACAGGAAAACAAGATTACTGATTACTATGTAATAGAATTCCAGGCCTTCTATGAGATCTTTTCAGATTAGATGAAGGTAATGTCAGCAGAACTGCTATTACATTCTATATTTGGAAATTTTCATTCCTTGTTATCAGCATCTTCTAATTAATATTTATCTGAGTTCATAAAAGAAGCAACTATTTAGCTTCTGTGTCATTTGGAAAAGCCTGAGAGACCAAAGAAATACAACAGGAAAATCTCAAGTACAGCAATAAATCATATTTCACAGAATGTATAAAAGTTTTCCATTTACAATGTCACCAAAATTAAGTAATCTGCCACCAGGTTTTGGCTGGTTTTGGAAGTTTTCTCTAGGGGAATATTCATAAATTGAGATGTGACCCTGCATTCTTTGCCTTAGCATGAAAAATAGAAAACGAGAATAGAATAGGATTTTCTGATCCTTTTGGTTCCCATCAAGCCAGAAATACTTGTGGTATTTTGGTACTTCCTGCCAAAACTAGGATGTGCAAGTCTGAACAAATGAAAATTATATACAAATCCAAAGATATTATTTGGGATATAAGAAAGAAAGAAGTAATTGCTTATGATAGTTGAAATGACTGATGTGTCCTGTTTCTGTTTCGGTGCTTATTCAGATTAACTATTTATTTGGTTTTTTCTCTGTAGATTATCCTTGCTCTGGGATGCTGGGTATGGTGTCTGGGCTTATTCCTGACTCTCAGATTACTGCATCTACTCAAGTTGATCGAAACTGGATCCCAGAAAATGCTCGCCTCATAACAAGCCGTTCAGGTTGGGCACTGCCACCAACTACTCATCCATACACAAATGAATGGCTTCAAATAGACCTTGGTGAAGAAAAAAAAGTGAGTGGCATAATTGTCCAAGGAGGCAAGCACCGAGAAAACAAAGTATTCATGAAAAAATTCAAAATTGGCTACAGCAACAATGGATCAGATTGGAAAATGATCATGGATTCCAGCAAGAAAAAGATAAAGGTAAGGAGGAAAGCTCTGCACCATAAAAAATTTGCCTTTAAAAAAAAAAAAAAAGCTTGCATTTAATTTCTACACATCTATGTCTGATCTTAGAAAAGGCACATGATTGGGATGAAGCCAAGCAGGAGGATTCATAAGACAGCAACCCTGAAGGGATGCTGCGGGAACTGTCCCATGCCTCAGGGTAGGAGCTGTCCTTAAGACATTCGCCTCAGTACGGCAAAGGTTTTGTTTATTCAGCAGCTAGTTGGGACTTGATTTCTGACAAGTGTGGTGTGCCTCTGTGAGCCCTAGGTGACTGCAAAATCCCATGCAATGGTAATATGCAACACTGCCAAATAAATAGTGTTTCCTCTGTAGATTTTCCACTGACAGTGAGCAAACTCATTTGAGACACTGAATTTAACTCAGTGGGGTACCTGCTGGATTTCTGAACTGCTATAAACTGGTTTGAGAGCTTCACAGGCTCTCTGGAATGGTGTGATCCAAATCCCTCTGAAAGAAAGTGATGAAGTTTTTAACTTGTTATCCCATCCCAAATGAAAAGTACTATTGCACTGTCATAAGTGAAGCATCTTGGAGGTTACTTGGGCATAAAGGGCAGCTGGTTCATAGGTTCAGCCAGCAACTGCAAGACATTTACAGAGAAGGGCCAAATGAACTGCTGGGTTAGATGCCAAGGAAAAGAAAATGAGTGTGACCCAGAAAAGTTTCTGGGAAAACCTATTTTGGTTTGTCTTTGAATGCATGCTTTTCACAACGTAGATTGCACTGTTTAGCTTATTTACCCCAGATCCCATTCATTAAGTCTCCCATTCCATTTTGCTATGATTGCTCACAAGGTGTGTTTTTGCCTCAAAAGGCACAACCCTTTTTTAGTCCTACCCTGTTCCTTGAGGAAACCAGTGGACACACAGTCCTGTTCATGAACTGGTGCCGCAGTACTGGGATGACCAGGGAATCATATGCCAAAATGTGCCCTCAAAAGGCAAATCAGTGTGGTGCTTGGCAGATGGGAATCCTGAGAGTTGCTCTGTATCTCAGCTGCCTTAGTTTGAAAATTAGATGTAAAAGCTGTTTTGCTATGTAGACTCATCCATTGGACAAACCTGTGTTTCCTTAAAGGGAAAGCTGAGTGGGCCCACGAATGTAGCTTTTCCAGGCACATTTGGTAAATATTGGACTTCATTCTCTCCTGTTTTAATCTCACTGAATATGTCTGCATTTTCTCACTTTTCATCATTTGTTTTGGGGATTAAAACTAAATTAATTCAGCCTTTGCAGTCAGCTCCTTTCTCTTGTTACCATGAGTTTTGACTTCATCATAAAGTGTGAAGAGAGTGTAAATCAACAATGGGATCTAACCATTTTCTTTCTAAAATAGATGTTGTTTTGACATGTACTTCTACACTGTGGCTCAACGATGGAAAAAAATAATGCCATATGCTTTCAAAGCAGT
Source organism: Falco biarmicus (assembly GCF_023638135.1). Classification (NCBI taxonomy): domain Eukaryota; kingdom Metazoa; phylum Chordata; class Aves; order Falconiformes; family Falconidae; genus Falco; species Falco biarmicus. Next base: position 46,751,929 of record NC_079291.1, on the reverse strand, counting down.
GCGCCGTCTGCTGCATGGCTTTCTGTTTTCTAATACAAGCACTTGCCATCATTGTCAGAAGTTAGCAGTTTGACAAGAAAACTAGTGTGCTAACACACTGAGCCCATCCTCAGCTTTCATCACTACCAGAAATTAACTTTCAAGATTAAAGGAATGGAGGGGGCTGGAATTCAAATCTCTCGTGGCATAATTACAATCCTTCCCAAAAATTCAAGACATTTAATAAACTTTCTTCCAAAGCATAAGTTTTCTTTAAAGAGAATCAGATAAATCCAATGATTTGGAAGTCCGAGGGATTTAAAAAGTTAACACTAGAATGTAGTATTTTTAAATGTAAGTGGAGCTGGATGGGACAGAATGCTATAATGAGTCACAGCAGGAATGTGGATTAGAAACAGCCCTGTTACATGAAATGAAACACATTGTTTCACTTGGTTAAAGTCTTGACTTTCAATAAACAAACAACTGCATTTTAGGAAAAGAAAGAACAGTGACAAGCTAAACAAAACAACAGAATATGTCCAAAGGATGAAACATCACCTTGTTTCTCAACATGATCTTGTCATCCATGCCTGCAGCTCCTTTCACTAAGACTACCATAACTCCTTCCTCTTTGACTGACCCAATTTCTGATATTTTTGAATTTGCAGAATGTTTCCCCCTTTAGCCCAGCTCAAGCACTTAAAGGAGTGAACACCACAAATCCTCAAACAACCACGCAGAACCCCATTTTCATTTTAAGATCCAATCTGTATTTCTTGTCCATAGTCTTACTCAAGATTATTCCATAAAGTCATCTTTCCTTTCATACTTCTTTTCTCCTTCCACTTTCTTTTTGGTTTTTATACATCTCCTCTCATCATTTCTGGTACAAGAAATTTCTGAATATCCTGCCATTTGGAACAACCTTTTTAAATCTTTTCAGCAAAGTTTATTTAGATTTTAAAACATATTAGGAAGATTTTTTTTTCCTCTCACCAGTTCAGCTTCTCTTTTGTTTAGGTATTATTACATAACTTTTAATTGTAATGAAGTAAAGCAGTTTGTGACAGAGCCTGTGTAAAAGACACTCACAAACTGAAGTTTTACTGTGTACTCCTCTCTCCTCCCCCACAAAGAGTATCAGTACATGTTTTAAATGAACAGTCAGAATTGAATCACAGGCAGCTCTGCACTACAAAGGACAATGATTCAATATAATTCTAGATGCCTATTGAATTCTAATGTCTATGTGTCAGTACTCTAGTACTGATGTCTTTTATAAAACAGTTTGCATTATTATATGTTGCTATTAAGACTACTATTAAAAAGGCAGCAAGGATTTCTCAGATACATGTCTGTCTAATTTTTACAGATAAAATGGCATTGATTCTCTCTCATATGGTAGATACCTTTTCTGATCATTTGCACTATATTGCTATTCAAATAAAATAATATGTCATTCCATGCTGATTAGATCTGACAGGCCATCTACATGTGAATTCTTGACAACTGTCTTCCAAGCACTGGCAGAACACCAGGTCAGCCAGTGCCCCTTGAAGCCACCTTGGAGGTACAATCTCCCCTAGGAAGAAGGAGCAGAAGCATTAATGCTGAAATTATTTTTTTAAATTTAGTTGGTCATAGCCTCCTATTATCATTAGCTTTAGTGACTAGCACTCTAACCAATGGCCAGAAGTGGTTGTGGACCATTGGTTCATGATACTGTACATGAGGTGTACAGTAAAAACAAGCAAGGTTTTCAGGACTGTGCAGAAAATACAGGCAGCAATCAGATTTACCTGTGCTGGTTTTGTGCCTTGGGAAATACAGCCAGCTTTTCCCATGTCCTCTGTTTTCTCCAGCCCAGACAAATAGGAGTCCATTGCAGGCTGGGTTTTGTTCTCACTCAAAATGAAGAAGGCTTCAAGCTTTGCAGCTATGAGTTGGAAGTACCTTATTATGGTGATTCTAATCCGAAATTTGAGCTCTAGTTCAAAGAAGATATTTTTTAATGTTTTGCCATTTAACTAATTCATAGAAAAGTTGAAAATACTTCACCTTTACTTCACTGTTATATACATTTTCATATTTTGTATTTAAGAGAGTTCTATACATGATATTCCAAAATAATTTTTTACCATAAAATAGGGTAAAAATCACTCCTTTTGCCTTGGTTTATAAACTCTTCAAGGCAAAGGCTGTTTCTTTGTGCAGTTAATTCATTCAAAGGACCAATCATCTCCATGGAGGCACCTGGGGTGTGCTATAAGTACAAATTATAACTTGTTCTATATGCAACAGATCACTGACAAGAGAAGCTGAAGGTATCAAACAAATGCCATTGAGAGCTGCATTATGGCTGAAGAACCCAGAGTGCACCTCAGAGAAGAGATTTTTGTCTGAAATGTACATTTGCTGACCTGCCTTGCCTGTTGGATTATACTGCAGTTCTGTCAGGAAGCAGCTTTCTACTTTCTTTCTTTCTTTCTTTTTATTCTTACTCAATAGCAGGCTCGCTGGAAGAACTCTTGCAGCTACTGTTCCTGGAGTTTAATTTATGCCTTTTGAAATAACTACAACTTGTGAAACTCTGTCACTGGGGGAAATCAGATTGAAATTTTCTCTTGAATAGTTGGATTATTATTGTAACCACTTAAAAGGTGACAGGATCTTCACCTCAGCTATTTTTTTTCCCTGAGAAGTGTTGAAAATGTCACCCAGTTAAACCGCAGATCAGAGTGTCATTTAAAAACATGTCTCATTAAACACTCAGCTCTTGTTATGACCCTGATGGATTGGTTGCTACTGAGTTTATGAAAAATGAAATGCATTACTTTTCCAAGAAGCTTTAACTATATATTTTCCATTCTCATTTAGGACAGGAGTGCCTGACACTTATTAAGCAGTTAGAATCTGGCCTACTGCTCACCTAATTCAAAGACTAGAGAATGAGGAAAAAAGATGATTGTTGAAAATGTTTTTTTCTTTTTTTCTTTTTTTTTTCTTTAACAAGTAGCATTTTTCATGCTTTGCAGACTTTTGAAGGCAACACCAACTATGACACACCTGAACTGCGGACTTTTGAACCTGTATCGACAAGATTCATCCGCGTCTACCCTGAGAGAGCCACACACGGAGGGCTGGGGCTGCGAATGGAGCTGCTGGGCTGTGAACTCGAAGGTAATTGCTCTGCTAGAGATGAATGCACTTTATTATATTCATAAATACATTCTCTGCTTGGACTACCGCTGAACACTGCTGTGTCTGTACAAGCAGGACATTGGACTCTCACTTCCATGACTGCCATTAGTGCTGTTTCTTGGCCTAATCAGTTCCTTCTCTGCAGATATTTGAATATGCCCAAGGCACAAATATTATTCTTTCTCCCATGCCTTCATTGAATCACAGTGATATTGTTCACATGGTTTTCTGTTCCCTTAAGTAATCTTACGATTATACTTTCGAGAAGCATAGTGCTATTAGGAAAGAGTAAAGACAGGAACTTAATTTTTATGTTACCATGCTACAACCCTGGAAGAGATGTTTTCTGAGAATGCAGAGGGAGCTTTGCACTAAATATAGCAATTATGTCCCTTGCTCCTTCAAAGGATATGGAAAGTCACACCAGACCATACGGTGGGCAATGATTACTTTGCTGGATTGTGTCTGTGCTGGTTCTTTTTAGGGGGTGAAGGGGGCCTCTTTCTTCCTTAGCAAACTTTACTTTTGCAAGAGTATGTAGGAGATGAAAGACCAGGAAAAGCAAAGTTTAGACATTTATCCTTGGACTGTGACATGAAGTCAAGCTTTGATTCTTGTTATATAAACAATAATTATTTAACTTCATAGATAACTACAGATAATACTACATGAGTTTCGAAATTTTATCTGGTGGATGATGGTATAGTGGCATGGCTTATAAACCACACAGCTTAACAATACACCGAATAACAAACCATGTTATTCAGGGTTTCATATGATACCTCATATAGAAGTAGCTCAACAGGCTCCCAAGATGAATGGAACTGACTGCTCTGCCTCCATTTCTTTCTCACCATTTCTCCCCCAAGGCGGAAGAGTGGGAGGCATTTGCTGTGAGAACTGATGAGTTCTGTGTTGTTTTTTTAGTGAAGGCCAAATTGAATAAGTATGCTATTTACTTGGCCCGGAAAGTGGGGAAGTTGGAAATACTTCTTAGTTCATGCAGGAAGTCCTCATTTCCTGTGGGAATACTTAGTTCCTGCAGACTATTGTGCTACTTGCTCAGAAAAAAGAAAACTCAGCACCTGCCTTATGTAAACTCACAACCTGTGGGCAAAGTCCTTTGGCCGCAGGGCTCCTGTAGCCACCTAGACATCAAGGAATGAGTCCATGGACCATCTCACAACTATACATTGTTCAGTGAGATGGAGGAGCCAAAGAGGAGACTGACCAGGCAAAACACCTTTGCTTTTAGGCAAACTGCAACAGCAAGTACAATTTTTCTCTGGGACACATCTTCTTACATTTGCGTTTCTGCTGCGGTGTACTTTTGAAGGGTGCTCACCCGTAGGTCACCCATGGACAGTTGAGGTCAGTTCCCATTTACCCATGGGAGAAGCATAATAAGAAACCTGTTGTATAACTGTATCTAAGGAGGGAGTTGAATGAAGAGAAGTCACTTGAGATTTACTGAGCAAGAAAGGAGTTGAGATGAGAAAAGAAGCATGGAGGCAAGCACAGACAGGAGTAGAAATCAGCTCTCCAGCAGTAATGAGCAAGGGGAAGTTTTGTGTGCTCAAAGCATCCCAGGGGGGCTTATGTGAAATGATGACAGAGCTATAGGCAACCTTGAGGCTGTACAGGGGCACGAAGATCAAGATAAGAAACTTAACTGGATGTAGAAAGCTGGAGGGAGCTCCCAGAGGGGGTTTTAAAGTGATCTGGGGAACAAACACTCTGCATAATTCATAAGAGGTACAGAACTGTTTCTTAAACTGGGGATAGATTGTACGTGTAAAGCACAGGTCAGGGTCCTAAAGAGACATGTTTCATCCCAGAATATAGCTACTTCAGAAACTACCAGTCCTCCTGACATTTTCAGGTGAGAAGTCAGTGCATGTGATCTTATGTGGCCAGCAGGCTTGGGAGGCAGTTGAAGAGCAAAGAAGAATGTGAGAAAGGGATACATTATTGCATAGCTTATAATGAGAATAAAAGAATGTTAATGAAAATAACAGTAGGTGAGAACAGACAAAAACCTGGATCACATTCCCAGAGTGGTTATCTTAAGCCAGGGAACTATACCTGCAGCATAAAAGATAAATCTAAACATAACACCAAGTATCTGTATTCCGATTTTCCAGATGTATGTTTTGCAAATATTGAGGTATAGATGTATTTTCTGGCATCTTGCACAAATCTCAAGCTTTTAACTACAATAACAAAGGTCAGACTTTTACTGGTTGTGCAGCAGCTACTGGAAAATCATCACCAATGAGAAACAGGCAGGTGGCCAGGAGGGATGACTGACATCACTGATGGCTTATTTATTTATAACTTCAACAAAAACAAAAGAAACTCCTTCCAGATCTCCTCATCAAGCTTAAAGTGATTCTACATCACACTGCCTTCCTGCCCACTGTTACCAGGACTCTGCTCAGACGTTTCCTCTCTTACATGTGCTCTGCAGAGAAGTTTCTTCAGCAAGGTGGTGGGTGCTGCAGAATTACCACCTTGAGCATGCACCCCTGCAGCTCTGCTGTACAGGCCCACTCACAGGCACTTTGGCCTACAATAAAATGACGGGGTTTTCTACCTCACTTCACCCCCACAAGACTTCCATTCTGCCTTGCCAGGCTTTCACTCTTTGTTGGTAGGAACAACAAACACCCATCAGCCAGTGAACAGACAGTCCGGAGCTTTGCTGCCCAATTCCGCTCAGCCCTTGAGCTCGGATACAGCAGAGTGCCTTAGTGCAAGGAAGCAGAACAGATACATCCCGTTGCAAAGAAATACTAACCTGCAGCTTCCTTCCTCAGATACAACACATGAAGACAGCATATGGTGCTCATCAAAATGATACTGCCAATTGCATACTGATTCTCCAGCATATGTTTTAACTAAATGACTGGATTTTGTTTCAGTTCCTACCGCTGTCCCTACGGTTTCTGAAGGCAAACCTGTGGATGAATGTGATGACGACCAGGCAAACTGTCACAGTGGCACAGGTGATGACTACCAACTGACAGGTGCAGAAACCATCCTCATTCCATTGCAGCTTCATTGTAGCTCATATCCATCACCAGTTACAAGCTAAATGTTTGCACTGATTTAATCCCTCAGCATAAATGGACATTGTTATGCAGTTTGTATTGTCAGTGCTGTCAAAACATAGGCATCTGCCTTTTACATATGACAATACTTTTGATTGTTTTCTCAGCTATGTAATTTTTGAAGCAAATAATAGTGACTAGCTGGAAGAGAGGGCAATTTTTTTGAGCAGGAATTGTGTCTAATCAAACTTTTTCTTATTAAGAAAAAAAGCTAGACAAACCTTTTGAGGTTTATAGTCTGAAACTGAAGAACTCAAAATGAAATATTATTTAGGCTCAAGATACGTGTATGCTTCAATACCTAAAATATAGCATAGGACTCAAATCTCAGCCTCAAACCTTTCCCAGACAGAAACAAAGCAGATTTATTTCATCAAAGCATATTCACGTATATACAGCCAGAAATATTTCTATGGGCATCCTCACCAACGTTGCATTACAGCCACAGAGGGTCTGGTTTTCTCCAAGCTGCCATCTCTAGCAGAAAAATAAAAGGGAGAGACATAACATAGCCCTCATCTGGAACAGAGGAAGCTTGCTAGTTTTCATATTCTCCCGGTTTTGCACAGAACCGCTGTCATTCTGAGAGAGCTGACACTGCACCACTACGTTTTTGATCTCTTCTTGGAGGGCACTTGCTCCGCAGAGCACTGGGCCTGTTTGTCGATCTCTTCCTGTAGCGGATACATACATCTACAGTAACTGAGCTTATTTTTGGACATAGTGACACAAGTTATTTCATCACTGCTCCCTGGTGTGCTTATCTAATAAATGTTTATTTCTTCTTATATCCATGATATAATATAGCATTAAAATCTGGCAATAGATGTCCAAGAGGGCATTGAGAAACCTTAGGTAAGAGATTGGCTTTTTGTAAGGAGCCAAGTAGAACATCTGACAGCAGACACAAATTAAAATGCATTTTCAGCATCAAACCCTTTCTGAGTTTTGCCAAAGTCTACTGTAAATGCATGTTGCAAATCATAAATTGAAAAATAATTCTTGAGTGGAAAAGACACTGCATGGACATTGTCACTGCTTTTCAAATCAGTGTCCCAGATGAATCTTACTCTTTTTGAAATCAGCTGTGCAAGGAGTCTGATAAATAGTCTGTTTTGTGTTAAGGTAGCTCAGAAAGTTTTCAACGTTACTAAATATTGTAATTTATTTATTTTTCTGGAAGGAAAGAGCTAGGTCAGGAAATGCTGGGGCTTCCTGCAAAGCCCTACACTGAAGGCTGCCTTGCAGAGCCCAATAGGTAGAGACATATTTCACATAGATAGAAGCTGCATGAGGGGAAGGAGGCAAATCTATGCAAGCACCTTCCATGTTTAGTCATAGTCTCGGCACTTCAGGGAGCTCAGGACTGCATCCCATATGTCCCTTAGGGAAAGCTTATTGAGCAGAAGAAACTCCCTCTGCCAATTTTTGCAGGTGGTGCTTAGGGAGCAGTTTATAATCTCTAAGACAAGGGAACAGACACCAGCCTTCCTGCACACGCGCTCTTTTGGAGAACTGAACCTATTTCAGTGCTAAAATTGAAAATCACTACATTACCTTTCTACAAAAATGCAGAGACTTTAGCATAATTTATAAACTACACCATCTAGAAACTCTGAGCAGTGCATGCCCGGTTGTTCTGGACACTGTAGAAACACTGCATTGTACATATGATGTTATTTGTAATGCTAAAATGCACAGCAGTGGTTTTACCAATAATTTCATTGTAATCATTCTTTTCTTCCTCCAAAATGCATAGAAGGATGTAAATATCGTGGCTCGCTAGGGATACCAGGGCAGTGCAGGCAGGATTTCATCAGTGCCTTACCTTCTTTTATCCACTCCCGATGCAAGTGTGGTGCCCGCATTCTCATGGGTATGACTCTTAAGAGTCGCTTCCCTGATAGCATTTGCACATATGTGAGTATCACAATGAAGACTCCCTTGCAATTAACTGTAATTGTGCTATAGGCCAGATTCCTTCCTGCTCTATTTGGACCCCATACAGAGCAATTCTATTTGCATGGCGTATAGCTTTTCCCATCAGATCATTCTCACAAACATCAAGCTGGTATAGCTTGGGCGTTCGTTCTTATTGGAAGTCATCATAGTCATCCTTTCTATAATGCTTTAAGCACTTGCTTGCTGGAGAAAAGAAAAGCCATTGACTGGTAATCAGCACCCCACTGCGCACTTATAATTGTGCTAATTTACTTTTTGTTTCCTTTATCAATATGAGGCTTGCTTTAAAAAGTCATGTATTTTAAAAATATCAATTAGTGAGCTTAGGAGAGGACCATGACCTCGCTCACCTCTTGTTCATCTGCTTGAAGATGAAGACAAAGGGGAAGTCCTTAATTCCTCCTGCTCTTTGAGACAGAACTGAAACCTGCCTTAGACTACAGCCTAAAGTCAGGCAGTTCCCATGCACTGCTCTTGGGAGCTGGTCTCACAACGCAGCTATAAAACAATGCACAGGGAGGACCCAGAGTGGCAGGGGTTGGAGGACCTCACATCCCTGGTGTGAGAAAGAACATTTCACGGGTGAATGCACAAACTGGTGACTGTTAGGAGCTGTTATGGGGATCAGTCGTTGACTTCCCGTGTGATTTGGAGCAAATCAGTGTCTATAAAACAAGGATGGCCAGAGGGACATGGTAAGGATTGATCAGCTGGTGTTTGCAAGGATTCCAAAGATATACAGCTTTATGTAATAGTGAGGTTTTGTTTTATTTTTTGGTAAAGGAAACCAGATCTTTAATGCCCTATTTTCATGCTTAAGCTCACATACTCAGTTACCTACATGTCTAATAAAGATGGTAATATTTCAGATTTATATATAGGGTATTCCTAATGACTGCTGTGTCCTTTGCTGTGTCCCATGTATCATGATATGCGTAATTTCTTTTCCAGGTGGTACTACAGTGCTGAATACAGAAAAGCCAACAGTAATAGACAATACATTACAACCAGGTAAAAAAAAAAAGTTTTTTTCTTATTAAAAACATAATAAATTCCATACCCAAATTTCATGCCAGGGACCAAACAATGAATTGCAGCACTTCCTGACTTCCCATTCCCTAAAAGTCTCTGAAGTAAAGAAGCATCTGGTCTCTCAGCTCTGTACAGTAAATATTTTATTCCTTTCATCCACATGTAGACACAGCAGAGAACAAGTTTTCCTTCTACATCAGCAAATGCCAAATGCTGACAAAATTAAACTTAATCACACAGTGCACTCTGTTTAAATGTGGCATGTCAGTGACACAAAATGTGTTTGCAAACTCCAGGCAAACAAAAACAGAACCACACGGGCCCACTCACCATTTATATCCATGGATTTACAAAACTAAGACAAGTAAAGTTTGCTGGGTTTCTCCACCAGGGAGCTGGCAGTTTTACAATATTGTTTTCTAGCAAGTTTTCTCAAAATGGGGTTACATAAACTGCTACCATGAACTTGAAAAAGTAAAAAACAAGTTGTCACTGGCAGCAGGTCCTTTCTACTTAATCAATACAATAACTAGCAGCTTTAAAAAAACCTTAGTTTGCTGCTTCCACAGCTTTCATAGCATTTTTTAATATCCTGTACAATTTACAGGGAGTGAGGGAGAGGATAGATTTGGGCAGAAAACCCAAACTCCAAAACGTATGAGCATCAGTTTAAAACCCTTTGCATTAGTAATTGTGGAGCAGTAAAAGGTCAGTTTTCAGTTGCTCCCATTTCCTCCATTAAAGCACAGTCAGGCACAGTCTTGCAAGTGATTTATTAACAGGGTGGGTAAGTGTTTATCATTGTTTCCTCAATCATGTGACACAATCCACTTTTGCTTCAAGCAAAAGAAAGTATCTAATAATGTAAAAGTTTCCTAAAGGACTAATGGTGTTGACCTGATTAAAGAGATAGAGCTGACATCTCAGACGTTGCTCCCACTCTGCCTCTGCGTTCTGGTACTGCAGAGGCAACTGCTCTTACTCCCCTCAGAATTTGTCTCCAGGGTCATCCAGTTGGCTTAGTCAGCATACACTATTTCTAGCTCTGCCCTGCTTTATGAGCAGAGGGAGGTTGTGGAGTACCGTGCAATGAGAAACGTGACGGCAGGCTGGCCCACCCTCATGGGACACCTCTCCACACTGCTCTTCCACAGTCAGCTTTGCTGAAGGGCTAGGGGGCTGCTGGTGATCCCACAGTTCGGAAGGGGGTGGGGGGTGCAAAGGAAGAAAGGATGCTGTGCAGTGGTTTTAGAGTAAAACATTTTAATTTTTATGTCTGAAATGACCTAGCTTTCTCTTTTTACTGAAATGAAGGAATTTTTTTACAGGGTTTTTAACTATCTTCATGTGTTTAAACAAACTGCAAATTCATTAAGTGCCTCTGTGCAACACAGTTTCCTCCCTCCTCCCTGTGCCAGTTGCATTTGCAGGTTATGTTTAATCCCCTTGGCTTGGGTGGGACTCTCCAGTAACAGACTGACTGCTTCTGCCAGAGATTAAGATATCCTCATTTTCTCTCCTTACTTCCCTCCTGCACCACCTTTGCTTACTCCATGATGAGCCAAGTTTTTTTCTCTAGTAAAGGAGTTTCTGAGATTCCCTTCAGACCATGCCAATGTAACTTCCCTGCATTGTGCTGGTAGGAACTGTTTCCTTCCGGGGAGTAAGGGACAAGTTCACATCCCAAACTCCAGGCTCCCACATGGCAGCACATTACAAAGATCATAGATAGAGATCATTCAGATGTTAATAAGTAAGAATAAGGTTTCCAGAATCTCCAGTTTAAGACATAAAGGCTTCCAGCTGCTTCATAATCCCTCACTGAAAATCAGCCAGAAAACTCCCAAAAAGGGGCAGACAGAAATTCCCCTCAACACAGAGAAACCCTTCCTGGCATGAAGGTGCTATAAAGTGCTAAAGGGGCATGGCTGGACCTGGCTGGCATAACAAAGCAAATCAGAGCAAAGGGCCATGCGGCTGGGAGCGAGCGTGTGCTACAGCAGCCACGAATAACGTAGTTTAAACTGGCCTTGTAGTTACAGAGCTGCTCAGGGGCCCCCCTAGCTCTCAGCTGGCTGAGGATAAGTGCACTCCAGTTCTTTCAGCTATTCTCAAGCTGAACAAGGTATGAATTTAACACAGCAAGGACTGAGCCTTCAGCTTCAGCCTTAATTCCCTTTAAGGGCTGGTTTACCTTAAGATGTTAATACACGTTGAGGTAAATGATGAACTCCAAGCCAAAGAGCTATTCCAGATCAGTTGCAGGTTGTAGGCTCCAGTGGGTAACCCTGTATGAGCTACACCGTGCCAGTGCTGGCCACAACAGCTTGTGCCACAGTGACTGGGGACAGAGATTTACCAGCCCCCTCAGTAGCAGCACCTGCTGTGCCACAGGTGCTTCTGCAATAGGTGCTAACACCATGTATTACTGTCCTCCTGCCTGCATTCAAGCCTGCAAACACCCCTAATCTTGTTATCCCAGACTAACATGCTTGTGTGTGTCAAAGCCTGAGATTATCCTATTCCAGCCAGCTTTCACACACTATGGAAACAGTTAAGAGCAAATAGCTGGAAAGCCTCCATGTATAAACAAGCTTTCCATCAAGGAGACTTTTACAGTTCATTTCAAGGGGACTGAATTGTAAGAAAATAAAAAAGAATCATGATTTCAAACTGCTAATAATGTTTAAAGGTTTGGATTTTTTTTTTTTTTAAGAGAGGATCTACTTTCCTTCTAAAACTTAAAAAAGATGCCTTTACCAAATCTGTCTGTCAAGTTAAATACCTTTTGGGCTTCAGTTCTAAGACTCACCAACATCTAGTCTTTTTGAACACAGCGTTTTCGATCCTAAAGGACTATTTGAAGTGTTTGATTTAGCTATTTACATACAGAGCAAGCTATTCATTTACATTATGTGCTCTCAGCTTGTAAACTCAGTCCTTTGTAAAGCAGACTGTTCAAGAAATACCTTGTTTTTCACATATATAACAGCGTTTTCAGAAAAAATAACTAAGAAATCCTGAGGTTAAAATCTATGCTAAGAATCCGTTTAAAGGTAGAATAGGTCTGATTCTCATTTACAGTGGGACAGCTTTGCATCAATAAAGGGATACTAAAGGAGTTAAATTATCTTTTATTATCATTTAAGGTAATTCTGTGCTGCCAGAATTATATAATTAATTATACCAGCACAGAGTGGTATAAAAAGGTGAAAAGCAAATACAAATCAGACCCAATACGCTACTTTAAAGTGGTCCAAATTATGTTTGTAATTTCCCATTTTAGTGTTGATTAACCCTTTGGCAAGGGCATCCCATAGAGAATTTTCATAGCATCTTTAATGCCATCATGCTCCTTCTTGCCTCTTGTTGGAGAAGTTATAAAAATATGTCAAAGTCTGTGGGCCACGAAAGATTAATGGACTTGCAAGAAACTCACTCAACTAGATTTTCAAATTACTTTCTTGTTCATGTGCAGTAATGGTTCCAGCTGTGAGCAAGATGTGGTCAAAAAGTACAGCTGTTGGTTATTCTTTGAGAGGATAAATCTGTTTTAATTCAGTATCACGTACCCTACATTTTGAAAAAGACATATGGGATTTCGTCACACCTCCCTCTCAGATTCTCATCTGAACTGCTGCTATTTGGTTACAGAATAGCAGGGTTTCTTCATCTTCTGTATACACACAAACCCAGAGATCAGTCACCTATTGGCAGGAGAATTATCCTAGCAGAGGAATGGGCCAGCACTGCAGAGGCAGCCCACCAAATGCTACTCAGCCCTATTTTCCTTCCTTCCACCAGAGATGCCAAGCTATAGTTCAAGGACAAAGAAAAGGACAGATCGCCTGTAGCTTACTGCGAGCTACTGTACCAGCTCCCTGGGGACCTTTAATAGAAGCGTTGAACTCTTCTGTCTTTTGCTGGGGCAGATCCATTGTCCATTCAACTAATGAACCTATCCTGATGCTACAAGTGTCTATTATTAATTGGCTAGCAGGTCTATTTTTTTCTTTTTATGAGTCCCTGGGAGAAGCATTGGAAGAGATATAAGAATAGACAATAAGAGATGGCATGTTTAAGGAGCCCATAAAATAAGAGCACTCTGAAATGCCTTGCCTTTGACCTTCAATCCTGTTGCTGTGATTGTCTAAGGAATGTATTAACACAATCACTTTTAAGAAAACAACAGGAACCTAGCAAGAAATAGCTAACTGAGAGCAGGTTAGTGGTCAAATTCTTCTAAACTTCAGGGGATTCTTGTTGTCTTCTGCATGGAAAAGAAGTTCATTTTTATGCTACACCATGTTGTCTGTGCGTCCAAAGCCAAGGAACACAGGCATGGCCAAAGCATATCAGACTTAGGCTCTTTGCCAGTTTCCTGGACTATATGTCAAATGAGCGTGTAAGAAATTCTTTTTTAGATGGTACTGTGAAATTTATCTATGTTTTGAAACCCTCCTTCTAATCCCAATGTTCAGAGCTGGCTTCAGACCATGAAGCAAAAGGCTTTTGTCACTCCCTGCATTTTAGAATTAACAATTACATTCTGGATATTGTCCTTATCCATTTCAGTGTCCAGTTCTCTTTGAATTGTGCTCAGCCTTAGCAGCTTGCTTCCCATACAAGGGAAGCAAGTATCGCTCATATCACATGAGAATTTTTTTCCTTTGATCCACGTTGAACTTCACTGGATATCTCACAGTTCTCAGGCTATGAAATTGAGAAAATAGAATATTGTAATCTTCCTTCTCTGGATTCCTCACCCGTTTACATACTTACCCTGTGTCTTCTGCTATTTATTTTTATTCAATGTTGAACAATACTAGTCTTTCAGTCTCTTTGTGCTAAGTGCTCATTTATTCTGTGTGATATCTTCAGATTGATGTGATCTATCTACCACTGTTCTCCTTGCTTGTGGTTTGAATACCACACCGGCTATCGCTAGCTTTGTATGATATAAACCTTTGGGATTAATAAGATTAATTTTGCTTTATGTTTCCTAAGACCTTTTCTAAAGTTCTGTTTCATGGCTCTGATATCAAAGCCATGCAATATAGCTCTCACTAGGCCTCCTTGACAATTAAAGGCTATTTTTCACAAACTTAAAACCCTTTAATTAATTTCAATGTCACTCTGTTTCTTTAAAAACTCCCCTTTATTTTCAGATGTCCCCTTTTGGGCAAGATGCCTTTGATCATGACCCCATTGTCTAGAAAAAACAAAAACATATATTGAAGAAAGAACCATAATGGATTGCCGTTCTGCATGTGCACATGCATGTCACACAACTCATGTGCACACAGGCTGAGTCCTGCTTTTTCAGCATTTTGAGTCCAAAGAGAGATTATCCACGGCAATCTGGCCCTTTCCTAGAAAGGGCTAGGGTCCTCCAGGAAACATGTTTTCTCCACATTGAATTCCTGTGCCAGACATTATCTGTTTAATTCATTTGTTCCCAGCTAGGATGCTGTATTCGTGACAATGTGGAGTAGACCCCTCCGGAGGCCAGCAGGAGGGAGTGGGTCGGCAGGCGGGATGAGGCAGATGAAAGGAGGGAGTGAAGAATGAGGGCTCAGTGCAGAGAGATGCCGCAGCACAGCTGAGGTACTGACAGGCAGAGAAGAGGGGCAGGAGCTGCCGCACACTCAGACCTCTGTGCTGACAGAAAGAAATTTTCTAGGGGCCAGAGGGGATGGGGTACAGGGGCTGCAACACAGGGATCCAGTGAGTTGTTAAAACTGTGTGTGGGAGCAAAGACCTGCCAAACAAGGAGACATCAGGAAAAGAGAGAATGATAGATGAACCCTTTTTATATCCGTTCTGTCTTCAACCTACTCACCTGAGGTTTTCTCTGTGTTGATAAAATGATTGTTCTAGTCTACTTTCCATTAAAATCTGGGTTGTGAGTTCAAAAGCCTTTCCACCTTCCCTGGGCAGCTCACTATGTGGAGGAGGTCTTTGCCTCTTCAGGCTGGAAATGTTCCACCTCTGGCCAGCCACAGGTCCCAACAGACTTCCCATATTTCTCCATATTTTCCCACAATAAACAAAACCCATTCTAGGGAGTTGCATTATCTTTCCTGGTTGTTTTGTGGTTTTGTTTTTTTTTTTTAATAATGGGCAAGAAACACAATTCTTACCCCAGAGCTGATATTGATGGGAGCACAGAGTCCTTTGTTCTTAGTTCATACTTGCACAAAGTATTCATTAAAAGTAAACCTAAGTTATTCCTCTAATAAGGCGTGAGTCATGCCTGAGAAAAGACTTCAGGATTTGGTCACATTGCTGTGGGAAGGGTACTGCTCTACTGGGAGTTGTCAGTGCTCAAGGTGAGGTAAAAGTTCATACCAGTGGGACAGGAACCAAAAGCGCAAAAGATTTCAAACTGCTTCTGAAAATAAGAAATGCAAGAGATTTATATGCTATCTTTGTGTAATCTTTCCATTCAAATTCCAAGTGCTATTGAAGAAAATAAGCTACTATGTATTAAACCTTTGGGCAGAATTTAAGAGAAGCTGAAAACAAGATATGATCTCATCCTGACCATAATACCAGACTTCCCTTGTTTTACGTGGAGCTTGTTTTGAAGCTTATTTTGAGTTCATTTGGCAATCAGCCACATTTGTCCCTTTTCTGTCTCAATTTGTTCATTTCAATGCTGCCATCTTGTGGGCCTGTTTAACTGTCTGGAAGATCCTGAAATAAGTTCCTTATTGAAGCCACGTACTATACATTTCACCAGAAATCCTTCCCTGCCAAGGACATTCCATTAGCGTTTCAGCCCTTTCTTATTTTTGTCCAAATCTTATTGTGAGCTGTTGCAAAACCTTGCACTGTTATGGTACAAGTAGATATTAACAACCAGAAAATGTATCTGATCATTAAGCTAGAGCTTTTGGTTTGAGTCATATGTGTTACAGCACAATTATCAGCTAATGTGGGCAAATCAGAAGAATTAATCAAACCACAAAAAAATCCCAAAATATGGGTCTTCATCTGTTTCCCAGCAGGGCTGCTCTTGCTATGGATTCTCAGAGTTTCAAGGATGAATGGTTCTGTTAACGGTCAAATGCATGCATTTGGTTCTGAAGTACAAAATCTGAATTACACAATTAATCATCATATTTTGTCCCTCCTTTTCCTTCTTTCCTTGCAGAGCTGCCACTATACAACTTCAACTGTGCCTTTGGCTGGGGATCCCAAAAGACTCTGTGCCACTGGGAGCACGACAACCAGGTGGATTTAAAGTGGGCAATCCTGACCAGCAAAACTGGGCCGATTCAAGACCACACAGGTAATCATGAGTTCATGATTTAGCCATTTTACATGGGAAGAGGTTGTTCTGTTTAATACCAACATGCCTTCCAAAACCACAGAAGAGTGAATTATACCTAAAATACATAGTCACAACAGTGATTCTCTAGGCAATCTAATCCATTATATGTAGTCACAACTGACCATAATTGTCCTTTCTGTTGGGGAATAAAGATCATTTATTGTCAGGAACTGAAGATATTCCCTTCCCCTGACTTGTCTTTGGATAACCATCATCTGGGGTAGAAAAAAAAAAAATCTGAATGACCAAATATTCTGCAAGTATCATTCACCAAGTGAGCCAGTTGTGAGCAAATATCACATTATTCCTGTTTGTAGTTACAGGGACTGCCCACCACAGAAAGGTATTGTAAGTGAAACTTCCCAGATGGATGTAATTCCACGCCCTCGTCCTCTCCAGCTGGAGATTATAGCCATCCCTTTACTCACACAGTTATTCCAGAAATATCACCCTGGGAAATTGATTAGTTGGTTTTGTAGTACCTAACTCATGGCTCTGCATAATTAGGCAGTAAATATGCTGCTGGCTAGTGGAGAAGGGAGGGCGCTGCATGACCTGCACAGCCTCTTGCTTTAGTGTTCTTTCTTGCATACGTGCAGATTAATCAAATGTGTTGAGATGAATCCCCCTTCCCACTTCTGCAACCCCTTTGCCTAATGAGAATGACAAGGAAATTAGACAAAATTGGACTTTTTAAATTCTGAGACACTTTCAATTGAATCTTAAGACAAGTACAGTAGTTACAGGGAAAAAAAACTTATAATACTTTGACTATAAATGGCATTGTACAAATAAATGGCATCAAATTAACTAAATGCAGTTAGCTGAAGTGAAGGCTGTAATGGTGGAAAAATTGACGTAGAGTAAAGTGAAATGGCTCAGTAGGATCTGACATTGAAAGGAGGTTAAAAGCTATGTTAGCCAGAGACTGACAAAATTTAAAAGGCATGCATAAGTAAAGCTCTAATTAAGACAATGAAGACAGAGTTCCTGACCCAGCACTGCAATAATATTCTGGAAATAAGAGCTATCTGCACTTTGCCACCAAGGATTATAGAGAGACTGAACCTGTCTTCAATCAAGAGGTGAAGAAATGATATTCTTCAAATGAGATTTTGTTGGTTCCAATGGGCCCTGCTAGTGCAGAAGACTTATTTGTTCCATTAGCAGTAGCGTCAGTAAGTCTTACAGGCAGCCCCTTTTTCTCCATACTGCACTAACTTTCAATATTTTCTAAAAATTTCCTTGAACTCTTTCAAATCTTTTCTTCAACTTCAAGGGCACCTTTACATGCCAGGTTTGCCATTCACCTGCCAGCAGGTAGGGGACGAGTAGGGTTGGGTGTGAACACAGACCACGGGCAATCTGAATGGCACTGATGTCCCAAACAAGCCCCTCAGTGTCACCGCTACACAGCAAGGCTACCCTATATATTGAGAGAACAACAAAAAGCAACTCCCAGGCGTATCTTGCTCTCAGCTGCATATGTATAATGCTAAAGGAACTCCACAGAAGTGATCTTCAACAGCAATTGCTTTAAGACAGTGGGATATGCTTTATGTCACTTCAAATTATACATGTTATGATTAAATCTGGCCAGAGTTAGGTTTTCCAACTGAGACAGCCATCCTGATGCTGTGATTATTTTCCTCCATTTGGATTTCCCTATCACCATTCTTTGATGAGATTTGCACATGTTGTGCTGCCCTCTGCATAGAAGCAAAGTTGGAAAGAACATACAGTCACAAGCAGTCCTGCTGAAGAAGCTGGACAAGATGATACTACAGTAAGATATAAAAAAAAAAGAAAGAAAAAAAAAAAGCCTAATTTTTTTTCAGCAATTTAACATCGTCTTCCCCTATAGAATTCTTTCAATGACCAGATATTTCCATGTGCATATTGGCCAGAGTACCTCTGACTACCCGCAGCAAAATCCAAACAAAGAAAGTGTCTTTGCCTCATGTTAGAAGCAATATTTCTCTTTCTCATTTATTAGGCCCACTCCTTCCGGCCACTGGGTTTACCCTACTCATCTTTGTTCCTGGTTCACTATTTACTGCCCTGTCCTTCCAGTGCTTCCCAGAGTAGCAACACTTACCCTTTCTTCTTCATTGGTGCAGGACTATACCATTACAATCCAGCAAGTCTCAATTATACATTATTTCAAACGAAATTCAAGACTATCATCTGTAAGCAAAAACCAATGTTGATAAAACACCACACTTCAAAACACCTTTTTGCCTTTTTTTACTTTTCTTATGTTTAAACATTGATATAAACAGATACGTATACTTATTTCAGCATTTGAGGAGTAGTATTTCTTATTATTACTTTTCTCCTTCTTACTTTCAAAATAACTTTATACACATGCCAGTAAACACTGTCTCCATCCTTTGTGTGAGTGTATTACACATGCAATCTATTCTTACACGTACAAGTATGAACTTCATATTTTTCCATCATAATTCTGTGCAAAGAAGCGGTTCAAAAGCTGTCTGGAATGGATGCCTGGGTGGTGTAAATCAGAAGCACTTCTCTGTAGTCAGTATCTTACTTAGCAATTTTCTGTTACCAAACTAATCCCACCCTCTCATGCTCCTCTCCCAGTGTGATTAAGCAAGTAATTTTCCAAGTTAAGGGCATTAGGCGTTCAGGTTTCAACGTGTATAAATCCATTATGCTCTTCAGAAAATACCAGCCATAATCCTTTCCATTCAGGAAACAGCTCACAAATATACAGAGTCCAATATATTATTACAAAAATCAAGGGAACAGCTCTGGCACCGTTTGTGACAATGCTCAGACTCTATTTAGAAGCACTGCTTAGATCTCAGTTCCTGATCTCTGACCGTGCCTGTTCAAAGCTATTTCATCCTCCAGTGTTCTTCCCGTACTAATCTTGCCTTCTCAAGCACAGATTACCTTAAAGGGAGATTAAAAATAGCTCTTTGGACAATTAGTGTAGAGTAGGGCCCTAGATTTCTGCCTAGCCTGCTGAACTAGGGCTGGCTCCCTTCAGGAGGTGTACACTGGCTAATGATACATATGCTGTCACATCAAACATGCTTTTGCCTCCTTCCCTGAACAAAAGCAAGTGCCTTGTGTGTGCCATGTAGTGTACGTGTTGCTATGGCTCACTCTTAGCAAGAAGCACCCCAGTGAACAATGAAGAAGACTGCCAGAGGAAATCATACAATCATAGTACGGTGTGGGTTGGAAGGGACCTTTAAAGGTCATATAGTCCAGCCCCCTTGCAATGAGCAGGGACAGCTTCAGATAGATCAGGTTACTCAGAGCCCCATCCAAACTGACTTTAAATATTTCCAGGGATGGGGCATCTACCACCGCTCTGGGCAACCTATTCCAGTGTTTCACCACCCTCATCATAAAAAATTCTCCCTTATATCTAGTCTAAATCAATGCTCTTTTAGTTTAAAAGTATTACTCCTTGTCCTATTGCTACAAGCCCTGCTAAAATTCTGTCCCCTTCTTTCTTTATAAGCCCCCTTTAAGTATTGAAAGGCTGCAGTAGGGTCTCCCTGGAGCCTTCTCTTCTGCAGGCTGAACAGCTCCGACCCTCTCAGCCTTTCCTCCTAAGAGAGGTGCTCCATCTCTCTGATCATTTTTGTGGCCCTCTCCTTAGAGCACATCAGCTTTCCTAGAGCTCCCAAACCAACACCCTCTGAGACTCTTGGTTGTGAGGCTTGACCCACCAGCATGGAAAGAAAGCAAAATGATCAGGGGTGGCCGGGGCTTCTTCAGTAAACAAAGCAAATGAAAACTGGTGGCAATTCCTAACACAGTCCTTCTGTCACAGTAGGAGATGGCAATTTCATTTACTCACAAGCTGACGAAAGCCAGAAAGGCAAAGTCGCCCGACTGCTGAGCCCTGTGATTTACTCGCAGAACTCTGCCCACTGCATGACTTTCTGGTACCACATGTCCGGTGCACACGTCGGCACCCTGAAGATCAAACTGCGGTACCAAAAGCCAGATGAATACGACCAGGTGCTGTGGACCCTGAGCGGGCACCAAGCAAACTGCTGGAAGGAAGGACGTGTTCTTCTTCACAAGTCTGTGAAACACTATCAGGTGAGTGGCTGCACCTCACTGAACTGACAGAACTGAGGCCACTAAGACCTGGCTGGTCATGTTTTATACACATAGCAGAAGATGTCACTGAAGGATTTACTCAGACAGTACCTATACCTACAGATGAGGTGCTGTTGCTGTGACGGTAATAATAGTGACATATTTCATGGTATCTCAGATGACAGTGATACAAGCAATTTGTTATCAAAGGCCAAATAAAATACTTTAGAAATGATTTCTCATCTGTCACAAAACTGCATCCTTGCCACCATTTTGCTGCTGATGTAACAGTCTTTAATGAAGTTATGACATTATATAAATTCACATTTGCATATGCAAGTTCATAAAGGCATGCAGGGCATATTGGCAGGCCACAATCAAAGTACATGTAGCTATGGCATCATGACAAGTGAAGATGTGTGATAACAACTAAATAAGATGTCCTGAATGCTGCAATTGTGTGTTAACATGAAAACAATGTGAACATTATCTTATTTTGCCAGGTGGTTATTGAGGGAGAAATTGGAAAAGGAACTGGAGGAATTGCTGTGGATGATATTAAAATTGACAATCACGTAGCACAGGAGGACTGCCGAAGTAAGTATGAACAGCAAAAACATACAGAGAACTCATCAAAAACATTTGTTTTCTTTTGATAGCTTTTTTATCTGTGAGAAAGGGATACATAATTATTAGCTATATAGGAAGTTTTGCACTGAAAACATCCTGATCTGGCCCATAGCTTTATTCATAGTAAATGCTACTGGTATCATCTCAGTACTGCAGCAACTGCAGTCTTTTGGATCAGAACTGGCATCCTACTGACACGAGTCACAGCATGTTCACATTCTCACATCTCTCCCTGCAGTTCATATTGCTTCCATCTTTAATTTTTTCTGGTTTTTATAATGTTCTTCCCTGGTTTACCTAACGCTCAAAATCCAATTTCATTTCCTCACCTTTTTTAGATTACTTAACTACCAGGCCTACTTGATTTCTATTTTAAAGGAACATATCAAACCCTTACAGGATACACAGGCAAGGTAAAATAACTCCTTCTCTGTCCTCTGCTGTCCTGTAATTCTGAGTTTTCTGTGACTCATTTGCTGTAGTCACCAGCTCCCAGACATACAGGACACAAAGTAATGTTAGAACATAGCCTTTTCCACACCTGAGCCAGGCTATTGCTGAGATGCTATCTGAGTCCTTTTATTTCTGGCCAGTCTTGAGTTATTCCAGTCACTGCTGATCATACACACATTGCATACTGCATGTAATTTGGCAGCAGCAACCCCAGATAAACAAGCAACTGAACCCTGTCCTTCATGACAGAGATGAAGCAATGACTTTTATGTAGGAGAGGGAACAGAACTGAGAACCCTCAGCTTTAGAAAGATAAACTTATGCCATATGAGTTGGCAGCACAACTGAGAGCAATAATAGAGGATGTTCCTCACATTTTGTAGTTAATATCCTTTGGAGAGTAACATGTCAGACTTCAGCTACATGATAGTTTCACTGCAGGATGAGAAAACTGTACAGTCTCATTTTATCACACAGTCCATCTTCTGTGGTTCAGTGTACACCATCAGAATGACAGTTACCAGGAAAGAGAGGCAGGACACACTGTTTGGTCCTCCTGCAGTGCCCTCAGTGACAAGAAAGATGCTGGGACCACAGCGATTGTATTTACGTGGCTCCAGAATGAGAGAGGGAAACAAGTTCCTTCCTACCTCCACATGTTTTGGTTGTTCAAACTGAATGCTGAGCAAAGATTTTGGCCTGTGGGAGCTAAAGCCAAAAGCTGTCTGAAACCCAAACACAAGTCATCTTGCTGCAGTCAGTGAAACTGTTCTTGTGATTAACTATGCCTACACTGATGAAGTGTTATGGAATTGGGCTCCAAAATTGTAAATACAATGAATGAGATGCTAATTCATTACACTGATTTCTCTTTCCCAGGCATGGAAAACCCCTGCTGATAACTAAAACTGTGCCAAGACTGGGCGGAGAGGAGTTTTTAAATCTTTCTTTTTTCTCCATTAATTTTCAGAGCCTATCATAATGAACAATTCTGTCAAGCTGACATAATGATGCTCTGACACAGGAAAATCTGCTATACCATTATTGCCAGCACGATAGTCAATCAGTGTTTGTAACCCTAATAATCAATGTCAATTCTCTCTGCTTCATTAGAGTCAACTGATGTGGAGAATGAAATAGATGAAGAAGACGACCCAGAAAGTAATCAAACAGGTAAAAATTGTGTTATTGTTAAAAAGGAATTAATTTTAAAATGTATTTTCTTGTGATTTTGTGTATTCCATTTATTTATTTGTAGATAGTTCTCTAACTGCATATTGTATCACAGTTTTTTGCTTTATCTAGATCAGATGCTAAAGAGGCTTACACTTACTTGATGGATGTAATAGTCTTATTCTTCTATGTTATATAATCGTATGAACTTTGTATTATTTATACCTGTCTCATTTCTTCCAAATTTTATATACATAATTTGGTATATGGTATATATATATATGCATGCACACTATAGCTCCTTAATATTTTGTTATCTAGAAGGCTTGTCCACAGCTGAGGAAACAGCTATCATTATATCTTACCATTTATGACTCGCACAATTAAACTCAAAACTCTTCAGGCTAATTGTTTCACAGACCTGGCTGAAAATGTCATTTTATGACCAGTCTACCAAAGCATTATCATTTTCTATGGTGATGGCTGTAAATGGATCATTAAACGGATCATAATTGTCATACTGTCCCAATAATAAAATATACTTGCATTTTTCAGGCAATGAGCTTATTTTTTTTCTGTTACAGTCAACAGGATTGGTATCATTGATTTCAGCGACAGCAGGGTTTGTCCAGAAAGACTTTTTGGCTTCTCCTGCAACAGTTAGCAGGATTTGCAAGCCTATTGGATCTCTTTCATAAACTGAAAGGGTTGAGGGAAAACATTATCATACCCAGTGAATATTTTACCGAAGGGGAAAGAGTGCTCTTCTGTGTCAGTTTTGCCACTGTTTCCATTTCAAGGTCCAATCCTGAAGTCAGTGAAGTGGAGATGGATGCAAAATGGCTGGAGATTCCCAGCTAATATCTAAGGCTATAAACATCCAGACCGAGCTGAATAAGATTTAATTAATAATTCTGAACTAACTACTGCAAGCTGGTAAAATATAATCAAAAAGTCTGGTTATTCATTCCCAAGACTCCCACTTAATCCAAGGCAGAATCAGACCCCTACTAACCGGCAGCAGATTCAAGGTTTGGAGAACGGTTTGAAAAAAAATCAACTGTTTGGGCCCCATTATAGTTTTCAGCTATTTATGACTACCTCCAAGAAGCTAGGTTTTCAAATTATGTAGCAACTCATCTCAAAAACTTTATGTCCTTTCTCCAAATTTACAACTCGTAAAACAAATTTCTAACCAGAGTCGGTTCTGAAAATTTCGCAATTCTTTACTCCATTTCAGGGTTTACACCTCCATACCATACAGGCGAGGACTACGATGATAACATCTCCAGGAAACCAGGCAATGTCCTGAAGACCCTAGATCCAATCCTTATTACCATCATAGCCATGAGTGCACTCGGGGTGCTTTTAGGAGCCATCTGTGGAGTCGTCCTGTACTGTGCCTGTTGGCACAATGGGATGTCAGAGAGGAACTTGTCTGCACTGGAGAACTACAATTTTGAACTGGTCGATGGTGTAAAACTGAAAAAAGATAAACTAAACACACAGAATTCATACTCAGAAGCATGAAGGTATAAAGCGACTGGAGAAGTTTCAGAGAATTGGGATGGAAGGACATAGCTCGGTCATGCTGGGGAACTGTTGATCTTCTTTTACTGTACAGGCTGAAAAGTGCATTGATGACACTGAGCCAAGCTTTTCTCAGGAGCTTCAATGAGTGTGTAACCGATAAACATGGACAACAATCTGTGTTAACAATCTGAATCATGTACAGTCTGCTTTTTCTGTTGGTTTTATTTGAAATAATCAAATGCTGGTGTTGAGACCAAGTATGATTGACTTATAATTCATTTTGTCTTTCTTTCTCTCCCTCTTTCATTTTCCTTTAATGGATAATTTTGTTTTAACTGTGCAAAATCCAAGATGCTGTCACAAAATGTATTCAGTGGGGTCCTTTGGATGGACATGCTGTCTGTAGCTCAGTGCCCAGAACATATTGGAGTAACAGCAATTTAGTGGACTCCTGCACCTGTATTTGTGTATAATTGCTCGTGTTGTGCATAGGCAAAGAAGGGTTAGGATGTTTTTGAAAGTACTGCTGCATCAGTACCAATATAGTGTGTCAGCTCTGTTTACGAAGCAATACAGTCAAATTTTATTGATGTTTTTCAGTGTTGTACTAAATTTTGTGCTTGTGAACTCCATAAAAGAATATGTGCCATCATCAGACACAACTGGTAACCAAGTGTACTGCCTAAAAACTAAACAAAAAAGTCCTTGGCACTGGCTAGTGTATGTCCTCTCAAGTGCCTTTTTGTTTGTACTGCTTCTCATTGTGTTAACATTAAGTACAGCTCTGCTTCTCTGCAGTTAGGCCCTTGTCTTTGATCATATTCTGATGGCTCACTGACT
Organism: Falco biarmicus; assembly: GCF_023638135.1. Lineage (NCBI taxonomy): Eukaryota > Metazoa > Chordata > Aves > Falconiformes > Falconidae > Falco > Falco biarmicus. Next base: position 46,726,579 of record NC_079291.1, on the reverse strand, counting down.
AAAAGAAAAGTATATTTTAGTGTAAGAAAGTAGCCTCAGCAAGGCAAGGGCTAATCAGATCTGACAACCTGGCTCGATTGTTCTGCTTCCTGTATTTCAACTTCATGTCTCTTGACCCTTTTGTATAGAGCTGCAATATCCCCTTTTATTGTTCTTTCATATAGAATGTATTTTCAAATGTAAAATCTCTCTCCCTTTCTCTTCTCTTTCTCTCTTTCTTTCTCTCTCTGAGTAGATTGCATAAGCATTTGCCGTTGCCAAGGAAAGAAAACTGCAGCTTTAACTTGCTGGTAATGGCAAAGGATTTTATTAGAGTTTGTGTTAAAAAATAAGGGAAAATTCTTAACTTTACCCTCCAAAGTCGAACTTTGGGTTTCTTCTTAACAGCATAAAGTGACAGTATCTTTTTTCCTGAAGTCATGAACCATGTCGTTTATCCTGAACAGCTTGCCTGTTAATTACACCGGGGAAAACGATTCCCTTACTCAAAAGATTGCCTTTAAACTAAGAAACTTTCCTCCTCCTGCCCCTACCTGAACCCAGAGTTCTGTTCTCTCAGTGAATGTGCATTTTCATACTAATCAATGCTAATTGAGCTTACACATGGGTACTGAGGGCAGAATAAAATCCCACAGTGTATGTAGGGTATATTCTTACCATCCTGTTACATCCAATTGGCATTTCATAGCAGGAGGTTTCTGTTTGACCAGAAGTGCAGATAGTGACAGATTCAGTGAGCTGAGTAATGTAAGCTGTCAGAAAAATGTGTCTGACAATTATGTGGCAATTTTTTAACATTTTAGGACAAATATTATTGGACAAATAATATTCAACAGCCTATGCAGCTGGTCCAACAGGGTAAAAGGAAACAAGAGTATGTTTCCCACAGGGGTCCACAGAAGGAGGTGGGGGACCAGAGGGATCACTCCCCTCCTGCAGGTGTGAGGGGAGCCCCTGGGTTTTCTGCAGTGACCCACACACAGCACAGCCATAACTGGGGGGGGGCAGTGGAAGAAGGCAGCTTTAACCTTCCCCTGGGTATCCACCAACTAGCAGGTAAAACCAGTGCAAACACGGGGAAAGGGACATCCCTCAAAGTGCTGAACTCGTGTTTTTCCTCACTGAAATCTCCAAACAGAGTCAGGGAAGAGACTGTGGCTTTCTGAGTTAGTCTTTTCCAAAGTTGGTTTTGCAGTAGAGCAAATGAAGTATCCTGTCCAGGATTAGGGCTAAAGAAGGGCCAGTTCAGCCTTGAATTACACAGAGCAACAGAATCCACCCCTGTTTATCAATTAAATATTTTGAAGCACATAATCTCACCAATATAAACCATAAACCAGAAAAATCTGCAGAAAAACCACCAGTAACCTAGAAATTGAACAAAAGAGAGGGAGACTGAAGGTAAAAATATGAGTTTTGAAGTTGAAAATCTTTTAAAGGAAGACCCAAAAGAAAAAAAGCAGTGGACAGTTGCTACTTCAAAGGAGTCCTAAAGGCAAAGACTATAGTGAAAATTCAAACACCCACTTCAGGTCATCAAGCCTTAGATGCCTAAATTAGATGAGTTACCTCCCCAGGCTCTAGACCTTGGGTCCTCCAGAAGGCGAGACAGAGCACCTAGGGCCTGAAAGTTTTGCCTAAAAGTTAGTCCATGAAATGTCCCAAGTGACAAACTCACTTTGGCAGAGGTAGAATTTTAGTTGTATCTAACACTGTAATTTGACCATAATGGTATCACAGCAGCTAGTTAATTAACCCAAAGAAAAAAAGGTTTTTTTCAAAACTATTTTCGGCACACCACCACTGTGTGATCCAGGTGTTAGGGTCTGTTCTCCTCAGTGGGAAAAACTTCTAGTCCACTAACTTGAGAGTTACATGCATATATTGCCTTGAAGAGGAAATCCCACTGGGGAGCCCAAGCTTTCGAAATATTCACATGGATTTCAATAGATTCTGGGCCAGCTCTTGGTCTTGATCTATTTGAAGAGCAAAGCTGGTAGTTGGTGGGTTTTTTCCTTCTTTTAACATACTGAGAATAGTGAACGTAAAAAGAAATATATCTCCTTTGCGGTCTTCAGACCTTACTATGATAATGAGGATCTAGCACTGAAGATTCGATTTCTCTGAAGGTCATAGAATGAAAGTTGCCCTTCAATAAAGGAAAAATGATACTGCAACTTTACATTGAAAAGTATCTTGCACTGATAAATATATTTAAAAAATTATATGTTTATAAAGTTATTAATTTGTAAAGGCAGTGTTACAAAATGTTCAGTTTATATTGTTTTAGATTGTTTCATAATTTTTAAAGTGTAAAATAACATATTTTTTTCTTTATTGAAAAACTATAAAAATCTTCTGTAGTAAAATGATTTCATTTTACTGGTATATTATTGCTTCATGTTTTGTACCATCATAAAACTTTGTGCAAATTTTTTTTACAGAAATTTTTATTTTCTATGACAATATGACACTTGTAAATTGTTGTTTCAAAATGAACAGCGAAGCCTTAACTTTAAATGACATTTGTATTCTCAGACACTGAGTAGCATAAAAAAAACCACATAGAACTGAACTGTAACTTAAATTTTCAAACTATGACTACTACATTCCAAAGAAACAGTTGAATTAAACATTTTCATAAAATATCCCATACCTGATGTATTTTATTATGCTAAAATGGATTGGTTTTATTAAATGGCTGGTTTTGTTTAGCATCTTGCAACAAGCACGGTGTTTTAATCATGGTTACATTTGTTGGTAGGCAACTCCAACAAGCACCTTGGTGGGACCATTCATGGTTTAAGGAGGCATTCACCCTCTGCCTGCCCCCCGCTTCTTTCTCCCTGCTGGAAGACACTCCCACTACATTCCTAACTTGTAGCTAAACAGCAGAAATTTAAGAGGAGAAATCTGTCACCAATGCTTTTAGGTTGTAATTCACCTCGCTGCCATGGGAAGCCCAAGCTGCACACCCTCTGTGGGTCATATGTGCCCCTTGTTGCTCTTAGTAGGGTGAGATGTGCTGCAGAGTAACGTCCATTTCTGACAAGTTCCCCACTGTGTCTCTGCTCCGGTAGTAAGGTTGATACAGATGAGGTCCCTTCCAATTTCCACTGAAGCTATCAGGACATACCCAGATCTCCCAATGCAGAGCACAAGTTGTTGACAGGAGCAAATGCTGCAAGGGCAGCCCATTGGGCCTAATTCTGCATTCAGCTGGGGGCTGAACTCATCTGTGGAACATATGAGTGTGGGTAGGAAGTCCGTCAAGAGGTTTGCATCCAGATCAGAAACTTTAGATTGCACATTTCCTCTTTTATGCAATACTTGCTTATTTGTTTCTTTTTAACACTGATCACTCTGCACATTAAAGTTTGTGAAATCCTTTCCTTATGCTGAATACACGAACGATGCACGTACTGTCAGTATGTCATTAGGCTGAGTATTCATGGACAAACATTTTACTTCTGATAGATACTTTACTACTCCTGGGAAAAATATTGTACTTATTACCACATATTTGATGACTTACTCTTGAAGAGAAAGCACCATATTTTGCCTCCTTGAGAGAGCAGCATTGTGGGTTTAAAATATGAGATGTTAACTACAGCAAGGCACCTGAGCAAAACTCTGCGTTGCGGTCAGGGTAAGGATTGCTGCCAAAAGACATTTGTGATGGTCGTTGTCCATACAATCACTGCATCTAACTTCCTTAGAAATGTTATGTACCTCATTGCACTCCGTTTGGTTCTGTGATAACCAGCCATGGGGGGCTCTTTGAGGGAAAATAAATGGCAATGGAATTAATTAGTGAAAAATAGAAGAATCTATAAAGTGAATCCACTGAGAATGAAGTTCAGAGGAGAGTCACAAATATCTTACATTAAGAAAAGTCTCTTTCTTTCATTTAGGGGAAATTAATTAGCCTAGAAGCTAACAAGTACTTACCACTGAACCTTCAGTTTTCCATGCTGGATAGGCTGACAAAAAGCTGACAAAGACAAAAATGGTGCAATGGGATCTGAATAACATTTCAGAGCATAACTTGTAAACTTGAAAGAAAAAGAAGAGCAGATGGAAGTAACAGATGGGTCAGCTACAGACATCCAGTGCCAGAAGTGCGTAACTGTGAGGTGCAGATATTAGGGTCATGGTCTGTGAAAAGGGTCTTTGGCAGGTAGTGACAAGCAAACCCTGTTATTATTTCATCAAATGTACCAGCCTTGAGCCACCTGCCATGCGGTCACAGTGCTGAGTCCGGTCCCATTTCCTTGCCTTTGGCAGGATGTAAAATACAATTACACAGCAAAAGGCAGATGTACAGGAGAGGCAGGGGCAGAACAGCTGACGTATAGTTGGGTAAGGCCCGCTGGCATCATGGAAATGGCAGCAGTGCCTGCCCATACAAACTTTCCCTCTGCCAGTCCCAGTGGTGATGAAGGCTCATCAGTCCTCATAAACTACCTTTAATGAGGCATATGAAGACCTAACAGGTGCATATTAATATAGCTCTAAATTTGACCCTCATAAGTCTTTTCTTACGTACAATTAGTCCATTTCTAAGTCAATTCTCCCAACCCACTTTGCTAAAGTCAAATGTCAAAGCTGGTTTTGATTTTCAGATCATGGCGTCTAGTCCTTACATCACAGAATTAATTCCCTTTCCATTCCTTAATTGTACTGTCCTTTGCAATGCATTATTCCTAACAGTATATTAGTTCAAGCAACATTAATTTATTAGAGATTAGAGCTTTAATTTCTTCCTTTAATACGATTTTGTGCCTCAAGTAGCCCATAACAACAATTTTATCTACAAGTGTTTGTTAAATTATAACAGAATGTATCTGATTTTTTTTTTGCCACGGGATACTTTGTATAGCTATTTCATTTGCCGATTAGTCCCCCCGTAGATCCTAATTGCTTTTCTACAGTAGGTCAGTTCTCTACATACTCTTCTCATAGCAACACACAATCAAACTCTAATCTTATCACCTCAGGACTGATGGTGTCTCAACATTTATAACTGAAAATCTCATTAAAAAATCTTCCAGCATTTTTCACAGATGGATGGAGTCTTACAATGTGTCCAAACCTAATTCCACCTTCAGTAATCATATTCTCCTATTTAAATTTATATTGTTTTTATTTGTCTTTCAGAAATTTGATTCATGTCCCTGTCATTGTACAGCATCACTATGCACCATGCACTGTGTTTTATTACCGACAGTTGTGTTTCCATAGTGGGTGAGGTGGGATCAATTGAAAAAGGAATTGCAGTCTTACTGGAGCACTGTTGATACCAGAGAGAGAGAGGTCAGGTGGTGCCCTCAGGGGAACAAGGCTAGGAGAAGAAGGAGAAGGTTTGGCAGGGTTTGGCAGATGTTGCCGTGACAAAGACTGAGGGATTTAATGAGAGGATGAAGGGCTTGCCTGAGGAAACAAGTATTTCAGGTGACATGAGCTGCAAAGGGAATTAACAGAAAACTCCCTTGTTCAGTTCCTTCATTTTTTCCTCAAAAAAAAAAAAAAAAAAGCCCTTCACAATTCTCCAAAAATGTCTGCATTACAGAAATGTCTCTTGCAGCTGTCATGCACTTTTAAATCCTCAGGCATGGAAGAAGGGAGTGGGGGTACCAACCCATCTGTTAGCTGAACCTAAATGGTGGACTTCTACACTCAAAAAGAGGCAACAGGTGTGGATATGTGTCTTTGAAGAGCCAGGCAGCATCTCAAGACTATAAGATTGGCATTCTTCTTGCATCATCTTCATCCTGAGCACCTTTATTCCCTTTCCTCTGTAACATGTGTTTTTATGCCATTTGTTTCAGAAGTTAATTGCCTGGGCTGAACTACTGCTTTTTATGACTTCCTGCTGTTACTATACTTTTCCTTAGTGCAATTTATGCTGCCCTCACTGCTCAAAAACTTTTTTAAACATCTCCCTAAGCATTACTAAGGCATGCATAGCATGAAATAGCCCCACTCGGTGTCACACATACCCTGTGTCAGAAGAGAGAAAAGCCCACTTCATCCCACCCCTCCTCTTCCACATCCCTGCCAGGGCTGTGTTCACCATGTCAGGGACCCAGATGCTATGCCTTTAATAAATAATCTACCTTTCAGGAAGCCTCAATGTTTTCTACATCAGGCCTGATATCTTTGCATTAATTCATTAATTAAATATTGATATCCAACTTCCTACTAAATATTTACTTACCAGCTTCATAAATGTTGGCATACCAGAGTGGATCGTTCTCATTTTGCCTTTTGAGACCACTAACTAGACTCTGGTGTTCTATCTTTCTCTCCTTTAACCTTCTAACCAGATTCTGTTTCCCATCGCTTTATCAGCAAGGAAAAGAAAAAAGAGAAAACCTAAAATGAAGGCATAGTTGTGTCTACTTTCTATCTGTGTGACTGAAAAAAACATTGTGTATATAAAAAAAAATTAAATTTCTTTTTATTTTGAAATGTATTTTTGTGGAGTGAAGAGGAAAGGCACCAGTCTGGTTGGAGGTGGCATTTGAGATGTCTGAGAAGCAGTAAGGAGACAGCCATTGGAGCCCCCTGAAAATGGTCCTGTAACATTTGGAAAGGCCTAAGAGCTCTGCAAAGTGATGGGAGCACAGGATTATCAAAGTAGGCAGGCTAGGAAGGTTTTGGGTTACCCCAAGCATGGTTGACAAAATGGAAGAAAAGCAGGAAAAGGTGTTGAGAGTACATCAGGAAGGGCCTCCTTATTCTAGGTTCTACTAGTTTCTCTTTTAATTAGTCCTCAGAAGGTGGGAAGCAAAGCAAGGAATGAACTCAACTACAACTCAGTCCCACCTGCCGCTCATGTTAACTAATTCGTGTCTACCGTTATCATACAGCTCTGGGACTGAGGCAAGGAGAAGTCAGTTGCCACCACCCTTTGTCTGAAGGATCTCTGACCCTCAGAGCCAACTCCTTTGCGTGTCCTTTGGACTGTTAAATGCAGGAGGTGATACTACCCATTGCTCACATATTTAAATGTATTTTTTTCTCACTGTAGGCCATATTACCTTTTCAATTTCTTTGGCATTTTCTTCTTCTTAAGACAAGGCCTGCCAAATAACCCATGTTTCCCCAGACTGTTTTGCATGGTGCAGGGCAACCCAGTTGCCCTTTATCAGCTGAGGAAGCCGAGCGTGGGGCCAGACCTCCCATTCACTCAGCGGATGCTGCCCCGCTGCCCCAGCCTGCGGGTTGTTTTGCATCACGACCTTCTTTGCAATAGGAGGTCACTGCAAGTTCCCTTGAAATCTAGACTCTTATTTCAATGCCAAAATGTGTAGGTGACTCAGGAGCATCTTTGCTACTTTTAAGAAGTCTTTTCACAATATATTCCCTTTTCCTCATGCATACTGAGGTCTTAAAGTGGTCAACTTAAATCCATATATCTTGATAAAGTGGCTGAACTACTGCTGCTGAAGGGTGGGCCATTATCTACAATTAGTTTATGGCTCTTAATAGCTATTATTGGAAAAGATGGATTTCTCTATAGCATAAGTGTCTTACCAAAGATCCTGTTAGCACTCTTGCTTATGAAGAGTTAAGTGGTAGCTGCTTTCTGGAAAAGATCAGGTTACTCTCCAAGCTGAAGTGAACTGCTACCAGCTTACCACTACCAGTAATAAGCAGGTTCATTGTGAGCACTGTTCGGTTCTTCTTTGCTATGTACTTACTGTATGTAATAATGTAAATGTGCACAGCACTATAAAGACAAACAGATTGAAGAAATTCCGTGAAGATGTCATGACCTAGTTTAAGAGAAAGACACTAAACATCTGTCAGTCACAAGCAGAGGATGTAGTAACCTGCCTTAGAGTAGCAGCTTTTCTTTTTCTGTTTATAGAAGTATGGTGGGTAGAACAGCTAGAATAAATATGTGCTAGTTCATTGGAGAAAACTATGGATTTATGAATCTCCTTGAGGAAGTGCCTTCTGATGAAGGACATGAAGGAGCAGAGAGTAGAGGCAGAGTAGATGGGGTCATGAACTTCATTTTACTTCTCATCATGAGTAATAGGGCTAAACTGATAGTCAGTCAGAGCTCTCATTTTCTTTAATTTAATGCTATTCTTCTTGCTCCTTGCATTACTGACCCCACATTATAACTGAACCATGTGTTTTATTACAATGCTAAGCACTGCTTTAAATGCACATGAGAAGATTTCAGTGCTTTTTATACTGCACAGTTATGTGTGGTGAGTTTTGTTCTTTTCACATAAAGAGCTATCTCAGAGCTAACAACTTGTATTATTTTAATCCAGTCTCATTTCAGACAGGTTGTGAACTTTAATACAGATTGCCATTTCTTCTGGGCTTCAAATATAATGCACAGCTCAGCACAAGACTGACCTTTGTGGTTTCATATCAGCACATACTTGCTGGAGGCACTTAATTAAGCACCCATGGTGATAGAGATTTCAGCTTTTTCACCAGCTTTCTTTGGAGCTGCTGATGATTACCAATATATACATTTTAACCAATAACACATTGTGTGTATATTAAATATAGTAAGCACACATGTCTCCTGAGATGCAGCCATGATTAGAACAGAAGGTGAAGAAGCACTAGAAGTACTAGAATAGAGAGTTTGCCTGGAGGTAAAGGTCTGTGTGATTATTAAACATCTGAAGGTTTTAGTCAGGTTTAGTGATTCCTTGTGACAGTGTAATGCACTTAGAAATGCAAAGAGCATCTCTACAGGCAGAAGTATTTTCAGGCTGTTCTCATGTTGCTCTTCTAGCTTGCTTCCTAGCTCAGATTCTGCAGGCTAAGGAAAGAGTTTTTAATATTCCACTAATAATTTCTCCTACTACTTTTTGCATATAATATTTATTAAGTTAAGGAATTTTTGTTCCATGTTTATATTGTGATAGCACCTACAGGATAACAAAATGTGGTCCCATAGTGCAAAACATGAAAAGATACAGAAAATGCACATGCCTGCCTCAAAGACAGGAGCTGTAATGTGGCTGCTGTGAGTGTGGATGGTTCTGAACCCAGTATCTTCATCGAGAGCCTTTATTGCCAGCTCTGCCTTTTGTATTTTCCTGAGCTGTTACTGGGTTTTATGATCAATACATCAAAAGTATGTGATGCTACTACAAATGTGGTCAATTAGCCTTCAAGGGTAGCATTCAGCTTATCTACCACCAGCTAAGTTGGACATCATCTCCAAAGTGCAAGTTATATCCGCTGCTTCAAACACCTACCTGAGGATGGGATGACTTTTCCTCTTACAGTATCAGTTTCTTTTGTCTACAGAATACTTTAAATTAATAGTTCAGATTTTAAAGTCTATATTTTAGATGGGTGAAATGAAATTAATCAAATTTCCTATTTCTAATTATGAACAAACTAGCGGTGGTTTTGTTTGGTTTTCCCAGGGACAAAGATATGAACAGCTTTCACTGATATTTATCGTAGTTGTTTTTGACATCTGAAAGCATTGATCCACCTGCTAACCAGCTAGCAGAAGCAAAATTTAACCATTTAGGTTACAGCAGGACTCTTAAAACCCACTGATTCGATTTCAGCAGTGGAGGCAAACAGGCAGTGTGAAAGTAGGTAGAACCTTGTCTCCTTTATCACTGTGTCATCTGCTGCTGCCTACAGAATTATGATATTCCTGAAAGAAGTCTTATCCTGCCCTCACACTTAGGCAGACTTGTGTCTGGTCACGTCTTTATTCAGGGTCTAGAACTAAGCATTAAACCTGGAATTTTATAGGCTTGCTAAATTTGCTTCTTCAATTGTTTTTGCTCTGGCTGCTACAAGCTGATTATACTGTATTGCTACAGTGCTGCAGTTTAGACTGAGCATTGCCTACCTCACAGTCATCTATTCATTTTCTCACTTCTGGATCTTGTGTTTTGGTTTATTCTGTTCTACATATATAACTTCACACAATGCTGAGGGGGTTGCGGGGGGGAGCAGTCTTAGTCATCTACCTACAATTTTATTCTCTGGTACCCCTTGTGACTTTGCAAATAAAAAGCGTATATTTCAGAAGTGCAGCTCTTCATTCTCTTTAGGAAGTTTCAAATTTCTGCAACTTACAGCTGTATTTCAGAACTTCCCATGCATTTTTTATTAATTTTAGGTGCTTTGTTAAGTATTTTTTTCAGCAAGAAACACACTTATGTCCATGACAGGCAGCATGAAGGATGACCCAAAATCACTGTCTGCTTTTGATGCAAAAGGAGTCCTAGTGAACATACTAATGAAACCTGACAGAACCTTGAAATGACCTGGAAGAAACTATCAGAAGTGTTAGCAAGCATTGTTACAACTATTGTTATTGACACCACTGTGCTTGCAGTGAACCTCAAGATCTTTTCTGATTAGTTTTTATTAGGAAAATTCGTATTTCTTATCTGAATATACATTTTAACAAAAGGGTTATGACATGCCTTCCTCCTTTTCGCATTTACGTTGGCAAACAGGACAGGACCCAGTATATGCCACGTAAATCACCATCTTGGTGAAGTTTGTTCTGATTTTTCAGTACTTGCTACACCAAAGAGACAGAGGCATCCATATTTATCTTCATGTTACTCTTCAATATATTTAGGAATCCTTACGTTTCAGATTCTTTGATTTTCATCCCTTCCAAACACATTTTGTGTTTCTTCATCTTCACTTGGAAGACATGATTGATAGCATATGAATGAAGATAAAGGTTTTTTAAGTTTTTCTTCAATCATTCTAAAAAAATACTTTTTTCTTTTATGATTATTGCCTTGGGTCAGTGCATGTTCTGAAACAAGTATGAATGCATACAAGAGACAGCTGTGATCCCTTAGATGCATGTTATCAAATGGCTAGAAGATATTGCACAAACAAAATGTGCAAACGATAGAGAAATGGGAAATAGCTCATCATTTCCAAGCCCTTTAAATATGAGTAATCAGATATGCTGAAATCTGCTAAGCCATGCTGTAGCTGAAGCAAGCACTGCACAATCTAAATGTCCCTGCTTCTCCTGCTAATAGCGCTTCCAGACCCAATTCTATGGGCCTGACTCAAGTAAAACAGTCCAGAAAATCAGATGGAGCTCTGTATGAAGGAGAAGTGTTCAGGGCCACTGTCCGTTGTTGCCAGCTGAAAAACAATGCCAGTGACTTAGAGGACTATTAGCATAGAAGTAATAAGTGCCACAGCAGCAGAAGACTGTAGAAAAAGTTGAAAAATGCAAAGTAAATGTTAACTAATTGCAGAAGCAGAGAAAACTGGTCATTAGTAATTCACACAGACTTTCAGATAAGAAATAATCATTATCATCTTTTGCACAGAACATAAATTTAGCTTTTATCATTACAGCCTAGATATAGCTCCCAGTACTGAAACTGGTTTTTACATTAAATGCAGTATAGCAGTTGATGCTACTGTATGAAAACCAGGACCTGTAAGTTCATAATATACACTCAGAATGTAAAACAAACCCAGATGGCAAGTTTCAAACAACTACTGTTGCTAACAAATTCATAAAGTCACTTTCTACATCATTTCCTAAATTTAGTAACTCCTCATTCCCCAGGCAGTTGAAACAACTTGTGATTCCTACACACATTGTTTGGTGCATAACAGCATGCAGACACTAGTTCACTTCAGGCACCCAACTCACAGAACTCAGTAAATGTCCGGTTTAGGTGTTCTGAATTACTGTCTGTGAGAGCTTATTCCTCTCAATACAGAACACTGGAAGACAAGTCTCCTCCTCTCCCCCAAATGAGTTCCAATGCTCAGCTCCTGCTGTAAATTACTCTTCAGTGTAAGTCAAAGTCTCAAGAACTTGCTGGCTTGTTTGCTGCTGGCAAACATTATGATCATTCAGCAGTTTTTCTGTTCTCTTGGAACTATTCTGCTCTTAATTTCACTGGAAAGAATGAAAACAGAGGCAATTGATTAACATGCATATAGGATCTCTCCAGGATTTTTGACCAAAGAACCTGGTGGCCATTGTGTGCAGCAGCATAAATAAGTAATACTTTAAAATGCATCTGTAACATTTGGCATTATCTCAATATTCCACACACAACAAAACTATATGACTGTAAAATGTATTTGATGGCCATTGGTAGTGACAGGACTTGTCTTTCTAAATTCCGTCTCACCTCTAGAGTAATTGAACTCCAGTGCAGCTGATAGAAGCTCAAGTTCCACCTTCCGATACATCATTATCATTTGATTGTAAAGACTTCTCTCTTTTCCAAACACTGAAAAGCAACACAGGTCCAATTCTGAAAATTAATATTCCAAAGATCATTGATATTTTTAGCCCTTTAAAACAAGCTACCCCTGTGGACTGAATAAAAATATATCTCATCAGCCAATCAAGATGAAATAATCCCCCAAAGCAGGGGTTTGGCATTGTGAGAACATTTTTAAAGCTTGGTTTGAAAAATGCTAGAACACAAATTCAAGTATATTGAAAAAGTTGCTGAAGAGCACTTAAAATACTGTATATTTTGTATGTGACCCTATATTCTACATGGAGACAATGATTAAATAAAAGTGAAATAGTTCATGAAGCAAAAAAGTGTGACTGCAGTTTCCTAACATATGTCTTCATCTCTCTACAGATGATGGTTTCTATTCTTTTCTTTAGCTTGTGAAATAGAACCAGTTGTCACCAATGCTGTAGCCTTTTCAGTGAAACAGAGCATTTGGCTGTGGCAAATTGTCCGCTTTCTCTAACCATTCAGTATACAGGTTCAGCTGTCTCTTTTCTGAAGACTTTGCACTGAAGGCTTAACAAGAAGATACACAGCTTAGTCATATTGCTGCCTTCAAGCACTTAATGAAAGAGGGTGCTACTAGAAAAGTGGATTTAATCAGACTGTTTTAATTAAATTCTAGCTTGGCACAAGTCCACCTGTCTGGATTCAATTGGATATAGTTCTCTTTCCTTCTTGCTCCAGACATTATCGTTGCCTGCTCCCATTGAGCTGCTGTAGTGATTCTCTCATTTCATTTGAGTGCAGTCCTGAAATACAGAAAGCCTCTTGCATAAAAGGGACCTAACATCAAAGCTACTATTAAAGACTAAAGTGTCACACCATTTACATGTTCAAATTGTCTGAGGCAGGCAGCTGTGTTCACACTGATCCCATACCAAGTGTGATGGTGTAGCCACGCATGGAGCTCAGCACAGACTACCAAAATTAGTTTGGAAAGGCATCATCTGCACTGTGAGCAAAATCCAAGTTCTCACTTCAGAATTGTACTGGACAAGTTGATATAAGGTGCGGTGACTTATGAATTACAGAGGAGACAGAGATTTCCCACCCAGAGTAGCAGAGAGGGTGAAACCAAAACCCTGAATGTATTGATGGTGGGCAGTATCTTGCAGCTCCATTTACCCATCTTTGAAAATCGTAACTAGTTAAACACAAAAGCTCTCAGAGAAGATTTCTTGAGGGCAGGGTTGTAACAAGGAAGTTACAAAACTTCTGCTATTAAAATTCCCATGTCAGTAATCTATAGCCTCCTAGTAGTGGCGAACAACTGCTTGTGACCCCAGGTCACAGTTTGTTTGATCTTATGGTGGAAAGGGTAAGTATCATGTGGGTAAGTACAGTCTCCAGGCTATCGTTCTCTCACCAAAAAGAAAACAAAGCAACACAAAATGGCAGTCTCATTTTCTTCCACTGCATGCAATGAATTTTAAGCCCTGACATTATTCTAAAAACAAAAGCCTTGGTCATTTGCTGTCTCTTGCCAAAGAGTTGTTCAGGTATATCATGGGGAAGAGAAGAGGACAAGGGTAGGAGGAAGCAAGGAAAGATGCTTGGAAGAAGGCAGCTTGAAAGGAGTGAGTTAACATCCTCCTGCGAAACACCAGAGAAAGAGACAAAGCATTGAGTCACAGCAGTGGGATTCATCTTCATCCTCTCTAGTCATCCAAAAGTGAACTCTAAGCCAGCCAGCTAGTTTTCTTCTGTAAGTAGAGATGGGCATCTCCAGATTGCAATTCAGCTCACAGTTCTTGGTTGCCTATGTTAGTAAAAGACAAATCCCTGTGTGCTCCAGCAGCCATGTAGCTTTACGCCACCACCGACTCAAGGCTTCTTAGTTAATTGAGTTGAAAACATATGCATCACTCGCCACTCCTGCAGTCTTAATCCTGTCTCACATCTAACTGTTACTGCTTATCTTTTTACTCCTTTCTTCAGGCATAGGAAACAACTGTTGAAAGATATCTGAACTTTTAGAGAGAATATTGCCGGTAAGGTGAAAGCACAGAGCATGTGATTCATTGTATTTTAGAACTACTGAAAAACAGACTGGTCTCAGCACAGACACCAGCCTGTACCAGTATGGTGGCTCTGTTTCCCCTTAGGTGAGATGTGTGAAATATTGAGACTACACCCCCTCCCCACATGAAAGCAAATACTGAGAAATGCACATGTTTACCAGCCTGAAAGTTGTGCCACATAATACCGCTGCAAGCTGTCAGGCACTTGCCAGTTTCACTCTCTGCAAAGAGCATTTCGCCACTCCCGGTTTGCCTACCCGTCCTGCTGTTAAAAAGACTTTTTGCCAGACAAAGTACATTAGTGCCCCAGAAGGATATATTAAGGGGGAGGGGGGGGGGGGGGGAAGAAAAAGCATTTTTTACTGAAAATAACTGCATAAGAAGGGAGTAAAGCACACTATAATGTGCATTGTTAGGCTTGTTGAACTTGTGTGACTCTGGCACATTATGAAACTAAATGCATTCAGTTAGCTGGCAGGAGGTAAATGGCTAACTCAAAGTTGCATGTGCCCAGATTCATCTTTATAGAAAATTATAAAATAGCCAGAGGCATGGGTTTTTTTGTTGTGTTAATTTAGGGTTTGCAAAAGCTGATAGGTCCACAAGGCTTCATAGCGAGCAAATTCTGGAGATTAAAAAGCACCTTCTCAAGTCATCTAAACTTCAAGTTCCCAATAACGCCATGCTGCTAGGAAACGCCCTGGTCTCGGTATGCAACCAGGTGGTCCAGGGAGCAGTCAGCTCGCTGCTCCCTTCTGCACACAGCCACTGGAGGCATCTTCCCAAAGGTGAACGAACGTGGGTTTGCCATACTTCTCTCTTTCATAACTTCTACTTTTAAGAAATACCAATGCCACTGGCAGTCAATTTTGTTTTCCTCAGTGAGGCGGTTTCCGCCTTTATATCAAGCTGCAGACATCTTGTTACTTCATGAGTCACTTTATTGTTGTGATTAGTCTTCAGCTTCTTGGAAGGCTAGAATAGGGGCTAACTGCCCCTTAGAGATAAATGATTTAGAATTATTTTTATTCTTTAAGGTCCTTTAACATTACTTGGACTGTTAGCTGGGCTGTTTTTTATTTTGTACTGATATGGGGAGGTGTCACAAAGGAGAAACTGATAGCCCTAATCAAATGACGACCTAAGAAGTCTCTGTGAGCTTTCACCCACCAAGACCAATAAGCAAGTTACAGACACTAAACATGAGTCCCATCAAATTACCATCAGTCATTATTCCCTTGCTTTTGGGAAAACTATGCAGTTTTTCCCCTCCTTCCCCACCTACTAATCCCACCATGCCTGCAGGAGACCCAGCTTTGATCCCACACCTTCTGTGACAGCACTAAGACCGCAAAAGGATCTGGGAATGAGAGAAGCCACCGACAGCCAGATTCCCTGCCTGAGCCTAACACAGAGGTCGTGCTAGCTACACATGAAGATGAAAGCACTTCTCGAAGTGCAAATAGCCTCCTCTCTTTCCGAGGTAACCTCCCACAGCGGCGCCTTCGCTTTGCAGTCCCAGCATTTCAGGACCACAATACAGGGTGGCCAAACAGCTCTCCGTGATCCACACGCAGCTTGCCGGCATCCCCAGCCTGCTCTCATTCTCTTACTCCAGATGTGCTAGAGCTGTGGGGGAGAACAGCAGGTCACGCCGCAAGACGGGGAAGGCTGCAGCTGGTAAGGAGGCCCCTTTGCTCATGGAGGCCTGCTAGAAGCAGGAAGGATGATTCACACATTTGCCTTTCTCCAGCTCCAGAGTTCCATGAGACATGCAAGGAGCCAGCAGATTGCAAAACATGCCGGTGCCGCTGCCCACTGCCCGACAGAAGGACGCATGTGGCACTGTGGGGACACAGGTGCTGCTGCAGCCCACGGCCCATGGCCACTGACGGGGGAAGCAGGGAGTGGGCAGGGGTCTACAGCAGCGGTGGTGGGCTGGCAACTGCCGGGTGTGATCGCCCAGGCTGTTTGGAGAGGTGGGAGTTTGGGAGAGACAGTGAGGGGTTCAGGTTGTTGGGAGGATTTGGGGAGGCGTGGGGGGGATTGCAGCAGGGTCTGGGGGCACGCCTGGGTTAGGGCAGTGGGACTCACAGGGTGGCTGAGGGGAACTCAGAGGAAGGAGAGTCTCTCAGCCAGATGAAAATTTTGGATTGCAGTTTGCAGGACCTGGCAATCTGGGCACCCCTGTCATAAGCATTTAGAGGCACTTTGGGTTCTGTCTTTCCCAAATGAGTACTTGTAAGTCGCCTTGATGTTAATGAGAATTACAGGCACACATCAGGGAAAGAATAGTCCCTCTACAATGGGCATGTGACAGCTAAAGTGCATCAGTCAGCAGGGAAACAAAAGAGGTCATAATTTATGTAAAAGGTTCATTTTTAATGTAAATTCTGCCCCCAAATGCTCTGCTTACCAGCCTGAATCTGTGGTATTTGGCACTGTAAAATGAAAGGGGTGAAAAACTCACTGCTGGCAGGTAAATGCATAATGTGATAGATTGATTTAAAATCCTTGTCATCTTTCTTTTTCACCTGCATACATAACGATCCTCTGTTAGTCATTAGGGCTCCTTGTACCTTCAGCACTCTAAAAAAATATTGGCTTTGAAATGATAGTTCATTCTTAAGGAATTTTTGTCAGCTAGCTCCATTTATTGATGTATCAAAGCCATTTTACAAGAGATAGGCTCCACTTTGGCACCAATAGCGCATACATTACGTGCCTTGTGAGGACTTGCATCTCATTCCAGCACTGAGTGGAAGTGCCAGTTGCCACCACGGTACATAATGGGACATGTCACCTGGCACTGGGGACAGCATCCTTGACATGAATGAGTTGGCCCCCGATGTTTTCTCCTGGCCAGAGATGAGAGGAGTGGGGACATGAGGGGTTGCAGCAGACATGTTTGGGGTGCGACTCTGCGCAGAGTAGCTGAGGACTCTTCTGTCAGAGCCCCCAGGGTGGGGGTAACATATGCCAACAAGATGCATTTTCCTGTTGATCTATTCACACCTCCTCCCCAAAGAGCAAGAGCCAAGCCAGGAAACACTCTTTTCTGTAGACATATGTGTGTCTGCAGCAAGGGGTTTTTTTTTTCAGCATACCAGTGATAACTGAGGGTGTCACGCTGTTTTGTGAGCAAAATTTTGTAGCCTAAGCCAAACCACAGAAAGCCTACTACCAAGCAACTACCTCCAAAGCTGTTCAGGCTGTTTTATGAACTAAATCATTTTTCTTTGTCCTTTTGTTTAGATCTTTACCTTGTGTTGCCAAGCAACTGCACGGGGAAAGTTAATGGCAAAGCTCCCCTTTTAGACCAGACAGGCAGGAGGTCTTTGAACTGAGGCGATCTGGTGTGGAAAACACAAGGACTAAGAGAGGAGAAAAAGCTCATGGTCATTTGCATCTTTTTGTATTTTCCATGCATCCTAGAAACAGAGGATGCTGCAGCAGAGACAGCCTAAGATAGGGCTTTCCTGTGCATAGTTTATTACCGTGCCATTTCAAGGAAACTGAAGCCAAGTGCAGGCTATGTACTAAGAGATGTCAAAAAGAAAATATCATTGCGCCAGTGATTTCCACTTTGAATTATCCTACCAACAGGATTTCTCCCTGAAAAGGAAAATCTTGACCCAGTTTGCTGCCCCTCAAATATTTGTAGCCTAAGCCTGTGCAGTCCAAGAAGGAATCTCTGCCTCCATGAAATCATACTGAAGCTATGAAGGATGCCACAGATTCCTGCCAGCAATACCTATTGCACCTTCCAGATGATAAAGTCAAAGCGCACAGGTTCCCTGTAAACCGGGACGTATATTTTTCAGGCTGAAGGTTCATAGCTTAAGTAGTAAAAGAGGGGCTCAAGACACGCAGAAACCGCTGCCTCATACTGGCTCCCACACTCGGTTTGCATAACTCATTGAACACAGCCACAAGACTCGAGGACTCCTGACCGTTAGGCACTTCTACCCACCACCATCAAAGACTCCTAAGCCTGGTCCTTTCTATTCACCGCCTTGTCTTTTCTTTTAGGAAAATTGTTAATGATCACAATCCTGGTTTGTAGTTGTACCACATAACATCCCCGCCTCTCAAGGCCAGGATTTCAAAGGACCAGTATTACTTCTAATTACATGCTGCATTTTGTAAACTCTTGGGTTTAGGAGATATTAATTAGATTGGCCTAGTTAGTAGTATTTCCAATTCAGAATTTTACCATGCACTGTACATTTGGCATTTCTCCCAGGAGTTCAGCTGCTGGACTCCAGACATTGCACAGGGACATTTCCAGCCGTCTTTGCAGAGAAGAAACCCTGGGAAAGTCAAAGAATTTGCACCTGAAGACTCAGAAAAGCATCAAAAAGTGTTCATTAAAAACAAGCCTCTTGATTGTTTAAACCAATCAAGTCAGCACAATGAGATTAGAGGTCCTGTTTTACTTTTTTTATTACCAGTAAATACTAAGTTGATTCAGTGCAAGCTCAAACATTTGAACCCTGCTCTAGACAGAGCCAAAATAGAAAAATTTACAGCCAAAAGCTGTATGTGCTACTTGCATCTCTTTTAGCCTCCAAAGGCCAATAAATGCATTAACAGGAACATGCAAGAAGTGTGCATGGAAGCCAGATTCAATAAGAAGATGATTCGGTGTCCATTGGACATTTAAGAGAACCACCAGGAGCATGGAAAGAGACATAGGAAAGGCAGAGAACTGCTGACGGCTCATGGGATGAACTTCGCTGTCCCAAATGGAGCACAAAAGAAGTCATGCTTCACAAGGGTGCAGACCTGGAAACAACCTCCCTCTCTCCCTGGCAAACTTATTTTGAAGTGAACATTATTCTATGTTCATCATTCTCCACATCTGAAAAAAATTTCACATGAAAAACTGTGTCACGACAAATAGAAACTGCAATCAAGCCTAATTTTTGTCACACAGTATTATGGGTGCACTTGTGAAAGCTGTGCTGAAGCTTGTCTAAAAATATTCCTACTGTATTTTGCAAAGTTTATAGGCCGATCTGACCTGGCTGTTGCTGTTTTTCCATCTAGTCTGGTATTCTGTGTCTCTGAGAAATGCTAACATTAGCAGTTTCAGAGGACAAGAGATGAAACCTCTCACAGTCAGGTGGCACAGTCTACCTTATAAAAATATTATCCAGAGCCGTAACAGCAAAAGATTGAAGACAAACTAGTTCAGGTCTGTAACATGCCCCATATGCAATAACAGCATACCCTTTACAGCACATACACATTTGAAATCAAAAAGTCTTTGCTTTATCACTAGCAGAATCACGGACTTTCAGCAGCTGTAGAACTGTACACAGAGACAACCATCTTATCTTCAAGCTGTCAACGCTCTCTCACTACCTTTTTCTGAACACAGTAAAGGTTATTTAATCTAACAAGACAAATTCAGTTATCAGCTATAAGGAGTAGGAAATCCTCCTGTAGGATTAAAATCAAGGAGATCCAAATTTAAGACCTCAGCTAAAATTATAGGAAGGCATCAGTGTGCCAACATTATAACGTAATTGTACACAGTGCAATTCACATTACTAATATGGCCTAATATTTCCTGCAAATTTTGTCTGAAATTATAAAACATCTTATTCTATTTTGATACTCTTTGGGGGCTTTTTAAATTGAAAATATTTGTCTGATAGTCTCTTAGTTCTCTTACTTCTAAACAGGAAGTTACACTGCAGATTTTTCTTCTAAGATCTCTGAAAATGTTCACACCTATCTGTACATATGTATATATATATGAGCATGTGTGTATATAGCTGTTGTTTGTTAACTTGTGTTTCTGTGTGACAAGATGTGTTCACACCCGACAAGCCCTTTTATCAGGAAAGACAATAATAAATTTCTCTTCGCAAGCATTCTGCTTCTTCAGGCTCACCTAAACACCTAAACTGTTTCTTTGTTAACCTACCTTAATTAATATTAATAATATATTAATAAGACTATTCTGTTGCAGACATAGTGATTCTAGATAGGCCATAGATCAAATTGGATCTTTAATTGTATTTTAAAACATGCAAATTATAAATTCTTTATGACACTATTGAAGCTAAGAGGGCTAGGAGTATGTTGTGCTGGTCTCTGTCCTCCCTAAAGGCATGAGATAACACACGGACAGGAAACCACCAGATAAATATAAATGCAGAGCTCAAATAAAGTGCCTCATGAGTTTCATGTTAATTATTCTCCCTCCTCCCACACACTGGTTCTTAATGGACAAACAGATCAATGTAGATGACCACCTTTCAGGTACATGTATGCTGTTTGCCTAGAAGCATCAAAGGTCTCCTCTGAAGACATCAGACTTAGCCTGGGAGCGGCCTCTGCACCAGGGCCAGCTGCCACGAGTGTGGAAAAGACAACCAGCCACCTCCACAGAAACTTGTGGAATAAAACAGAAAGGACTTGTCCTTGTAAAGGCTGCCATGCTCCTGCTTTGCTCCCCAGCTGGCAAGCAGAACTGTCAGCCCATGTTGCTGGAAGTCTGAACTGCAGAGCCTTCTGGTGCTTAGGAGATAAGGACAGCTACTTAGCCTGTGGAAAAAAACAGATGCACATTCTAAAGATTTATACTGAACAATCTCATGCATACATCAACAACTGTATTACACTGTCTGTGGCCAAGCATATTGCCAGACAGTCCTTGAAACTCATGGTCTCCTCTGATGAATAAGATGCCTTCTTCAGGTGGTATTCAGATATGAGACTCCAGGGTGTGAGGAGCTATTAGGAGCACAGGGACGAGCTACAGAAGAGTGTCTGTAGCCACGTGAGCCCCTCTGTGTGTCTGCAAAGAAGGATTTTATACTCTTCTGAGAAACGTTGTGCAAACAGCTGAGCACTTGCCCCCCCCCGACATTTCTCCTACTGGCTTCTCATGCTCATAACTTGAAATTTATCAGAGTGCGCTGATTTTGCTGTTTGTACCTCCCAGTTATCTCTGTCATTATTTTCCCAAGAAAGGTAGCTGGTTAATACAAAACACTGTAGCCAGGAAATCGAAAGCTTTTCTTTCTGTTCCCAGTTCTTTCCCAGTTCTGGCACTGCCTCCCTCCATGCCATTGGCATTTCCTCAGGGCTCTCACCCTCCTCGTGCATACAGAAGATTGTAACGCTTGCACAATTGGAAGGACTCGCTGGTTACATTTGACCAGCCCCATAAAAACACCAGTAACTTTAAGACCAAGGAACTCTCCAAATGCCATATGGTGTTGATATTAATATATCAATAAATTCCTCGCTAACTGTAACAGATGCTCAAGTCAGTAGTTCACCATACAATACAATACACTGTTGTGTCCTTCTCTGTGAGCAAGAATAAGCCAGATGCTTTTCCACAACATATTGGCAGAAATACGGTGCTACACAGCCAGAGAAAGCAAATTTTACCTCCACTACAGATAAGCCTCTATAGAACAGCTTTTTAAATCTTGCTTGCTTAAACCTGAATAATTTTGACAAAGGATCTACCTACTGATAGCTATCCAGATGATCAAATACTGCTGGAACTAAGACTGATGCATCATCAAGGAATATGAAACTCCCCTAATGTCATAATTATATTTTTCTTATTTCTTTTTATAATACCATTAGACAAAGAAAACAAATTAGGGATTTTTGGTTTTCCCCCATTAACTGTTTTTTTGCTTTTTTACCTTCTTATTCACTCTCATTTATCTTGCTTCTCATTTCCTTGGAGAGCAAACAGTGCTAACCTGCTTTCCTGCTTCCCTCATTAAATAGAATTTTAATTATTTTTACTTCACCTTTACTTCTCTAAAGTTCTCTTCCAGCTGCATATATTAACACCTCACCATTCTAATAATTCTCTGTTTCAAGTATCATCACCTAATTTGAATCTTTGCTCTTTGGTCCTTTAATTGGCATCTACTCTTGAATTCCTGTGGGGCTATGCTCTTCCACTACTCACCTCACCAGTAATTCACATCACCAACTCCTAAGTCTCTCTACCTGACTATATATTTCAGGATGTACTTTCACAAATGGTTTAAGCCCCCTGAAGGGTATGTAGCCCCCAAGAAAGCATTATCCTGCCATCCCAGCATCCCTGGGTGCATGTTCCCACCCCATTGCTGGCACTGTCGTTACCGCTTATGCAACTATATGGTCAGCCAGACCACAACTCTACTTTCAGTTTTGTGCTTTTTTTGGTAAGGTAAATTTTCAGGCAGATCAGATAATGCCTGCCCAAGGGAGAGAGCAGGGCTAGGAGCATAGAGGAAAGGCGGGACTGCCTCTTTTGGCCTCAGGGCACACGGCTGGATTTAGAGTGTGCATGAAACTGCCGGCTGGTAAGTGCAAAAACCGCACAGTGACAGGAAGAAATGTACATTTAGATTCTTTCCAGCTACCACTTTTCTGTTTTAATCACAATCACAGTTTCGTGTGAGCGCTTGCATTACCCTTTTGGGGAAGGGGTTGCTATTTGCTTCACTGAACTGTTGAACTTCACCGAGCCTTCAGTTCCACCAAAAGCAAAACACACAAGAAAAGGACAGGCCTTATAATCCTTAGTCATCGACTTCAACAGGAGTCTGTCTGGAAGGGAAGAGGCAAAACTGTTAACGAATAAGTCTAAAAATAAATGCAAGGGTTTCCTGACATTGTTTTCTGGTCTTCTGTATTCCGCCTATGAGGGAAAAAGAACAGTGCCATTCAAACTGCATTTTAGTTTGTTGTTAAAATTCAGAGCCCAAGAAAATATGTCAGTAATAGCAGGTCTCAGAAATAAGAGCAGGTCTTCATTATAGCCATGATGACCTTCACTTCTATTGCTCCTGGGGTTTGTGAGAGAAAAGAAATCACTCACCATTACACATACCCCTTCAAATTATGTGTTACAAGTTCAGGTATCCAAAGACTTAACACTTAAAGGATTATTTTTCCTCCAAAAACTAGACCGCTTTTATAAAAGAAACTAGTATGCTACATTTATAGGTAACATCTTAAACTCCTACATGTCAAAGAATATAATGAAACCTCTGTTTCTTTCAGTATCTTCAGGGAACCTGTCAGAAGTTCTCCCACATCTGCAGCAGCCAAATACACAACTTTTCCAGCAATGTATCTATCTATGTCATAAGACAGGCTTAAAAAAGCAGCAGAAATATTGATCTTTCAGAAATCTATACAAAAACTATTTCGGTTCATCTGTCTTGGATACCATAATTATAGAGCACAGCTCTGACTGTTAGATTCCTTGATACATGCCAAAAGCGAGTAGTTTGAGTATTTAGTTTCTTCTTTAGAGTATCTCATTACAAACCGTCCTAAAGATGTTGAAAGAAATCCACAAGTTTTCCTAATGCTTTACAAAAGTGAAAAAGACCATTTCTTAGTGGTTTCTTTTCTGTTTTGCAAGATGTATATAACAGGCAAACTCCACTGGGGTCTGGAGGTACCTGGGGTCTGGTTGTACTCCTGCATCACGGTGTGCGAGTTTTCTCACCTTCTTCCTTCTGATGCTCTCCTCCCATGTTGCTGGGGGCACTGGGGTGAGCAAGCACCTGTGTAGGCAGCTGCCTACCATGCCTACCAAGGTTAATGTCTAACAACTTACTCCACTTTTTTTGCTGTTTCAGTCACCCTTGACTTCATTTCACAGAGCTGAAGATCCCAAAGGATCATTGGTTCACCTCATATGACCTTCAGTAGACGGAAAGCAAGTACAATTCACTCACAACATTAGGTCAAATATATTTGAATAAAGGTTTCCAGTGTGAGGAACAAGAGCCAGCTTAACTGGTGCGGTTTGCTGCAGGAACAGCTCTTCACCTGGCTCGTTACTTGCCAGCTGCTGGTCCTGGTTCTTTACTCCTGCAACACCCACAGCCACACCAGCTGTTCCCTACAGTGCTCTCAGGCGTTGTGCTGCACCTTGCACAGCTGCTGGGATACTGCATCCTTTTGGCCTGCGCGAGTAGCTATCCATCACCACCCTGGCTTCTGCTAGGCAGGAATTACAGACACCCAGGGCCACAGTGCTGCATTACCTGCTGCTCTTTTATCCTTTATTTCCTATGCATCGAGTCATGCTGCTCTTGTTTGTTAGGGGGCAGAGTGCCTTGAACACCAGATGAAGATGCTATCAGCATTATTTCTGTGTAAGTATCCTGTTTTGGTCCCTTTTTCTTTCAGGTTCTGCCCTCCTTGTGACTTCTCGATGACCTTACCACTTGCTCTATGTGAGTGCCTCTGGCTATTGTGCATCTATGCTCGGATGCTTTCCTGTTATTGCTTTACCTTGATCTGTTGCATGTGCTCCCAGCAGGCAAAATACAAGTGGGAGAAGGCTGAAGCTGTAGTCAAAACACATTAATTTGGAAGTATATTATATCTGAGGGGCAGGGGAATGAAAGAGACCTCAAAACCAAAAAAAAGTGTACTAGATACAGAAGAGTATGTCCACAGGTTCCTGTACTACTTCTGATGTAGCTTAATATGACAGTGCAGTTTACAGGGACGATCTGGGTGCTGTAATTCACCGCTCTGTTCAGTGAGCAGTAGCTCAGGAAAGTGGCTAAATATTACCTAAACTGTTACTAGAGACCGCTTCGGAAAACATTCATCTACAGGCCTAGGGCTGCCACCATTTGTTCAAATTTTCACTCTCCATCTCACCAGCTCAAAGCCTTTGTTTTGCTGGAGGGTAGCGTGTGGCTGGCTGGCTGGCAGAACTAGCGCGTCCTCCATGGGAGGCAGAACACAGAGAGGAGCCAGCCAGGCCAGGAGGCAGCCGTCTCCTCTACATCGATGCAGAGAACAGTCACCAGCTCAAATCCCTTCTCCAGCTCCTTCTCATCTCCTGACAACACGATCATTTGATCAAGCCCCAACTACATCAAAGACAAACTTGATCTCTGAACTGTGACATTCTCTCAGGACAGTGAAGTTTTTACAGTCAGGACAAAGCACACAAGGAGCTTTTACAGTCAGGACAGAGCTGGGAACAGAACATTTTTGGATGCTGAGCACTGACTACATTCTTCTTCTGAAACCTGATTCATTATATAAAAATAAAAATTACATATGAATATACAATTGTGAGGTACTTGCTATAAAGCTATGAATGTAGTTTAAAGCGGGAATGGACCACTGTGAACATCTAATTTGATTTCCTACAGAGATAATCTATTGGAATCTCCTGAATTCTTGATCTAAAAAAAATAGCTTGACAAAATTTATTACAAGCCTGTTGACTAATTATCCTCCTTACTAATAAATTGTACTTTTATCAGTGAAATATGAGATAAAATGTTGTAGTTCTGTAGTGAGTGTAACAGAGTAAAACATTAGTCGCTTTTCTCACAAAACATTGAATTTACAGGTTAAAATATGAATCAAATTGCAAATATGTAAATACAGATTTTCATTGTAGTGCAGTCTTTAAAAACAGTCAAGTACATATAGTGTTGGTGTTATTGAAAACCTGTGTAGAAACCTGGTTTGTATCCAAAGTCAGTTAATCTCTTTCCAAAATGCATTATAAATAAGAATTGATTTGGTAACATTTTAAAATTGTATTATCAAGAAAGCCAGGTCTAAAGGTACCATTTTAACTTGATTTGCCATTTCTCATTATCATTTTACTATTTATTTAGTCCCATTTTTCAATTGAATGACTTAAGTATTGCCCTTGAGATGCTCCTATTTATAGCATATCTTAGAATTTATTAGGTTCACAAAAATTCAGTCGATGATGTTGACCTTTACAAGAAAGAATCACTCAGACTCCTTAATTCCATTTCACTGCATTGCAGTGGTAGCTATCTTTCTCCATTTTATCTAAATTTTACTTATTAATTTCACTATCCTAAGGCTGCCTCAAACTACAGGACATTTTCAAGCTTCAGTTTTTCATAGCTTCTTTATTAAATGCAAATTTTCTCCTTTTGTAGTTTTCCTTTACCTTTAAAAATTAAGATAACAGACAAACTAACTATCTAACCAAAAAATGCTAATTAGTGAGCTCCCATTGTAAGGTATATTCTGCAAAGACAGAGAAGCCTAACCTTCTACAAAAGCATAGCCAAGTCCAGACCAGGGCTAGGAATCAAACTGAAAGAATGACCATTTGGGTCACCTTACAGTAATGTGGGTTATCTACTTCAAAATTAATAGAAAGACCAGGAGCACTAGAAATACCAGCATACAAGAAAAAAAAAAAATCACGCAAAGCTGAATTAACATAGTAGATTATGAAGAGGTTAAATAAAATGTCAGCACAGGGAGGAACATACATCACTGGAAAACTTCAGCATAGTAAGTAGATAGTGTGACTACGGATTCACATAAAAGAAGGTGATGGCAGGTTAATTAACCACATTTCATGTAGCTGTAGGAAGATCACAAAAGGAGCAGAGACTCAGAAATGGTAGCAAAAGCTGCTATATTTTAACTTTCAAAGCCACAGTTAGCATGGATTTTGTTTGTAATTGCTATCACTAACTGCTGACTGTTTCATTCTGGCATTCAGGAGTATGTGCCCAGTGAGCAATGCCTTAACACAGAGGTTCATTCAAAAACTCAAAAGAAGCTAGACGGATGGCAAGCCCAGACAGAATCACAATATTTACTCAACCAGAGCCAAATTCAAATGCAAAAGCTCCAATGCAATGACATAACACACAGAAGAGGCAGGTATTTACTGTGGTCATAAGGTGATCTTGCCACACAGGAGGTTCAGGAGA
Organism: Falco biarmicus; assembly: GCF_023638135.1. Classification (NCBI taxonomy): domain Eukaryota; kingdom Metazoa; phylum Chordata; class Aves; order Falconiformes; family Falconidae; genus Falco; species Falco biarmicus. The sequence goes on along the minus strand of NC_079291.1, from coordinate 46,699,549 downwards.
GCTCATAGTTCTGACCTTTTTTCTCGCTTTCTTATGATTATGGAAAAAGTTGCAAAATAGCTTCTCCTCTGCAAACATAACATCCTTTCCATCTCACAGGGCATCTCTGCTATCCAGAGACACCCTAAAATCTTAGCTGCTAGGAGAGCCATGGGAGCTGTGAGCATCCCAGCCCCAGTGAGGCATTTCAACACAAATGAAGTGCTGTCCAGATCCAGACCGTGGAAAACTCTCTTCCTCTCCAGTCAGACAATCCAGTTTGTCCAGTCAAACAGATAGTCAAACTTACCAGCTTACAGCATGCATTTGCAGACAAATGGACACTACCCTACAGGCTTTGGGGGGATCAACTTGTAACCATGCCTACAGCGTGTGGTAATCTGGGAGAAATCCAGCATTTGTAATGACCACAATTACAGTACCCAGTGTCTACCTGGTAATAGTGAATAAGTTTATTACTATACAGATAGGGATGAAAGATAAGGATCATTTCATTTTGTAATACACTGATTAAAACAGAGATCTGCAATAATAAATTGCAGTAGAAAAATACAAGGCAGGAATATATCCTTCTAGGTTATACTTGGCAGTCAAGATTTCCTCGCTGCTTGTGTGCAGGAGCTAGCCTGTGAGGCTGGGCTATTCACCTCCTCACCCAGAGGGCTGGGGTTTTCCAGAAAGGACAACACCTTCTAAATTGTTATGGTTAGAGATGGCTGTCCCTGCCTGTCACCTTTGCCATGCTGGGAAAATCTCCTTTTCTATCAGGGTTTGCCACTTCATTTTCTGTGACAAGTCACATTGCAATGTGAAAAACTAGGTTATTATCCTTTCCATCCCTCCTTGATGTTTCCATAAGTCACATATCCATTGAATCCCCCTGCTACTTTTCCCATGAGAGTTATTTTTAGAGGGAGGAGGGTGAAAAGGAAAGGAGGGTGAAATTTGTCATCTCATCGACAAAAGTCTCTGGAGTGTGCTATTTATAGGGCACATCTACCTTCTCACTGACCTTGCCTCCTTTGCACATTTATATATCCATTAGAATTTATTAACTATGAATACATTAGGCTCCAGGTGCATAACAAATGTCTAGAAAACTTATTTTAATAAAATATCCAAACAGCATGTCCAGATAATGCCCGCAATGTCCCCATATGTCTCACTACACAGATCACACAACTTAGTATGTCCTGACCTGCAATAGGTATCGTTGGCCACATTCATTACCATTTAAGATGGGACAAAAAAGCAAGCTACTATTAAGTGTTTTCAGTTTTCTAATGGTTCTATTTGATACTTAATATTTTAATTGGGGGAGGGGGGGGGATTTCCCCCATTATGGAAATAATTTTGACTCAACTTTCCTCCTGGCTGCTTAAGCAGGTTCATTACCATGCAATGCAATTTACCCAGCTGGACAGGTCTGCAGGTGGCCAGAAACCCATTAGAGAGGTATCTACCTACTACAGGGGAAACTAATATTCAGGAGACAGGAAATCTCACAGGGACTTCGATTTTGCCAGGCATTAACACAGTTGACTGGGTAGCAGGTGGCTGGAAGCATAAATTTCCCTGTAACTTATTTATTAGGGCTCCCTTGCCTCCCTTCTTCTAGAATTATAACATGCTCTTGGCATTGATAAACCCCAGCAAGGGCACACTGTAAAGACACAAGTAGCAAAGCCTTGATAAATATTTTTTATCTATTTGACCTAAATTATTTGAGCCAAACTGGAGTCTTACATGGATTTTTTTTTCTTCTTTTCTAAGGGGAAAATAAAGTATTCCTATGATGCAAGCCTCCTTATTTAGAAATAATATATAACTGCCTGTCTTCCTGAACAGAAAAAGAGTCAAAAAGGAATTACGTTCTTCTGTCACAGCTCCAAACCTCCTTTCAGCCAACTCTCTGCTTGGAAAGCTTTCCATCAGCTATTTTTCCTACACCATACTCTGTTTTTCCTCTGTGGCTTTTTTCCCTCTCTTTGTTTCCATGATGTTTTCTTTCCCACTAAAGCCCTAGCCCCCATGCTTATTCCTGTGGAAATTATGTGAGCCACGAAGTTCAGTTTTCACTCAATGTGCCTGTATATTGTTTATATGTTTCAGTTATCTAGTGCCCCAAAGGAGCTCATCTGTAGTTTATGCTTCCCTGGAATGAAAGCTCATCGCCACACTCACCAGCTCTAAAGGGGTTTACTTCTGTGTATAATGAGAACACAGAAAATAAGAACATTTTCTATTTGTTCTGGGAGGAAAAGCATAGAAAACTCTCTCATGAGCGCTTTGGGGCTAGTTATTCAAATTCCCTAGAATATTCTGAAAATTTCAGCATTAATTCAAAAACACCGAGGTCTGTTTAATTGCACTGCATCACATACACAGTAGCTTGTGAACCAGCACTCACAACATCCTCAGTTTCACAGCACACTCACCTGTTCTGCCAGAGCAAAGCAGAAACATCACATTTAGACATTTTCTTCACAGTTCATTCAGAACAATCTCGTATGCTCTCTCCAGCCCTGCGGCCACATGGACCACATGTGGATGGCTGTGGATTCATGTAGGATGTGATGGGCTGATCAGGGGAGCCCCACACTGCAAGGATCCCTGCTGGCTGACACGGAGATGCCTTAGTCCTCCTGCTCCACATGCCACAAGCGTCCCATGAAACACGGTCTGACACACCACTACCTCCCATACTACAGAAAGAGGCCCTGGAGAGGCCTGGGAGTATATGGAGAGCTGTGGTATCCATCTTTCAAGCCCAACGTTTTTTGGAGAAATCATTGCTTTATGCAAATTAAAGAAATACTTCTCCCCACTCAGTCCCTGCTAACACCCACACATCTTTTCCTGGAACTCAGTCTTCAAGCAAGCAACAGATCCAGAAAGTTGATATACTTACTGTAAGTGGTTTGGAGAATGGAAGTAGGTCTTATGTTGGCTTCTAAGAAACTTCATTAATAAGTAAACATATCCATAAATATTCTGAATAAAACGGGCAAGAAAGACATGCATTTCAGCCACTTAGAAGCAGGAAAAGCAAGAAAGGCTTTCTTTTCACAGGCTTTTCCTGTAAATTATATGGGAGAGTTGCATGAATCTTCTTTGATCTGGTTTAGGCATATAGTGTGTTTTCCTATTAAAATATTCACATACAATTAAGTATCCACAGGTAGACTTACAGTAGAGATCTGCCATAGAAACAGACTCCTCCTCACAATACAAATTACAGAAATCTCCAAAAAGTTGAATGTAAATTTAATCTGTTGAAAACTGGCTTTAACTTAATGTCATTTCCTTTGTCCTTTCTCCCACATCATTTCAACTCCTCTCTGTTAAAGTTGGCACACAAAAAAACAAATCATTACAGTTTTTTGGGTTTTTTTTCTCAGCCCTTCAGTACCACACACCATTACTAGAAAAATCCTGCTGGTTTTGTTCACACACATCCCAGCTTAGTGACAGTCTAAGGCCTTTTAATATGAGCCATTAAAAACTAAACTTAACCACAAATATGCAGCCATTACAGTAATTTCACGTTAGACATTCAGACAGTATGGCAATAAGAGGTTAGATGACAAGAAAGACACACTTAAAGCCACTTAAACACAAATTACAAAGGAAATGCTATCAGCTGTGTTTCCCTTTCTAGAAAAAAAAAAAAACCCAAACAACAATGCACTTTCTTCAGCACCTTCAGTTCTCTGCCTTCCTTCCATGTGGAAGAGGAAAGGCCCATTTTGCAACCTCTTGGCCCCAAAGACAATATCTAAATCCACCTCAAGGACTCCTGGGCTTGGCCCCAAAATATTTTCTAGCCTGGGAAGTGGTAGATGTTTCTTAGTGAAATGCCTGGCTTCTGAGCAGCATCCTGAGGAGCGCCAAGGTAAGCAAATGCCATCACATCCTCAGCAATTGGGCACCTACCCTCAGGAAAACAATGTACTCAATAATTCCAAATCATCAAGACCCCAACTCCAGATGTAGCCAACCATTAGGCATCTCTTCACCATCAAATATATCCAAATATGTAGTGTTTGATGTTGGCTAGTCTCAGAGCACTTTGTTCCACATGCAGGAGCCTTACATCAACCTACATAAAACACTAAGCTCCCTATTTAAACAATGGAAAAAGCACTTCATTTACATATTCTACATAAGTCTTCAGGAACACTCTGTTTCTGCAGTGGTTGCAGAAACCCATGCACCTAATTTCAGCAGCCTGAATTCCCCCCACCAAGACCAAACACTCACTCACAGGGTTTTTCACTGCCTAAATCATGATGGCAGGTGATCAGAATCCAGCCTAATACCACATAAAAGTCCCTGGAGCTGAATAATCCCCCAAAATTAATTCAGCTTAATTACCTGGGAGGAAAAAACCCCACTTGGCTCATGATGTTGACCCTTTGTGGAATGAAGCTATACATCTTACTTGTTTCTATTCTAAAAGTTCTCTTAATTTTTTTAAAGTCTTTCTGTTGCTTTTTCCCCTTTGCATTTAGGCAAAAGTATTGTTTACTATCTCATTAAGCTCAACTGAGAACAATCACAAGCTCCATTAGACCACACTGACAATATATGGCTTTAATTATTTTTTCATAGAAAACTCTCACACTGGGGCAGAGTAACAGTGGTTGTGACATCTTGCTACAAATTCTTATGTGGGAGTGTGCGTGGTGAGAATGGGGCCTCAGGAGGGCTGGTGGAGAGGCAGGAGAAGACGGAACTGTTCTTTGGGGATTTTTTTAAGGAGAAGAATGTTGGTGAAATATTTCTGTATGCTACATATGCTAAAAGCACTTCCATCTTTAATGTCATCTGGTCAGAATTACACATTCAGCACGCACTGAAATCTAAATCAGGTCATCAGTTACTTCTTGAGATGATAATCATACTTTTAATAAAACTTTTAACCAGCTTTGAGTTGATAGATTTCTATAACACTTAATTTGTAAGCCATATTCTGCTATTCCCGTATTTGCTGTTTAGCCTATCCTACAGCACAATAAAAAGTCCTGCCATCTGGCAAAATAATCACAACCTTCCAAATTAAAACATAATTCTATACTTTCTTGGGTTTTTTCCTTGGCAAAGCTTTTGTCCCAAAATACGAAGTCTCCTTACAAGCTAGAAAATATTTCCTAAGATATTTAGAGCCAGAAAAAGTTTGGTACAAAGTGTCTCTTTTTACCAACTCATGCTGCTTCTAAAAGCAGGGGAAAATAGGCTTCAGCATCCTTAATGCTCTTGGCTTTCACTTCATCAATACTTTTCTGTTGAAACACTCAATATTGTCGATATGAGAATTCTTGCCCTGGCAAGATGGTTTTCCTCTTTCGAAGGATCATAGTGTTATACACTGAGAGGATCTTCTTTATTTATGTCCTACATAGTAGAACTTACTCCAAAGGCAAGGTTGAGATCTAAATCTTGGCCTCCCTTTTCCGTTTCCGAGATATTTGCCATTATTTCATCTCCAAAGAATTATTATTTAAATCTCCCCTAAAGATACTTAAAGAAAGGGCTTGAATCCTCCAGTAAGTCAGTTTAAGGGCATACATGCAACCTGTGGACATCCCCCAGAGAAGCCAGCAGAATGTGCGTGAAGTCTCCAGGCGGGATGAGGACAGCCGCACTCGGTTTTCCTGCAGGCAAGAGGCTGCTGCCCGTGGAGGCATAGGGCAGCTTTGCAGGCGTCTGTGAAAGGCCAGGTGGAAAGCTCTTTACTCCTTCAGCTTCCTCACAGTTTCCTGATATTTTTCACACTACCTAGCCTGGTCCTGTGAATTGGCATGACACCATTGACTTTCTGGCAATTTTATGAGGACTTCAGACCCATTGTTTCCATTCCAGACTCCACTTCCTTAAAACAAATAGTTGGTATATAGCAAGTATGTAAATATGCACAGAACTCCAAGAATTTCCAGAATTGCAATTAATTGTTCTACTTTGATCTCTAGTTCTCAGGACCTCTTAGCCCTTGTTAGTGAAATCCTGATGGTGAGGAACAGATAACTTAATTACCTTGAAATTGAAGTTTCAGCCTCAGTGTTACCTAGCAATATGTGCATCGAGAGCATTGTGTTTTAAAAGCCATTTGAAAGCATGGGAAGGTTGCCAGCTATTCAAATATTGTCATCGTTGTGATTTTTCTCCAGCTCCCCTGATAGGCACTCAGAAATGAGACCAGCCTTCCAAGGAGGAAAGACGGGGAATCAAGACATCTCCATTTATATAGCCTGAAAACTTTCAAAGCAGAGCTGTACCAGGCTTCAGCTTGGGCATGAGGGTGCCCTAACTTTACACCGGGGAGTAAACACCTCCCCCCACTCTCTGATGCCAGAGCTGTACCAGGCTTCAGCTTGGGCATGAGGGTGCCCTAACTTTACACCGGGGAGTAAACACCTCCCCCCACTCTCTGATGCCTGGAGGAGGCAGGTTCCTGTTGAATCAGATGGACAGGAGCCTTACTGACCCAGCTTTTGTAACACAGAGGGTTGTCAGGGTGTCTTTGATATGCCCCCAAGATTGCCATAGCAACTACACTGTGTTTACTGTTGATTTCTGCCTCCTGGTCCTCACTGTGAAGGCTCAATCTCAAGGACAATGAAGCCCAGGAAGCCGTGGTAATCCTTGACAGACTCACCTGCAAGACCCAGTTCATCTTTTTCACCATCAGTTCATAGATCTACCTGTCTGCTCCAGGCCTGTTATCTCTCTCCAAATTAAATCCTGCTGACGGGCAAAGGGCGCCAGCTGCCATCTAAGCCAATCTGCTCTTGCTCGCTGGTTGGTTGTATATCCCTTTACTGTGCCCCACCACTGCTGCTGCAGACTTTGGGGCATGGCCTTGCATTTTGTTACTGGGGCTGCCATGGTGGGGTCCCATTCCAAGATGAAGGCTGCCAAGCTCTAACATGACAGAAGTTTCAAAAAATGAGACTCTGGGCAGCCTTTGTCCAGCTTCATATTACAGAGCTCAGAAAATCTTTATCATGTGGTTTCTTCTATGTAGCTTTGTCCAAAAGAGAAACTTGTTTCTCACACAAATGTGACTGGCCATAACTTATCCTGAGAGGTTCGGTGCTGCTTTCCTTGGAAATGTTCTCAATTTTAACATTCTCTTCTGTGGAAGCATCTTCAGAGCTGGACAGAATAAAATAGGAAATGAAGGATGATGAGACCAAGCAATGTGAAAGGTCAGAGAAAAGGGTAAATAGCCTCACAGACATTCACCCTTCCCCTCCTGTCCCAGGATGGAGCAGCACCTCTCTTCAAAGTGACAACAGAATTCCTCGGCACAACCCTCTCAGCATTCTCCCTTCCACCACTGCTAACAACCCTCTAAACGCTGCCTTAAAGAACCTGCTCATTTGAGCTACAACCCCATCTTTGTACTGAAACACAGAAGTAGCTCATTAAACTTTCTTAGATAAATTGTTTAGACTAAGTAATTCTCCCCTTTCCTCCCCTTGTGTTGCCAGCCTATTGTTTATAGCCAGCATTCCAGGCTGCGTGTGATGAAAATGCTGATGTGTTTCCTGAGTTACAGACCCAAGCTTTATCTCATCTTTCATTTAGGAAACTGGCTGCTTTATCATTTTATGCTGCTGTGTGCAATGTTTATTTTTTCCCCATTATTAACATTGTATAGGAGGATGTGCCCAGCCCCATCAGCTGTTAGTTGTATTGTGCATACCATACACACACACATCAAAAAAAGGAAAAGGGAATACATAGTGTGATAGATTGGGGAAATCTACACACAGAGTTCACAATTTCCTTTTGATATTGGGGACAGCCTCTAGGTAACAGTGTCAATGTATAGCTATGTCCTTCATACACTATCCTGACTGTTGGGTTTGCTGGTATTCTCTGCTGTCTTTTACTTCCATTTTTCAATCAAAATCCACAGGATGTGACAATGAAAACTCCCACCTTTTGCACAGACTTAATGATGATCACCTATCCATCTGGAGCCCTTTTAGGAATAACCCCTCCCCAAGTTTTCCTCTGAATTCCAGAGGAGAAATTACTAACCAGTGACTCACCCGATGGATCATGAAGCAGCGAAGGGGACCAGGGATTACACATGAATCTATGACTAGCTATTCTGGTCAATAACAAACTAATTGGAAAAGTCAGAGACATAGCTCATGATTTAGAGAAGTTATGTTTCAGAGAAAAAGCATCCTGAATTTCTAATAGGATTTTGATTTAAATCTAAAGAATGCACAAGTGATTAGGAAAAGGAGGCAGATGCTTACCCTTCTGTCTACAAGAGATATATCTTGGGCTAGTTTGAGTGCATTGATTTTTTAAATCAATTTTTGCAAAGCCTGTTTAACTTTTTACTTTAACTACTGAAAGAGGTAAGTACTGGGAGAAAAAGGTACTAAAATATTAAAAAGAGGATCAGCAGAGGTTGTAGAGGCCAAAAAGCAACTGAATTAAAAGATGTTATTACTTTGAAGGTGCAAAATTGCCTGTTTGGGGCTGTGTGTTGCCTGTGAGGATAGCTTCTAAATCTGAAACATTCTCACTTGTGGTTATCACCACAATTATTTTCAGTTATGAGTTTTGTTAAGTATAACGGATTCTTTGCATGCACACAGTGGATTGCCCTGGACTTCTGAAGGATCCCAAAAATAAGGTTATCATACACTCTTAATGTCAGGCAGTTCAGTTATTTCTCAGTGATTCTATCAATTGCTGTTCTTGAACCACTTCTTTTTGATAATAATAATCACTTCAATAACAAGCATTTTCATTGTGAACTTTACCTACAAACATAGAATACCCAGAAAATGAGTTACCTGTTCAGTCTTTCTTTCTACATTGTTTAGCTATATTTGCTTATGCTGACTTTTCTTTGGAAAGGCTTATGTCTCCAAAATAATTTATAATTACCTAAACTGGAACAAAGGGGCCTGATGAAAATATGACCTGTCAAAATCCAGCTTGAACTTAGACTTGTTGCTCAGGTCTGCTTCCTTGCCTCCCCACACCCAGCAGTATTTTCTTTCTCTAATTCAGGTTTTTTCAGTTCCATTTCATGTTCCCTTTCTCAACACCTCAATTCCTCATTAACACACAGAACAATGTACTTTTTCAAATGCTTGCCCTGTGGTCATCCACAAAACTCGCATAAGCAGTGCCAGAGTTACATGATGATCTCCAAGGCTTAGATGCCTGCGACTTCAGCCATGTGGATTCAATTTTCTGAATTTTCAAGGACTTTTCTTTATAACCTTGGTGAAGTTCAAACCACCTCGGTGTTACTGCATTCCCTGCAAGTTTCTCAGCTCTTCCAGCTTTATTTTGTTTACACCGTTTAAAATTAGTCTCTTACTAGCTGTGACACCCATCTGAAGGTATTCAGTTTAGTTATTTTTGGATCGATAAAAACAGGCATACTGGCAGTGAGACATATTAAACCAGAATACTTTATAAAGTCGAAGTATGTAGACCACTCTTCTCGTTGTGAGGATGGTATCTCCTGCAGGGCCCCTGGACACAAGGCCCGTGCAGTACCAAAACAGGATCTGAACTACGCTGAACCTATATTCAGACTTACCCTATATCCAGCCGCAGCACATTCAGTTCATTTGCTTTAAGCCAAATTTCTGTTCTTCAGGTTCAGGGGCTGTCACAGCACTGATGTGATCTTGGCTATATTCTAGTGCAACCCAGAGGTGACTTTTTAAACCATGGTATCTATTTATAATCTGAAAGAACTGTTCCGGTGCTCTTCCCTCCCACCGTTCCCTGTCTTCCTTCTCTTTCCCAGCCCTGGTGCCAGCAGCACAGAGAGGGCACCGAGGCTTCACACCTTGCTAGTGTTTTGCACAGGAGGCAAGACTGAAAAGGCCTCAGGAATGCAGGATGTGTGGGACACTCGTCCCACGGCAATCCTCCTCAGAAAGACTGCTTCATATAAGGAACACTAGATGGCACACAACAACCGCCGTATCGCTTCTTTTTTTGGTTCAGAAACCAAAAATTGGTTTCAAAGCATCAGCCTGGAATGTGACTGAAGGGCTGAGTGCAAAACATGAGTCTAAGTACACTATAAAAACCCACTGGGAAGATAACCTTTCCAATAAAACCTCACCCCGCTTCCTCCATCAGAATTATTTTTCTATTTATAACTCTGCCTAACTTGGCAGCTTCAGAAAGTAAACACAGATTTTACTTAGTGGCTTGTTGAGAAGCAAGAGAATACTGTCATTTCAGTACAATAGAAAATAACAGAGCGGTACACAAAGTAAAGCCCACTTGGCTCAGCAACCTCTACAACTCAAAAGACAACTGCTGGGACAAGATTCAAGTGATATAGCAACCTATCACATGTATTCTGTTAAAGGATCTGTGTTTCACTTTGTAAGTAAAATCAAGTATTCACTTCCACTCTTTATATACCAGTAAGTATTTTTTCCTTGTCCTAAGAGATCCAAAAACCCAGGGAAACAGATACATTTTGCTATTACAACTTCTTATGCTTTATTGTATCAGTGCTTAGCATGGGTCTGTTTTAATTTGGGGGGCGGGGGGGGGGAAACAGCTAATACACATTCTTTATGTCAAAAGAATCCTTTACCTTCTGTTGTTCATAAAAACACAGTATATAACAAGGAAAACTTTTACAGGAGTCTTCACACTTCATTTCCAAAACATTGGAGCAGTCACTTCCTGGTGCCACTTGACAGATTCATCACATCAGCATGAAGTGGTGTAACTTCTGAGCATGGATGAGGTTGATTTAACTGAAAAGATGTGAACTTTCAACTTCCTGTGAACTGCTAGTAATTGGCATGGCTTCTTTGGAAAACAGAACCTTGTCCATGATTACCTGATAGAAGTCCAATCCTAAACTCACTTAATCAGGAAGACAGTTTACTGGAAGAAGGGTGTAAATACTTCCTTGCTTGTATCAATAAAAACTAGCTGATGTAGGGGCGGGGGGGAAGGGAGGCTTGACTGTGAATGATTCATTCCTCTTCTTGTCCTCAGAAGTGGGCCAGAAGGAGATCTAGTGGCCCCTTGGAGGGGACTCTCCTGCGAAAGCAACCTCAAGCTGTACTCAAGACCAACCAGCATAAAGTACCCGCCAGGCTGAGAGATGACTCATCCAGGGAGAAAGGACCTTCAGTGCTAACCAGAGTCCCTGGCAGAGATGAGTATTTGGGGTGTTTTTTACTTTCATTTCCGTTCATGTTTTTTCACATGTTTTGCATTTCATGTTGCCTGTTTCCAACTGTGTCAATAAGTAGTTTTATTTGGTTTTAACTTACTCTGGTTTGTGTCAAGAATAAATTCTACAGAGAAAGCCCCTGAGATGTCTGATGCTTCTACCCAGACAGAACTGGCAAGGAAGACTTCAGTACAGGCTGTAGGTTGCAGCGAGTGCCTGGACCCTTCTGGAGAAAGGTAAGCACCTCCATAAGGCACTTACACACCAGATTGGTGACCTGTCACATCAGGTGGCCAAGTTGCAAGAAACAGTTAAAAGGCTGTGCAGCATTAGAGGACCCAAGATGGAAACAGATGAGTGATTTCAGAACCACACTCCTGTAGAGGACACCTTGGACCCTGGCGACCCACAAAAGCAGGACTCTGATTCAGTTTCCACCCTCCAACATCACAACCAAAACCAGATAGGAAACTTTAACAGATGTAGACACCCACAGGCAAGGTCTGCTAGGAGAAACTGTACCAGCAGCACACAGTGGATACTGTAAAAAGAAGTGCTCATAGTGGGTGACTCTCTGTTAAGGGGCACTGAGGTGCCCATCTGCCAGCCTGGCAGGGAGTCAACAGAGATGTGCTGCCTTCTGGGAGCTAAGCTCCAAGATGTTGCCAAGAGGGTGCCACAACTTGTCAAGAGCACAGGCTACTATCCACTGCTACTCTTTCATGTGTGCATGAGTGACACCGCAAGCCAGACCCTGAGCAGAATCAAGGAAGACTATAAAGCCCTGGGGTGCAAGTGAAAAATATTGGTGCCCAGGTTATCTTTTCTTCCGTTTTACCAGTTAGAGGAAAGGGTGCAGCCAGAAATAGATGTATAATGTAAATCAGCTTCTGGCGTTGTGACTGGTATTGTCATGAGGGTTTTGGCTTTTATGACAACGTGACATTCTTTGATGACTATAGCCTGTTAAGGAAGGATGGGAGTCACCTGTCTGGAAGAGGCAAGGGAATATTTAGCAGCAGGCTGGCCAACTTGGTGAGGCAGGCTTTGAACTGAAGGACTCAGGGCAGGGAGAGGGGGAGCATCCAAAAAGGCAATGCTTACACCATCATATCCAACTGGGGAATAAGCCAGCCCAATCAGAGCAGCAACAAATTTACCTTAGCTACCTCCCAAGATGAGAACCAGTAAGCCAACCACCTCAAGGGTGTGTGTGGCTATGGTGGACCCTCTCACCCCTCCTGGGAAACCTGCATGCTTGACTACCTCTCTGAAATGCTTGCACGCCAACACACACAGGATGAGGAATAAACAGGAAGAATTAGAGACCTGTGTGCGGTCACAGGGCTGTGATCTCATTGCGATTGCAGAGACATGGTGGGACAGCTCGCATGGCTGGAATACTATCAGGGATGGAGATGTACTTTCCAGAAGAGACAGGCCAGCAAGGCGAGGTGCTGGAGGTGCTCTTTATGTGAGAGAGCAACTGGGAAGTATTGAGGTCTGCCTAGGGGTGGATGCAGAACGAGTTGTGAGTTTATGGGTAAGGATTAAGGGGCAGGCCAACATGGGGGACACTGCTATGGGTGCTTACTACAGGCTGCCTGATCAGGAAGAGGACGTCGACAAGGCCTCCTACAGACAGCTGGAAGTAGCCTTGTGATCACAGGCCCTGGTTCTCATGGGGGATTTCAGCCTCCCTGATAGCTGCTGGGAAGACAACACAACTAGGCACACACACCCCAGGAGGCTCCTGCAGAGCATTGACAATAAGTTTTTGACACAGGCGGTGGAGGAGCCACTGAGGTGAGGTGTCCTGCTGGACCTTGTACTAACGAACAAAGAAGGACTGACTGGGGATGTGAAGGCTGAGGGCAGCCTTGGCTGCAGCGACCATGAGACGGTGGAGTTCAGGACCCTGCATGGAGGAAGCAGGGTAACAAGTAGGATTACAAACTTGGACTTCAGGAGCGTTAACTCTGGCCTCTTCAAGGACCTGCCTAGAGGAAACCCATGAATTAGGGCTCTAGAAGGTAGGGGAGTCCAAGAGAGCTGATTAAAATTCAAGCATCTCTTCCTCCAAGCTCAAGACTGGTGCATCCCTATGAGTAAGAAATCAAGCAAAGGGGGCGAAAGACCTGTGTGGATGAGCAAGAGGCTTCTGGCAAAACTCAAGCAGAAGAAGGAAGTTTACAGAATATGGAAAAAGGGATGAGCCACTTGGCAGGAATATAGGAACACTGTCAGAGTATGCAGAGGTGCAATGAGGAGGGCTAAGGTCCATTTGGAATTAAATCTGGCAAGGTATGTCAAGGACAACAAGAAGGGCTTCTTCAAGTACATTAGTAGCAAAAGGAAGACTAGGAAAAACATGGGCCAGCTGCTGAATGAGGTGGGTGCCCTGGTGATGAAAGATACAGAGCAGCCAGAGTTACAAAGAAGGAATGCCTGCTTTCCTTCAGTCTTTACTGCTAAGGCCAGCCCCCAGGAATCCCAGACTCTGGAGGTAAGAGAGCAAGCCTAGAGAAAGGAAGACTTTCCCTTGGTCAAGGAAGTCAGGGTAGAGCTCATTTAGGCAAACGTGACACCCACAAATCCATGGGCCCCGATGGGATGCACCTCTGAGTGCTGAGGGAGCTGGCAGATGTTGTTGCTAAGCCATTCTCCATCATCTTTGAAACATCATGGAGAACAGGAGAGGTGCCTGAGGATTGGAGGAAAGCCAATGTCACTCCAGTCTTCAAAAAGGGCAGGAAGGAGGACCCAGGAAACTATGGGGCAGTCAGTCTTACCTCCATCCCTGGAAAGGTGATGGAACAGCCCATCCTGGAGGTCTTCTCTAAGCAAGTGGAGGAAAAGGTTATCAGGAGTAGTCAACTTGGATTCACCAAGGGCAAATACTTAGTGATGAGGGCAGAGCAGTGGATGTTGTCTACCTCGACCTCAGCAAGGCTTTTGACACTGTCTCCCACAACATCCTCATAGGTAAGCTCAGGAAGTGTGGCTTAGATGAGTGGACAGAGAGGCGGGCTGAGAACTAGCTGGATGGCAGAACTCAGAGAGTTGTGATCAACAGTGCAGAGTCCAGCTGGAGGTCTGTAACTAGTGGTGTTCCCCAGGGGCCAGTACTGAGTCCAGTCTTGTTCAACTTTTTTATCAGTGATCAGGATGAAGGGGCAGAGTGTGCCCTCAGCAAGGTTGCTGATGATACAAAACTGGGAGGAGTGGCTGGTAGCCCAGAGGCTGCGCTGCCATTCAGCGAGACCTGGGCAGGCCAGAGAGCTGGGCAGAGAGGAACCTCCTGAAGTTCAACAAGGGCAGGTGTAGGGTCCTGCACGTGGGGAGCAGTAACCCCACGCACCAGCGCAGGCTGGGGCTGACCTGCTGGAAGGCAGCTCTGCAGGGAAGGGCCTGGCAGCCCTGCTGGACACCAAGGTGCCCGTCAGCCAGCAGTGTGCCCGTGGGGCCGAGAAGGCCAGTGGTACCCTGGGGGGCATTAGGGGCAACGTGGCCAGCAGGTCGAGGGAGGTGATCCCCCCTCTGCTGTGCCCTGGTGAGGCTGCATCGGGAGTGGTGTGTCCAGTTCTGGGCTCCCCAGTTCAAGAGGGATGGGGAACTGCTGGGGAGGGTCCAGTGGAGGGCTGCAAAGATGATGAGGGGATTGGAGCGTGTCCCTAATGGGAAAAGGCTGAGAGAGCTGGGCTGGTTTAGCCTGGAGGAGAGAAGACTGAGAGGGGATGTTGACAATGCATATAAATATCTTAAGGACAGATTTCGAAAGGATGGGGCCATACTCTTTTCAGTGGTGCCCAGTGACAGAATAAGGGGGAACAGGCACACAGGAAGTTCCATCTGAATGGAAAGAAAACCTTCCTTACCTTGAGGGTGCCAGAGCACTGGAATAGGCTGCCCAGAGAGGTTGTGTTCCTTCTCTGGAAACATCCCAAACCCACCTGGATGCCATCCTGTGCAAGGTGCTCTAGGTGACCCTGCTTTAGCAGCGGGGTTGGACTAGATGATCTCCAGAGGTCCCTTCCAGCCCTGACTGTTCTGTAATTCTGTGATTCTTAGTAACTGGCTGAACCTTACGGTATTCCAGCCCTTCAGGATGGCAATCCTAAAAAAACAGGATCTTGGACATCTCTCCCCTGCTTCTCCTCTTTGTTTCATATAATAAGGCATGTTTCCACAGAGTTGCAGGGACCAGTCTGAGATGGAAAAGTATATGCCTCGAGAGAAGAATTTATGCCTGCAAGTATCATTAACCTAGAAAGTTCTCTGGCATTAGGTAAAAAAGAGGAGGAAGGAGCACAGATAAATTCATGGGATTTTTAAGGGACATGTAATAGTAATTATTGATATCTTACTTTTTGGTTTTGAATTAAATTCCTACCAAAGATTGCTGCCAGTTTGAGTTAAGTAATATCTGTTTCAAGGATGTCGTAGTAAGAAAACCAATGAAAAAGTTATAGTACTATGTAAATCCATATTCTGGCTTACTGGAAATACATTTCCAAAAATACTATTGCAAAGTTGTGTGTGTGTGTGTTGACAATTTCCTGTAACAGCTGCATATAATTAAGGGATGGAAAGGAGCTAAGTATATGTAAACAGTTCTCCCATCTTTTGTAGAGAGTCATAAATTTTTATGTTACTTGGAACTGTAGTTGCTAATTCTATGTTGCTTGAAATGAATGGCAATTTTATTGGATTTGTTATTTATCCAAAAGAATTCATGCAAGATATTAGCAAGTTAAGCTATCTACATATTCATTTCTGTGTTTCTTTCATCTCCACACCATACTACAAATTTGCCTCATAAAGTCTTCAGTTCTTCAGAAACAGATTTTTAACAACATCACATGGGAACTTAATATCAGCAAATTAATGAAGAGTGATTGCAAGCTTCCTAACAGTGTGGGAATGATCGAACACACCTGTCCCAAGCACAAGGACTGAGAGTGAGAAGCAACTTCAGGGGCAGGGACCCTGTGCTTGAGACCAGCTGAATGCCCATCCAGCTCTACCGCTTTCCGAGTTATACAGTAGCTCTATGTGATGTTGACCTGTTCCAATTCTACTGGACAGATAGGAATAAGTGAAATAACAAACAGCCATTCCTTTACAAAGGCATTGAGATCTGAGAGTCAGATGCCTACCAGCCTGTCTCAAAATGCCTTTGGGGTCTACCTGCCTCTAACATATACACACCTAAATACTTTTCACTAACATTCTACAGTAATTCTGGAAACTTGGTTATGACCTCAGTAGCATATTTTTAATAACACTACACAGAAATTAAATGTTAATATTTTTGCTAACATTTTCTCTTGACATATCCTATTATTCTACTCTATATTTTGTTCTTTCTACTGTACAAGAAAAAGTAAAAAACGTGACTTGGTCACAGTCCAGAGGAAACAAGAACAGATTGGAAACAGCAGCAATGTGATCTAGGCTGTAAACTGGCAAACTAGTAAAGAACATGGAAAAGCTGTGGTGGATTCCCCATCAGTTGGGGCTTTCAAGCAAGGAGTGAAAAGCTCTCTGAATGATATGCTTTATTCAAACAGGCATTTATGCAAAGCTTGTGTTATGCAGGAGATAAACTAGATGATCTCAAGGATCCCTTATGGCTTTACAGTCGATGAATAAAGAGCCTCTTTCACTGTAACAGACTCAGTATTTCAGCTACTTCGGACCCAACGTGGTGTTAGGAGGACTGCCACAAAGCAGGGATTGTGTCACACACTTCTAATGCTGCGAAGGCCCCTGCAGAACACAATGGGGGACAAGTGTGTGAAAGAAGTTCTTTCAGTGCTCCATCAGGTCGGTTGTTTGAGCACAAAGCACTGCTGAGTAAAGAATTACAGTATCTTTGTTCTATCCTCACATTATGAATCCCTTTCATTGGCATACCCGCAGACCCATTAAATGTGATATTATGGCTGCACGAACATGAAGTCCTCCAAGATTGGTGAGAGGTATATAGGTCTTCTGTTTGGCCATTTCGTGTAATCAATACTGTCTGGGGAGAAATGAGGGAATTCAGAACAGAGTTGAACTTAGTGTATGAGAGAATCTTTCAGACTCAAAAGCTAAGCAAAACAGTAATTTTTCTCTTTTTAAGGATAAAAAAGAAATACTGACAGATTGTCCGCTCTGAATTTCAAATTAGAGAAAATTTGCTCTGCTAATACAAGCTAACAGGTATTAGTGTCTAGACAATAGAAGAGAGGGGTTCTAAGAAAATATCACATCTGACAAACAAAGACACTGTTCCTTATAAAAATGAGAACAATTTCATAGATGTAGTCTGCAATAACTTGATTTTAGGAAGTGCTTGTAACAGTGACTATGATATCTTAAATGGTGAGTGCAAGTTGGCTCGAAGAAACCCCACATACATCTCGACTGTATTTTCTGCCGTATTTTTGGCTAATATGCTGATATGCATGAACTAACTCTTCCCCATCTACTTCAGATATTACAAGGAACATAAAACTATGACACCACAGAGCCCAACTCCAGTTAACCACAGAGCCTTCCTAGGCGTGTCCTGCAAACCATTCTATGTTTCATTTGACCATTGCTGCAGAGCTATCAGTAACCAAGCTAATTTCAGTCGGAAGGCAGCTCAGATCATTTTCCATTTAACACTAGTTTCAGCAGTCACTGAAACACAGGCACACTCAGAGTAGCTGGTGATGAAATCTAAAATAATTCTGAACAAAATAATTCAGTGCTGGGAGGGAGAAGAGTACATGCCCAGCAGGAAAACTGTTATAAGTCTTATTTAAAGTATTTATTAAAGATTTAGAAGAGGGATATACAGTACCTTTTTAAAATGAAAATTACACTAATTTAGGAAGGGTTGTGTATCTACAACTCACATAAATCATCAGTTATTTCTGGAATGTAAAAATTAAGCAGAAATATTTGCTCTCACAATTCATTCTCAAAACCCATTTTTTTGTCTTGTTTACTGGAGTAAACTTCAGTTCAAAGGTTCCTTCTGGATGTCTTTCAAAAACAAGCATATTAGATATGTCCTTCTTGGTGTAGCTTAGCTTTATGGTGTTTATGTTTCTCCTGTTCATTAACATTATGGATTAAGGCCAAAGTCCTCAGTTCAGTGAGGCAAAAACTAGGCTGGATTTTAAGCATGCACATTCTTTCTCCCTTCAGCACTGTTTTTCCCCTCTTGCCGCCAGCACGACACCATTTCATGAGTAAGAGCTTCCTCTTCGTTTCTGCACCCTCATTTCCTGCTGAAGCCTCCTTCAGGATTTTCAAAGTATTTTTCCACTCAGGCTGGGAAAATGCATTGAACTGAACAGATGGTGTGGAGATGGTGTGGAAGAAGAAACAGAACAGGAAGCATGACAGAAAGAGAGGAGAAGGTATGGAAACAGAAAAGGCAGGTATACATTGAAGTGTATGGATATACAAAAGAAAGGACGTGAATAAGGAAAGAATTAGTAGAGTGGTGAACAGTGAAGTAGAAGCAAAAGGGAGTCTCTGCTGCTTCCCATAATTTCTGAATGCTGGTCCATGGAATGAAAAAAATAAAACACTTTAATATCCATTATTAGTAAGAAAATTAAAACATGTAATTTCTCCAAAATCTAGCTGAGTTGGCAGTGTCATATAATGCAGACAAATCCTCCAAACACTGATGCTATATTGGCAGCTAAACATAAGAAAAACTATCCCTCTGCATGCAGAGGTTCTAAGGCGAATTTAATGAGGAACTAAGGAATACAGCGGTGAGTGCAGGTCTTAAGAAAGCTTCATACGACACAATTTCACATCTTACAAACAGGTAGCTTTATGGTGTGGCTGCATCTCCAACACTGTGTGCATTTCTGATCCCTCAATGAAAAAATGGAATAGTTAGTTGTACCACAATTCATGTAAGACTGTCTTAGAAAGCAGGACAGAAATTGCTACTGATCTCACATCTTCATCTCAACAGTGCAGACTTCATATAACTTCAAATATGTTCCCTGAATAAGTTATGGGGTTGAGATATTCCAATTATATTTTTTAAAAATAGAAATCCTAGACTGTCTGTATATGAGAAAGTAAATGTCCAAAACTAAAGTAGTGTGCCCCCAAGCAGTTTTGTGTACAGCTTCTGTACATAACACCCATAACAAGACAGCAAACATAGGTTTGGGGCTTGTTTTGCACTGTCCTGTAATCATCCGGTTTGAGAAGGTTTCTCATTTTCCTAGAAAGGGACTGGGATGGGAGGCCAAGCCACAAACATTTCCAAGAGCCAACCTTTTTCAGGCAAGTTACTCAAAAAAACTAAGGGGAAGGGCAGTTTCTCCTCTACTCACAGATCAGGTTAGTCAGGCGGACAAGTCCGTTCTAGCAGCACATAAGGATGTCTGAACATGCACTAGCAACCTGTGTACTGAATCCTGGGCTGGTAAGCACTCTTCAAAACTGCTCCCTGCCTCTCTCTTTCACCAGTATTTAAAGAAAAGTGTGCAAGGTAGTATCTCTGTCACCGTTTAGAACAGGACAAAGGCATCAAATGGGACAGTTGAAGCTGACGGGTGTTTTCCATCTGCAATGAAGTCTCCCAATGCTCCAGATAAACTCCCCGAACACCCAGGACTGTGCTACCTACACACTTGGTGGAAACAAGCTGAAGCTGGCTCTCTTCATGCAGGCCTTAATCTGCAGCCAGATCTTAAGCTTTGCAGAGCCCTCCAGGCTCTGGATTTCCATCATGCTGTTTCCAGGGTTCATCTCTACAGATGCAGCTGCAGGACCAGGTCCTTAGGCTGTAATTCTCTCAGGGCATGCATGGTGCCTTCCTTTTAATCTTATTTTTTGTCTGTAGATTGCCATCACATAAATGACAGCAATAACAAATCTGTTTCTTCTTAGAGAATCTCAGTCAGGACTCTTGGGTCATCTTTTCCATCCCTCTACTTGATGCTTCCACCTGGAGTATTCCAGAGGACTCTGTAAATGATGAGGCACAAGGGGTTTATTTCTGGAGTCTCTCCTACAAAGCAGTATGCCTGGGAAATTTTTTCCTTGTACTTGTCCAAAAATACATTTCTGCTCTATTTTAGTTATTCTTGATTCTGGTAGAAGCTCTTGGATACTCCTAGAAAATTCCTCTCCCTCGTGGAAGTCAGTGCCCTTTGAATACTTGTAGACATTAATCCTCCTTCCTCCATTTCCAGCCAAAGTCTGCATATTTAGATTGTTTAATTTTCTGACCTAGATTGTAACAAAAACTCAGCAGAGGGACAGAAATCTGTTACAAAGATTAAGCACCTAAAAATTTTACCAAAAAAAGGCAGAAGAGAGAAATCTGTCAAATATCCTCAGAGGCAAAGGCTGCAAAATCAGCTGATGTCCTAGTAAAGCAGCAGAAAATGTATTTGGAAGAAAATCTGCAGGAAGAGGGAATATATTATTGCTCGACAGCAGAAGATGCTTTAACAGAGCTTTGTCCTTGTACACCAAAAAATGTAAGAATGATTATACCACAGCCTCTTAATCTATTGCTGTGTCTCCAGCAATGATCAATAGCCTCAGGAAGAACCAGAGCAAGCAGAGACTGCTACTGCCCCAGAAGTCCTGCTTCGGAGCCATGTCGCCCAGGGTCACAATTCCAGCTCCTACTGCCACCAGGGAAAGGATGCTGGCAAGCTCTGCGAGCCAATACCTGCATCACAATTTTTATGAAGGGGCAGAAAAGCAAAACTCTGCTTACAAGCTCTATTCTAATTGTTATTTAAGCTAAAATTAGCCCAAGGTCACATTGAAAGATAAGATGTCCTATCTTTGTGTTTGGTGCCATAGCAAAAGCAAAGCAATTTAAGCTAAAGCTAATTAGAAGATTACTTCTGCAATCCAGTTTCGTCAAAAAAACTGCATTGTTGAATGTGAAATTCCAAATATTCTATATGAATAGCTTTTATTTGCCTGGCCTTTGCCAAAGCCAGGGTTTCTGAGGAAGCCCAGTGGATGTGGGCTGGACAACACCGGAGGCAGCAGAGCTTTACAGCCCTGTGGTTAGGTACAGCTCTGAGCTGGGAGACAGGCAGGTCCAGCAACCTCTCACTTATCAAAATGTTTTCAGACTAAGCTGGGGGGGGGGGGGGAGGAAGCATATTTTTTTTTTTTATTTAGGTAGATGCACTGCAAATGGAAAGTCTTCTTTTTAATCATTTGCAGTGAACTCAGTTGATGCATCTCTCCACTACTGGCCTCAGTTTAGTACAGTGATGAATACTAGAGTTCAGATCTGCTGGCACTAATTCCATTTTAAGAAAACTATGGGAGGAACATTTTTCCTTTCTTCCTGCCCAGGAAAACAAGAGACAGGAGGACAGCCTACTGACAGCCATGCTTTTCCCTACTCTGGATTAGTGTCTCTGTATACTAAATGTTAAGTATTTTAAATTCTTTGTAATTTTAAAAATTTGCTACCTCTTTTTTTCAAATTATTTGTTGTGAAGAATTCTGACTTGTTTTAATGAAATCCAATTTTTAAACTCTTTTGGCAACCTTTTGTAGAAAAAAATACCATAACCACTCAGTGTTAAAATGAGACAATCCCACACGAAGCAATGCTGCCCTGCCTTGCAGAATTATTACCCAGAGGAAAAGCACACCACACCTATTGTACAGTTTCTACCTTCAGAAGTCTCTGCCAGGACCTTTAGGGTGCTGTTTTCTTTCACTGTCTGTACAAGTGAGTAACATAAAAAAATAAGAAGCTAGTTCTGTACTATTAAAATAGAAACTTAAAACAAAATATAACACAACATAGTTATTTAAGGTATTAGAAAAAAAATCAGTTTCCTTACATGAAATTTAATTGTTCTATAATCTCTGCATTTTCCATTTTTGTTCTTTATACTGCTATTATATCAAAAATATACTTTGGCTAAGACACAAAACCTCGCAGGGAACTCTAGATTTGGCAGCTCAGAAGAAAATGAGCCCAGCATTTGCAAAAACAGTTGCTCAGGATATCTTGCAAACCCAAAACCATACCTGATTTTGACTAATTTCCCTTTTCAGTATTGCAATTTAAGTCAGCCTGTGAGGCCAAAGACTTCAGACTAAATGGGTTTACTAAACTATTACAACCAAACTGGTAATTTCTGATAGTCATCTCTTCTGGGTAAAGTTCATGGACTTGTAAAGGACCTAATCAAAATCCTCGCACAGTAGAAATGTGAAGGGAAAGATCTGTAAGTCTGTCAGCAAGAAAACTGCTGGATTTACACTTTAATAGAATCAGTGGTTCCACTAAAGGTGTGGAGAAGGACAACAGCTGGAAACAGCTGATTCTGACACACCCCCATTTCCATGGAGTTTCCACCAAGCCCTATTATTTATTCAGAAGCTATTTTCCAGGAAAAGAGCCAGCCAGCCTGCAAAAGTGTTTTCAAAAAAATAATTTTCAAAGGATGGTGGAATAGCAGAATAAGCAGTCCACAGATATCAGGCGGCTAGGTTTTTCTTTTGGATTACCCAATTTGCATGTTTGTACAATAATTTCAAACCAATGGTAGTCTGTTAAGACATACTATATATGCAATATTTCTACTTTATATGGCCAAATTATATTTCTGCACTATTTGTTCATTTTTGAGACCCATTTAATATGGAAGCACAAAAGATTTTTCATCCCATCACTAGAAACAGGTATACGTATGTGTGTCCCCAGAGTGTTTAGGGGATTTCCAGCAAATGTGGAAAGAGACAAGAGATTAATATTTTTGGTTGCCTGAGGAATATTTTTTACAGAAGAATATATCTCGAACTAGGGAGCTTTAGTTCCAGCTGCTTCTGTCCAGTGCTCTGAAAGCCTTGTCCAAAGCCAGAGGTTGAACAGGGGATGGGGCAGCATGAGAGGAGACATCGAGACACAAGATTTGGCCATCTGCACCGGCAGCCAAAAAGACTGCAGTAGCTGAGCAGCTGGGAGAGCACTCAAGCGGGAGCACAATGCTTCGGGCAGCCAGGGACAGACCGAGGCTGACAGCCGGCAGCCTGGGACGAGGGTTTGTGTGGAGTCTGACCTGGCGTGGGGACACGAGGCACTAGGAGTAGAGAAAGGGTTGTGAAACAAAAAGCTTTGGCAGTCATCATGGGACATTTCCTCGCTGAATAACTCAAACCGGGGGGCTAATATGAGGAAAACAGCATAAGCGCTGGACCGCTGCGCTATGCCAGCAGCACAGCATCATCCTTCACACTGTCAGAAATAGGGTGCAGCAACCATAAACAGGCTGTGTGCTGCTGCCCAAACACCCCACGGGAGAAGGGAAGAACAATTTAGTTAGACAGTATATGTTGATATCAAATTGAAATGTTACCACAGCTCATTTAAAAAGCAAAAAAACTGTAAGGATACAAACAGCAGAACAGGCTTCACTCGTTTCTCACAAACTCAGGTGTCCATTAAGGTTCATGTTTTTGCTAGAAAAATCATGAGTAGTGATGGCAACTGAGGGCCAAACGGTCGCATCAGTTAAAGCAATTATCTATCCAAAATCCAGTGTGACAAATCCTACCTATTTCTAGAACTAACAGGAACACTGGTGGGGTATGAAACACAGGAACTTAAATGCTGATATGAGACACGTCACTCTTCTCTGAGAATGTTGTAATACTGCTAAAGAAACCAAAAGAACTATTTTTGTCCTGAATTTAGCCCATAAGGTTTAGCCTATGAAGTTTTAAGAAATCCTTTAAATAGCTGTTTCATTTAGGTGAGTTATATAAATGTTCTGGATCAATAATAAAACCAGAAAATATAGACAGTTACCACTGATACAGCTTGAAAAACAAGCTTTTTTTTAATGCAGAAGAGAAACTGGTTGCTTCCTAGAAGAGCATGAGAGCAGAAAACTTGAAAATCTTTATAAATTATATACGTACACACATACAGATGTTTCTATAAGCATGTACCTATATGTACAGACATAAAAAGATCAAGGTTTAGATTCCACTTACACAGTAATTACTCTACCTTTATTCCCTCACTTCAAGAAATTTAAAACTAGAAAATTTTGTCTTTTATTTACTAGTACTGGAAAGAAAGGAAGCTGACAGGGGGTGACATCTAAAATTTAAGGAGCCAGACTTAAGAATTCACATTTCTTCCTCAACCAGGAAAGTGCTCTTTGCCATTGGGAGGACATTATCACTGGATATAAGCTTGGGATATTAAACTTCAAATACCACATGCTGTGACAAGCCAGTCAATGCACTCCTACATGAAATTAACTACATATTGCGTAGTGTGGTGGATGAAACCTCCTCTGTCATGTAGCAGATCATTTAATACAACTGCCCTGGGATTTCCTTCTCAACATAAATTATGTCTAAATTGGTGCCTAAGCACTATTTTGCTTCTTGCACTAGTCTATCCGTCATACTTCCTCCTCCAGTGATTAAAAGACTAAATAAAATTTCAGAATACTGCAGAATCAAACTATAACAAATAACTATTTTTGAGTGCCAAAACTATGTAATTATCTCATAACTGAGCATTTCTTTTACCAGGTGATTAAAAAAATATACAAAAAGACAAAATGACAAAAATGACCCAGTAAAAAGGATTCTGTTAAATTAGCTCACTTTTCTGTATTCCAGGAAAAAACTATTTCCAGAATTACCACGGTGCTCTTAAGACAATAAGTCCAGGAAGAAAAAGAAAGTAAGGTGATACAACAAGCTCAGTATGTGGATTTATCAGTGCTGTGTCATTTGGTTTTACTCCAACAACTGAATCAGAGCAAAGGACAAACCTTCTGTTGCAGGTAAAGTGACACAAGCAAGTCTGGACCTTTTCCCACAGGTGAATCAAGTTCCTGTTTGCACTTGGAAGTCAAGGCTGCTCCTAAGACTATGACTGAAATTAAAATATCCAGATAACAAGAACAACAACCTTCATTTTCACTTCAGTCCTGTCTTCTCCCAACAAAAATTAAAAAAGCGGGCACACAAATAATACACCACTTGCATTCACTTTAGCTCCACTAAAAAGGACAAGGTGTAATAGACTAGTTACAGAAACACCCAAGGGCTGCCTGGTATAAAATTAAAGTCACTTGAGAGTCTTAAACATTTTGTATAAATAACCTGTGCTGCTGCTATCCAGAATCAGCTGAGCTGTAGGCATCATCTACCCCAACCATGAGTCAGCCTGAGTCAGTTCAGTGTACTTTTACGGTGCTGTCACAGTCAGAAAATACAACTCTCAGCAGCATGAAAGAAGTCTCTGAAATATGGAAGAAGTATTTGGTGGGAAGGCATTCTCTACTATAAGCTAGCAATGAAATTAGTGGAATAAATAAAATGCCAGCATACTTAACATTTTTGTCTCTTTATTTTTAGTCCAAACGGGACTGAAGTCAAGGCATAAAATGAAGGTCAAATCATGTGCTCTTAAGGTCAAACAATTTTAAACTCTTTGTGAACTGTTCCTTCTGCACAGCAATTCTCTGACTGTGCAAAGAAGACTACGGCAATATGGATTCAGTAAACAAGGAATGCTTCCAGCTGTTTGTGTCCCTCCCGCTCCCAGTATGTATAATATCTTGGCTGGTAGAAGTTATATTTGTGTTTAAACATTATAAGACTGACTTATATTAAAGGAATGTTCCTGATCAATCATTCGTTCTGAATAGCCAGTGACTAAGTGGAAATGCTTCACAGAAAGCACTGCCGAGTAAGAACTGAGTAAGAAGTTTATAAACCTTCAGGACGTGGCCAACAGTCTGTAATCTACTGAGTAGACAGCACACAACCTCCTGTAAGCGCTTACGCTGGGCACGCACACACACTTCTTCCAGTACTCAGAAGAGTCCCAGTATTTGTAGTTATGGAATAAAAGGTAGGGAGGGCTCGTTGCACTTAATATTGCCAATGAAAAGTTAGCTGCCAAGTACAAACTGATTATTACAGTCAATGGAGAGAGATATGAGACTCTTCAGGCATTTATCTTCAGGCAGCATGAATCACTCTGTCCACTGACTGATATCAGCCCAGAAACTAATCAGCTGCCTCTGGCTGAGATAGATCCCACGAAAGTTTGGTGCTGTCCGCTCATAGGATGGATCATCAGCTGATGTTCTTTGTCAAACTGTCAATAGCTGTGGGTCCAGTGGAGCTGTGGAAACCAGCAGAGGCAAAGATCTGCTCCTAGGTCTTTGCCAAGTTTACAATCCAGTGGCCTGAGTACAACAGATCTGCTCTTGGAGACTCTTTGGAAAATAGTTTTATAGTGCACAAATAAATATTTATACCAGTAAAACATTTCTCCTTTGATATTTGACAAATAGTAAAAGAAAGTGATTGAATTTAAAATAAAGTGTTAATCTTCCATGATGTTTTCGTAAAGAAGAGCTTAAAAGGAGGGGGTTTTAGGGAACAAGTTTTTTCTGTGATAAAGGTACTAGCCAAGCAAAGACAATTAAGATTCACATTTACTAGTTGGAAGACAGTTTAATTTTAGCTAAATCTCAGCTACACAGAAAGGCAATGCCAGATATTCAAGTATGTGGTTACAGAAAATACCACAGATGCTGAGTAAGCTGCGAAGCAGAAGGCTGAAAGCCAAATGTCTTTCCACCACCTGAGCAATGGGACATCCAGCACAGCCTACATGTGTATTACACTCATTGTAACTTCAAAATATTTTTTAACATGAACTAGACTGAAAAACTCACCTCCTTGCGATGTTCCACCTTGTTCTTTTTGAGCTTTTCTAAAAATTCCTTGTCAATCTTTCTACTATGTATTAGTTCAACAACATCATTTTTGCTCCTTGCTGGTTTCTTGCACCAAGAATGGAACTTCGTAACAGTTACAATGTCAGCTGTGGCTAGAATATCCTACTGCTGAGGTTACTAGCAAACTGCAACACTTTTTACTGTAGTTTCACATCTAGGATTTAATTAATGATGTATTTCGTTTAAGAGCCTGTACCTGCAGACTGGGATACTGAATTCTTCTCTTGTTGAGTCCTGCAAGTTATACAGTTTACTGTTGCAAAATACTGCAAGTGCTGGCAGAGTCATAACGAAGGGCAGAAAAGCCGGGTGAATAGCACAACAGAAAGTTGGAATTGCTTTGTATTAACCTCTGCTTACATGACAAGGTAGTGGGATAAATCAACACTTAAGCAAAACTGCTATTAACATTCAGATGTAACCTCTTCAGAATAAGAAAAGTTATGATGCTTTTGCTAGAAAGAAGACAATATATGGGTATCATTGAGCAACTGAGAGATTTTGGCTGTAAATTACAGGCAACTTCATCCAAACATCATCATTGCCACAGCGTTTTAGATATGACTAGGAAATAAAAAAAATGAGTCAGTGAGACAATGTTAAGAACCATGATCATGAGAGTAAGTCCAGGTATGTAGGAATGGGCAGGATACACTGGAGGTTTCAGAACTATCTCAGTATAGGACTCCCTTCTAATTGACAGAAATAGTATTATAAAAACATTGTTCTGCCGTTTTTGCCATTTATTTTCTATTGGAACAGCCAACCACCTTATACAATAGTGATTCTATTTGCCCAAATCTCCTTTCCCAGATGAATCATTTCCTTCAGACTCTGTCCTGTTTCTTGCCTTCTAGTCTTGGCCAAGATATGGTGGTTTCCACATAGCTCTTCTTTCCCCTATACACCAATGAACATAAAATCTGTCCTTACTCCTGTTCTCACGACACAGACTCTTACTGCTAGTCGGTTGTTCCCCTCTCCTACTTTTTCTGGAGCAGATGATATTAAAATCCTCCTCTCTCACTCCTATCCCTCCTCTCCCCTAGAGAAGTCTAAATTTCAGTAATTTCATACAGTAATAACGACTGTATTGAGCTTAAAATGTTGCAGCATGTCCCTCACAGTAAAACGGGGGCAGAAGAGTTCTGCAAAGGAAAGCTCTCACAACCCGCCTTGCACACTTCTTTGGTGGCAGTGGAATTCATTTTTCCCCCAAATGAGCATGAGCTTCTTGTCTAAGCAGTGGGAATCCCCTGAGAAGGAGGGAATGGAATATGTAAGCACGTGATCTCAGAGCCTCACAGAATCAAAGCAGCACATGGTAAGAACTAACTAACTGCTGAATCTCAGAAAGTTATTGTACATTCAGAATTATCATCCTGTGGAGATATTTCTAATGCTCCATAGGCATCTTTTCTTGGGTAATTAAACAGTAAAATATCTTCAAGCCTGAAGTTTTTTAATCACGTTCTCTAGAAAACATGCTTTAGTTCAAGCAACGTAAGGAGCTGGTGTAGGAGTTCTCCGCCCTTTGTTATCGTGATCATAAGGGTTTCCTGTGAACATAAATCTCAAAGACTTTATTCTCCTCACTTAACTCCTGCTCACTTCCTTACTAGGGAACACAGGAGGAACCTGTGCTTCATGCCTAAGGATGAAAAAGGATTCCTGCCTCGCCTACTGAGAGTCAAAATATCTTACAGAATTTCTGCATAAAACAAACAGTCTTAACAGTGACATAGGAGTCCCACGAAACAGTTGTGAAAGAAACACATGACAAAGAAGGAATGTGTATGCTAATGGCAGCAGGGTAAACATGGAACTATAACAGCAACAGTTTACCTTACACAAACTATTGCACAAAAAGAGGACAGAGAAGCTTTGCAGGTGAAGTAAATGCAGAAAAAGATTCAACGGAAGACAGAAGGACCACAAGGCACAGTGCAGCTATAACAAAAGCTGCTCTTCACCCCCTTCACCCTAACAGCTTTCTCAGTGCCCCTGAATGGATGGCATGGGCCAGTCCACCCAGAAGGTCCACATCCTCTGGCTGACCTCTCCTTTCTCCTTGCCTGACAGCCTGAAAGGGACAAGTTCCTTTTTAAACGCTAGTGAGCTGAAGGAAAGGCTTGGTGGACTCTGACCTTTTTAGGCTAATGCTAGACACAGGACTGTTGACTGAACAAAGTAGTGATCTAAGCGCTGATAATAAACCAGGTGTTAAATGTCTCAGGCTGATTGCAGCTAAGTGCCTAACCTTGCTCCCATGAACAGGAGGCAAGTATAGCAGGTCATTCAATGCCTGGCAGGCGGACAATCTTGCAGAGCAAACCTTTGCCCACAGACTACAATCTATTGCCATATTCTGGCTGGACGTATCTGTGACTCACTCCAGTCCTTGTGTGGGGCAGGAGAACCTTGCTGCGATGTACATGTACCACTCCATATAATGGGCACATTGTACGTGGCTGACAAGCTGCCAGGTCTGCTCACCGCCTGCTTCCATGAGAAGTGTTCCTCACTGTTTGTGAGGAGACAAACAGAGGCTGTTATCAAAAGCAATTACCACAACGGTTTAGCACCATCTCTTCCTGTGCTAAGTGACCCTATGTCCTAATAATACTTTCTGTATTAATCTTGCATCCATGTGTAACATCTGCTTCATCCTCTATGCTCAAAGGCAGAGCCCAGCAAGCTGCCAGCGAGGCCTTGGTGCCCGCTGTGCCCCTCAGCAGCTGCACAGCCACTGCTGGAGCCACACGGCGGTGGCAGCTGCTGCTCTGCTCTGGGGCCAGGCCAGGCAAACCCCGCGCTCGGGCAGCCAGTGCAGCCCAGGCGGCCGCAGGCTGCTGCAGTCCCAGGAGACCTGCCTTCTGTGTCTGGCTCCATTGCTATCCTTAGGAAAATTATTTTGGCTTTCTATTTTCTCTCCCACCTTTTATTTGTCTTTTGTATTTAGACTATGATTTTTCACCTCAGGTTTATGATTTGGTTTTCTTTAGTTTGGAAAGAAAAATCTTAGGTAGGGCAGGAGCATTTTGAAAAGGCAGGGGAAGAAAGAAGAGGGGGGGAAAGCAGTCCACTCTTAGCAACAAAGTGTGTTGGGAAATAGCAGTACAGACACATTAACACTTCCTGAGACAGAGGCGGATGAGATATCTAGTACAATATGAAGAAGTAAAGGGGAAAGATTGTGTTTGTGAGTGGTGAGATGATGAAGCTGCCCAGCAGGATGCTCTGATGGGGGGCTAATGTGCAAACCATGGCACTCCTCACTCTGGCCCCAGTATTAAGGAGAAAGTATCTCCCTTAAACCCTTTGCCAGTTTCAAGAGTGGAGTCGGAGATGGTGGGTAACAGGGTGACAGCCCCCCCGGCTGTGTGGACTTTGGTAACCAAGAGCTCAGTGGCTTGGCAGCAACACGTGGCGACTGGGAGACTGCAGCCAAAGAAACACCCTGATAACCTGGTAGGAGCTGCTGCAGCTTCTCCTGCAATCAGCTCCTGTTTCGTAGGAGGCAGTGATCTCTGAGGGACACTGATGACCGCTCACCCCTGAGGTCACCAGCCAGGCACCGGGAGGGACCGCAGCACAGTTGCCTTCTGCAGGGATGCTCACCCCCAGCCCTCGAGCTGCAGCTGAACACCCCTGACTTACAAAGCTGGCCTCTTGACACATGCAATACTGGACACACCAAAACCTGGTTTGGGATTCCTGGGTGTTTCTGTAAAAGTTGTAATAAAAACTGTATCTGCAAGGCAAGCTGTAGCTGCAGATTGATTCCTCCACAACACAACCGGGTCATGCTGCTAATTATATATTTATATTATATATATAAAATGACTCACTGACAATGAGCCAAAGATTCTCAGACTGTGACCTACACACCACTGGTGTTCCACCAACCAATTCTCTTTGATACCTGGCCCCTCTTTTGCCAATGGCTTATAAAAGATAGCTAGAGAGAATGAAAACACAATCTCAAGGGGCTTTTAAAGCAAAACTCTGGTAGGTATAAAAGATAATGTCATGTAATGAAATCAGCTGTACCTACTAAGTAATTTGCCAAATATACTGTAAACACTTTTAAAGCAATAACTGAAATACTAAATATTTATGTTTCTGATGACTTGTGTTAAATTTTTCAATAATACAATACACAAATAATCATAAAACAAAGTATTTTACTATTTCTGCTAATATCTGCAGGCATCACTTAGCCAGCTGCCCTGTGATGGTATATTCTACAGCACAGAAACTTATTTCTTACATTGTTCACAGAAAATGAGCATATGTTACATATAAAACAAAAGACATCACTACCAAATGACAGTCTGTATTGTCTTCTAAATATAACTGAAGTATTACATACACATAAAAAATCAGGAAAAATGTGATCATTTAATGTAATTAGGTCAATTAAATACAATTAAGTTAAACTAACTGAAGTATTATAATTTGATATTTTCCAGTTCCTATATGGGCTTGACACATGCAAGTACTTGGAGAAGACAGAGTTGAGAACTTATATCCAAATCCTATAACAAAGACCACAATCTCTCAAAATCACAGGGGAAAAAAAAAAAAAAAAGCAATACAAAACACAAAAGCAAATCCAGCAGTATCAAGCCGCAGTATCAAGCCACACTCCTGCCTCCAGTGTCACACTTTCTCACCTATTTTCTGTAAGATGCAAGAATGTGGACTCCCAGAAATGGTACTCGAACTCAGTGACCCACATGCTTCATAGCTGCCCGCTCAAGCCATGAAAGTCTTTTCTTTAGCCCTTCCATACAAAATGTTCACTCACTCTCCCAGATGTCATGCATACTGCAATATGGAGATGCTACATTAAATATTTTTACATCATCTGCAATTGTGTCTGCTGGCTCAGACACCTCTAGCACTTTTTGCTGACATCTTTAGTACTTCAGAAGTGTTGGAAAATAACAAATGGCATTCATACACATCTGTGTTCTCCAAAGGAGTCCAGAAAGCAGCCAAATAATTCAGAGATTTTTTTTTCAGCCATTTGGGAGACTTTTTTCCTGCCAATTTCCTATCACAAGGCACAGCCAGCAACTGGCAACTTGACACACAGATGTCTGAGCTGAGCATTGGGTAGTACTCCTCATAGCCCCAGCAGTCTGAGGCACATTTTTGCCACCACTTGTTTGCAGTATACCATAACGGATTTCTGCTCACTGTTTGCATATTCTGGCAAAACGTGCTTTTTTTCCCCAGCAATAAGGAAGCAGAGAAGAACACCTTGGCTAAAAGTAATTTTTCTCCCCCAGTACTTCGATTTCTTACATTTTTGGCAGATCACTATCCCTCCAGCATTTGTTTTTATTTTGCATGGCATACATTTCCACAGTTTTAAAACTCTGGGGTTATGGCAGCTTCCTTCCCTGTTCCTGGCAGTATTAGTATTCTATATTAATCTACCTGTTGAAACACATGGTCTCTGGCTTCCTTACCTCTAATCATCAAAGTTATTTCTCTTCCACTTCATTTCCCCAGTGCTTGCTTCTGATGAAGCTGCTTGGAGCAGCCGTCTATCATTTCCATCTTATTTTCTAACACCACTAGAAGTTTTACAGTTGAGAGTTGTACCAGAATTAAAAGCTTCTGCTAAGGCAGCTCTGTTAATAAACTAGATCCCAAACAACCACACTGCCCAAATGGAGCACAGGGCTGAATCACAGCCTGTGCGCCAGGAAGGCAGAAACGTTGTTGATTTTTCATTTTAAAGCGCAGCTAGAAACAAAGCAGGGGAAAAGCGATAAAACTTATTATCAGTTTGCAGCTTAATCGTACCAGAATGAGAACTGACAGCGGCGGCAGTGGTCACGCAGAACGGCACAGCTTCTACGGCTGTGAGCCCGTAGCTTGCATTTCCATCACTTCTTACCTCCAAAACAGTGTCCAATGCCACATTTTATGTGGTTTTGTTTCAGTTGGGTTTTTTTTTAACAATAGGTCGTCCAAAAACCTACTCTTAGAAGCCCTGAAAAACGCTAAGGGCCGTCGCCGAAGAGCAGCAGGCTCTTGCCAAGGGACTTAAGGAGTTCCACTTTCTAGCTCGGCCGGTGTCAGCGCCGTGCCAAGCTCGTCCATCACTGACCGGCTTCCACCGCTTTTGGACACCGTTGCCACCGGGAGGGCCGGGCGGCCCACCGCCCCCCAGCCGCCCCGCTGCCCCCACGCAGCGCAGGGGCCGGGCACGGCGCAGCCCCGGCAGGAAGCGCCGGGGACGAGCAGCCTGTCGGGCAGCGCCGAGGGCGGCGCGGGCAGCCCGGTCCCCGCTGCCCGAACCGCGGGCGCGCCGGGGGCTGCGGAGCGGGGTCAGGCAGCCGGGGCGCCAACGAAACCCACCAAATAAGGCGCTGGCAGCCGCCACGCAGGGGGTGCAGGACAGGCAGGGGACGAGCCCCGCCTCAGGCATGGAGAGCCGTGCCCTCCCCGCCGGTCCCGCCGCGCCGGAGAGCGCCTCCCCCGCCCGGGCTTGACGGCAGCGGGGAGGAATGTG
Source organism: Falco biarmicus (assembly GCF_023638135.1). Lineage (NCBI taxonomy): Eukaryota > Metazoa > Chordata > Aves > Falconiformes > Falconidae > Falco > Falco biarmicus. The sequence continues at coordinate 46,666,017 of NC_079291.1, read as the reverse complement.
TTTCCGGGGCGGGGAAAGCGCGGCCAAGCGCGGACCTTCCCCTCCCCTCCCCCTCCCCTCCCCCGCCGCACCGGGCTCCCCTCAGCAGCTCGGAGGCGAGGCGGCGGGCAGCCGGACGGGGAGCGAGCAGCGAGGCCGGCCGTCCCGTCCCGCCGCGCCCAGCCCAGCCCAGCCCAGCCCGCGCCCAGGACGCCGGGGCACAGGGGGAGCCTCAGTCAGTCAGGCGGGCCGGAGCGCGCCCCCTGCCAGGAGCCAGGCGCGCCGCGGCCATGGCCGAGGTAGCGGGCGGACGGGGCGGGGGTGGGAGCCGGCCGGGAGCGGGCTGAGCGGTGCCCGCCCGGCCCGGGGCGCCTCGTCTCGGGCGCGCCCGCCGGTATCCGGGCGGGCTCCGGCGGCCGGTGCGGGGCAGAGGGCGCCGAGCGCGGCTTCCCGCCGCCCGCCCGCAAGGGGAACCGCCGGCAGCACCCGCCAGCCACCGCCGCCCCGGGGCGCGGGTCCCTCCGCGCCCGTCACGGGGGGAGGGGGGGTGCCTCGCCTCCCCGTGCCCGCCCCGGGGCGGTGTGCGCGTCCCGGGCCGGCGCTGCGGGCTGGAAGGTGTCGGGCCCAGCCTGCGGCTTCCCGTGGCGGCGGGACGGCGGCCTGGGGCCTCCCGTCCCCGCGGGGGCCGGCCGGGCCTTTGTCCGCCCGCGGCCGGGCCGCCCCGACCCTGCCCTCGCAACCAGGGTGGGAGCCCGTACCGCTGCCCCGCTCGGAGCCGCCCGCGGCCTCCCGCCCGGAGGTGCCCGGGAAGCGGCAGCACTAGACGGGGTAAAGTTTCGGGCGGCTTCCCGGGGAGTGCGTGAGAGGGCGGGCGGTCCCCCTCAGCGCCCGGGCCGGCGTCGGGGCCGGGGCCTCGGGGCAGGCTTGTCCTCCGCGGGGGCGGGCGCGGGGAGGGGAGAGTTACCGGGGTGAAACGCTGCGGAGCGAGGCGGTGTAGGACCGTGAGTATCCAGTCTTTCGACCCGCACATCTGTGCGAAAAGTAACCATTAAGAGCGGGATGTGTGCACTGTTTGAATGACCGTAGTGCCGCGTTCTGACTGCTCGATGCATTCGTATTTGTGCCTCTGAGCCGTTATAACTTGTTATAAGCTTGTGTCGGGGTGCAAGCAGGAATGTGAGGCCTCTGTATGCAATCTGTTTTCACGTGGATATTTTTGAAATAACTTACAGCAGTGGGAGCACAGCGTTTTGTCTCCTGTTACTAACTTCCTATACCGATGGTTGGAAGGAAACATGAAGTGGTAGGAAATTTTCTGACTCACTGTTTAGCCCATGTCAAATGTCTTTATCTTATGGAATAAGTGTCTGCCTGCCTGTTAGACTCATCAGGTAGCCTTTGTGACTATTTTTTTCTTCAAGAAAAGAAAGGTGAACAGTGTTCTTGGTTCCTTCTGCATTTGTCCTTGGTATAATACAACAGTCCATTCATGCCAACACATGTGCACATACCTGTTAGGTGAAAATGTTGATTTTTCTGGTAGGTTTGCCATAGGTGCTACAGTCCGGTTCATGCCAAGACACACAAACCTTAGAAATAAGGCTTGTCTCCATTCAGATTAGTGGAACCGCTTGTGACTAATGCTGCATGTGCGCTTAGCTGTTGAAATGGAGCAGGGCTTTATGTATGTGAAAACAGATTTAGATAATCCATACTCCTGGCACATTAATCATTTGGTAAGTGATGGTAGGGTGAGAAAAATCTGTTTTCTATTATGAAATGACTTGGTAGAAGCTTTCTTTTTTTTTAAGAAATAATTTACTACTAGAAAGATGTAAATTGGACTATATTAAACAAGACTTTAAAAGCAGTGAAGACATTCATTGTCCACATCCATCCCAGTGATGAAACTGATGATTCATTCTCTGTCACAAAATATCACTTGCCTCTGGCAAATGGTTAAGTAGCATTTTGCAAGCCTGCCTAAGGCTATATTTGTAAGGGCTGCAGAAACAGTGCGCCATTGGCAATGGGTAGGCAAGACAAGACAAGTTTTGGATGTTAACACCTTCAACTTTAGTCCTTTTCAAAGATGTTTCAGCTGAAAGGTACAAACCTGACAGGCATGCAGAATGAAATCTTAACAGCACTTATGAGCTCCAACTTTGATTAAGGTATCTGTTTGCCAGCCATGTTGATGAATGAACCAGACTTACTTCAAAATGAAGTGTCAGCACTTAAAAATCTGGTGTTCTTTTTGTGTGCGGCCAGGGAGCTCATTCTGCTCTGTACGTTCAGTCATCCAGTCTGCATCATGTTCCTAGTTATGCCCACCCTTGTGAAGGACTGATTTGGAGGGATGTGAGTTTCTGATGTGAGTGCAGAATTTTAGTGTTATGTCTTAAGTGACTCAAGTGGTTAATCTTCTACCACTTCCTTTGGGATGTGATTCCCACAGCTGAAAACAAACTGTCCGGAAACTTTTCCTGCTGTTCTCTCTTCCTGATTCATGATTTCATTCCTCTGCTCTTAACCATCCTCCCTATACCTCTCAGGGTAGCTCCACTATGATGCAGTTTTGAAAAGAGCTCATATGATATAGCAAGCAGCTTGGGAGGTAGATCACTTGGGTAGCAGAAAGGCTAGCTCAGGAAGAGTGATGCAAACATGGGGTGGGCATGTGCTGTGTTCTCTGTTACCCTGAATATAATTCCCTTGCTGCCACTGGTATGAATGCTCTTCAGTTGTTTGCAAATAGTTGTCATGCCTACCTTTCCACCCAGTCTTGATTTAGCCAAGTGATGTGATGCATACTTAGCTTGTGGTTCTTCCAGCCCTCTGATCAGCCTACTGCAGGCTTCCCGGCTGTCCGTGGCTCTTGGTTACTGGCCTTCAGAAATGGTTCTGATTGTGGCAAGACTGTTGTTAAACAGGCTGTTGAAGTATCTCCTCTTGATGGGACTGTCTTGTAAGCTGTCGTCAGAAGGTGTAGTTCTGAAACAGGCTCCATCCCCACTCCCTTTCCTTCTAGTGGACAGACATGCAGAGTTCCTGCTGTTCCTCTCCTGCCTGGGGGCCAGGGGACCTGGGCTGCTTCAGTGCAGACCTGCTTGTGATGCCTGCTGTGGCCTTTGCTCATGTCACTGTTGCACGTAGGGAGGTGGATGCGTGAGCTGCACTACCTTCTGTTCTCTGTTAGTTGGACCCACCACATGGCATGGGGAGTGGGTTTTTTGGGGGGAAGAGTAGAGTCTGGATGGAGCATTGCTGGTAACTGGTGTACTCAACCTCCTCTTCCTCCCCATTCCTTTCCAAATACATTTTGTACCCATTTCATGTGAGAGAGACTATTATAATCAGTGAGACATTGCAAAACTGAAGTTAAAGCAGTCAGGGATTTTCCTAATCAGAATTAACAGTGACAAGCTAGCTAGCTTTAAGATTGCTCATGCCTCCTTGCATGGCACTTGGAAGAGACATTAGACAGATCCAGAAAAGAGGGAATCCAGGCTTGGCAGCAGTGGAGCCTATTCTGCCCTCAATTGCTTTTCTGGAACTTCAAGTGATTTATTTATTCCAAGTTTTTTTTGGGGGGGTGACCAATCCCCTTGGCAGCTTTTTGATTCTTAGGAGCTGCAGTTAGCCCCTCTGAAAGGGAATCCTTGTTGGAAGTACCTTTTTTTTTTCTTTCTTTTTTAAGCTTCTGGGGATCTATTGGTAGAGTTCATAAAGCAATTACATAAATTAAATAATCCTTAAAAATGTAATTAAGGCAATATGTAGTTACATTTATTTTGGAAGTGTCATTAAAAAGTACTTGCCAGTATTTGTACTATTCCCCTATGACTAGATTTTTAAGTCATCTGCTGCGTTCTGTGCCCTGTAGAAAATTTCCCATCTCCCAGCAGTAGCAAACTCTGAGTTAAGCCTATGTTTTCCTACCTCTCATGCCCCATCTCTCTTTATATTGCTGATTCTACAGATTGTTTCCACTTGCTCTGCTTGCTTTGCTTTGAAGGTACTTAACTAGTGTTAGCGTTCCCATCAGCAGTTCTGACATTGCTGGTTAGATGACTTGAGATTTTTTAGGTTTCTGCTTTTGTGTGTGCGTGCATGGGTTGTTGGTTTTTTTTATACAAACACGTGCATCTCTGAGCCTTACAGAAAAATGAGTTTTTGGTGTAGGGGGGGTTAGCTGTTGTTTCTGAAGAGGATGTTTTTTTGTTTTTCAAGAGTGTCACAGAATTGTGAACAGATGAACAAATTCTGTGGCTCTGTCTCCTGGACACACTGGCAATATCTTGGTCTGATTTAAGGCTCCTTTTGTGTCAAAAAATCAGAATCTGTTGGTTAGTTCAAATGCTGAATAATGTTGTCATCTATGGTGGCCAATACCATCTCCTTTTTTCGTGTGTAGTTCCTCCTTGTTCTGTGTTGCTCTGTTCTGTTGTGTATTCTGTTGCCAACTTTCTGAAAAGGATGATGTTACTTGCCTTGCAGTAACCACAGTGGACCACAATATTGACCGGTATCTGTCAGTTGTCGTGGTTATGGAGTTTCTTGGGTAGCTGAGTACATAATTTTGGTGTTAACCCACAAATGGGAAGACAAATTCTACGTGTTTTTTTTTTTTTTCTTTTCTTTTAATTTGTCCTGCATAGGTGTGGCCCAGTAACCTAAACTGTTAAAACTGTAAGTCAGGATAAATTTATGATGACACCTTTCTCTAAACTTTCTTCTCTCCCACCATGTGGATTAGTAGTGTAAGTACCAGTAAAAAAGTGCGTAGTTTCATTGTAAGAAATTGTCATGTGCTTTAGCTGTGTTCATAACAGACTGTATGAGTTTCTAGCCCAGCTTAAGGCATGTGTAGGCTTGCCAAATAGCTTCTATTGGGAATGTCATCCAGAGACAATGAAAATTCTGATTCCTGTGAATGGAAATGAGACACTGGGCACCTCATATGCATCACTAAATAGTACAGTTGTCGTTTTCAGTACTAAGGGTGCTCTTCTTAGCAGAATGTTGTTATTAAGCATCCTGTACTTTTGTAATAAGCTCGTTCTTTTACTTTTGTATTCTTAGACTATTCAGAGTGGCTAGTAGACTGCCTAGGCTATTGTATTCTCCCATTAATAGATTGAAGATGCTCACATAGATGGTAAAGTCACTAATTAAGTATAAAATCTGCATATAACCAAGCACGTGGTAGGAAAAGTAGCCTCATGAGACTATAATAAAAAATGTTTTCTTTTGGGAAAGTTAATAAAAGATTCGTACCTGACCTGTAAACCTCTTTGGAGTGTCACTAAGTAAAAGGCTCTTTAAGAGCGACATTTTTGTCTATTATCTTTCTCAATTTCTCTTTACAGTCATCTGCAAAAAGGGTTATGAAATAATGCTTTCTGTCTTAAAAGCAGTTTCATGCGCTTTCTTTCTTTTCCAACAGCAGCAGCAAAATATCATCAGTATTCTTGTGGTTTTTATTAGAGGGGGAAGCTTTGCGAGGCTGGAATTTTAACTTTGTTGTTACGGCTAGTAAGATCTAAGAAGATACTAGTGTTTTTTCACCATCCTTTTTCCTTTCTCCCACAGAAGAACGCCTTGCATACCTTTGATAAATTAATGCAGTTCTCACGTTCTGCCAACAAATCATTAGTTTTCTGTTTATAGACATCTTTACACTTCTAATTTGTAAGACCGTTTAAGTGTAGATTCTTCTTAAAATACTCATAAACTGTAACATACACAATATCTAGTGCCAGTATTTTCTCACCCCAAAAGATCAACATAATATTTACAGTTCATTTATTTTGAATTTGTGTTTTCTGCAAGATCACCTATGCTCAGTTTAGTCCTAGTTTTGACTTAGCTTTTTTTTAAGTTCTGCTCTTGGAACATTCTAGTGTATAAGCAGGAAGGAGAGCCATTGTTTATATGGATTCTTATTGTATCAAACTATAAATTTATGTGTAGTATATATGCCACATACAAGCAACTCACATGTAGTTAATTTTCTGTTATGGCTATTAACAAAATTTTAACCTTTAGAGCTGTGCAAGTAAAGGCACTTTTGATGTGGAAGGTGAACGCAAAAAGTGAAAGCTTTCTTCTTTTCTTGGGCTTTGTGGTAGAATGAAAAAGAATAATTATATATTGGGCTAAACTGAAACACTGAACTTCATGTAAAGATGACTGATTTGTGGTTATTTAAAAGACAAGAAAAATAATTGTGTTAGATTAATTTAGAAAGAGTCGGTATTTCACTTAGGAAATGGTGATGCTGTGAATCAAAGGTAGTATCTTAGATGTTAACGTGTACTTCGTCCCTGAGGTTGTGGTTTTGAAAAACAGACCTTACACTGGGATGTCTGGTTTAGCATAACCTTGAAGTAATTATTGACGTAAAGATGCAGGAGCTGTTCCCTTTTCAAAGGAAAAAGGAAGACAAGCTGTCGTTCTAAGGTTTGTTAATTTTCTTTGGTGGAATTGCAGTTTAGTGTGTCTTAACATGGTGCTAGCCTTGCACATTGGCACAGAGAGTCATGTCTGCCTCTTGTGCAGCTGGCTACGAGGCAGTTTGACCTGTCCTCATCTGTTCTGTGTCTTTGTAGGCTGGCAGGACGCACGGGGAACGATCTGTGGCCTTGCACTGCCATAAAACAGAACTCTCCCATTGAGTTGTGGGGTAACTGGAGTGTCAGGAGCGTATCGGGGACCATAGGTCATTTGAAGGACCTGGCATTCTAGTAGCTTGGCCAGCACCCTCTGCAGATTCAGTTGCTCAAGTATTAAATTGGACAACATCCAAGCTCGGCCTAGACCCTCAGCTGTCTGGTTTTCCAGATCTTAGGTAAAAAGGTTTTGTGTGAAGATGAGTACAGCTAAAAGGAAAGCCTGTTTCTGAAGTGGGGATAAATGCAAAAGAATGTAACCTTCTTGATGTTAAATAAAAAACATTCTCCCCGGGATCAAAAAATTACACATTTTAGTAGTAGTTTATCATTAAATTGGGATTAAATTTTGCATTTGACCTCTCATATTATTACCTTATCTTTGATAGTGGAGTGGCTGAAGACTTTGTGCTTGTCCAGTCAGCAAGTGAAATGCTCCCCCTTCTGATAGTAAAAAGGAGAAATGAGGAAATTTTTGCTAGCATCATCCACAATATTGGCTAGAGTAAGCAAGGTTGATTATGTGCTGCTGGTGTGTTCTGGCTGTTGTTTTTTCTTATTACACTGATGTTATATTTTCTGGTGTATTAGGAAATTAGCAGGCATAGGATAAAGTCAGGAATTACCACAAAAGGAACCTCAGAGAAGGTTTTGCAAGGTATGTTAACGTGCTCGGTTTCTGGGGCTAGCTAGTTTGGCCTGATGTGGAAAGGCATACTGAAGCCCATCTGCATAAAATATAAGGCTTGATGGTTTTCAAAATGTCAGTGTGCTCGTTTTTTGTCAGAATAGGTGAAAAATCTGTGTTTCAGGTGTGTGTGAATGTAACCTACATGCGTTTCCAAAACATCTGTAAGTGTAACATTTTAGGGGATAACATTTGTTCTTTGCTTTTACTGTACAATTGAAAAATAAGGAATAACTTTTTTTGTGCTGTTTTTGTCACTTCTATGCAAATACCAGTCTGTGTGAGAAATAAGTGACCAAGAATTTCAGTGTAATTTTTCCTGGGTGTGGGCTTGTATGTAAAAAAGGAAACAGCAAATTTCCTTTTTTGGAAGAACATACTATATGTACCAGCTATAGGTTGTTTAAATAGCATCATAAAATTGATAAACAATGGTAAATATTTTTTTCTATGTATGTTATCTCCTTCTACTGCAGATGTTTACATAACTTTTCAAAGGGTAGACTAAAATGCTACATAGCCATGTTGCCGATACTAGCAGTTTCAGTGAAAAATTCAATTTTAGCATTAAAGAGTAACTATAGTGTGTAAGATTGCTGCCAGCATTTTTATCACTGCTAGCTGACCAGTCTGGAGAGTGTTTAGGTAGTGATAAAAAAGCTTCCAGTTACTGGTTCTTTTTGGTGTATAATTCAAAATGCACTTTCACTTTCTAAATGAATGATGCCTGTATTTAATGTGATTAACATTGGCTTGTAGCTGGAAGCAATTTTAATACTGCATCTCTGCAGAGTTGTTTTTTTTAAAAAAAAAAACAACCAAAAACAACCAAACCTCACTCAGCATTAATTTAAAACTCTGTTGTAGACAATTGATTTTCAAATTAACCTGAATTTCTTACTTTGAAAATTTTCCAGTGGCCCTTGAACCATGAATTTAACTAAAAATGTGTTTTATTTACATAGGAACACGACTACAGCAATTTATACCAACGTAGGTCTTAGCTGTCCCTCCTGCCTGTACTTGTGCAGTCTTGCCATCCTCCTTGTGTCAGCAGTGGAAGTCATGAGGCTGTACAGTAAGTCATTGAGGTAGCTGATCTGGTTGAAAAATACCTTGGCAAAAAATTAATTTTCAGCTAGATCAGCTGTTTCAACCGGGTGACCACATGTTACTAACAACATGCTTCAGATCAAGGGGAAGAAAGGAAAATGTGCAGCTCCTAGACAGATGAGTGTGGGACTGTGGTTGTCCAGAGATAAGTTGGCGTAAACTGCTGCAGAACCTCACAGCATCTGTTCATGCATGCTTCAGTGCTTTTCTGATTTGAGTAATCTTATCTTAGGTTGCTAGACCAGGTGAGAAATAACTCAGCAAGGAGTTACTGCTTCACTTGTTCTACTGTCGCGTTGAGAGATGAAAGTATTGTCTGCAGTTGGCATCAAATAGATGAAAGGTGTGCAAAGCGGGGAATTCTAGGGCCTGGAGAAGCTGAGCTGTCTCTGTTCAGTAGTGGCAAACTGGTAGATCTCCTTAGCTACTTTAAGAAACATCATATTTTTATTATCTCTTGCAGTCCTCTTAGAAGCAGCCTGTGGACTCCAGGCTTCAAATCCTCCTGTGGAAAGCAGCAAACGTACGTAGCAAAAGTAGGCAGGTTGTTCAAATAAGGACTGTTTTCTCTAGATGGGTCTGTTTTTTAAAAAACAATAATAAAAAAAGACATTTTTTTAAGGTTGAAATAATTTTTTTCCTGAGGTTGGTGAGCTTTTTGTAAGTGCTGAGACTTCAGGATTACAATCTGCATCAAGTCCACTGTTTGTTTCACTGTGTGCTTATACCTAGCCAGTTATCATTGCCATTGAATTAATAATTGTACTAGTTTTATATATATCTTAAAATGCATATAATGGGCATATGTAAAATTAAATATTTATTAAATAAATCGTAGAGAGATACAGATTCTTAAGGCTGTACGTAGTTCTGTGGGATGACCAGGTTTTTATTAGCTCTGCGTGATCGTTTTCCTGACCGCTTACCCAGTGTTGAAAGTATGTTGAGGATGAGAGTTGTTTCAGTACAAGTCTCATTTTAAATTGTGTTAGAATCCTGAATCTTTTAAAAAACTTGCATTAGGTTGGTTTAGCAGTACTCAAAGAGCCTGGTGTAATTTCGGAGGTCAGTCACTCTGACAGCCACCTGCCACTCTATAGAGGTTGTTTCTTGAGCACTCCTCTGTCCACGTGGAGCTCTGGTTCAGTTCGCTGAGGCTCAGAAAGCAGGTTTCGGTGTCGAGGGGAGAGGGATGACTCAAGGTACCCCTCTGTCAGCCCAGCCAGGGAAACTGGCTCAGGATGGTGGCAGGGGAGGTCTACAAGTACGAGTGCAGGGGCAGAGGTTACTTTTTTTTTTGGGGGGGGGGGGGGGGGGGGGGGGCAGAATATGTTGTAGCACTGCTGTTCCTTTTAGCAGCAGTTAGCTTTCATCTTGGTTTTGGTTGCTGAAACTACCCTGAGTGTTAATGATAGCTACTGGTGGGTGAACACTGCCATGTAATGACAGTTTCCGCTGAGTTTGCCCTTTGCGGTGTGCCAGCTTCTGGCTTCCTGCAGTACCTGCAGCAACAGCCAGCGAGACATTTGCAACTTTTCTCTTAAAGAAAGAGATAAGCAAGACATTGTATTAGCTGAAGTTCTCTAGCTTTTTACTAAGAATGTCTCTGTTCTGCTTTTCCTTTAAAATAAAAGCTTGGATTAACATAAATTTAGCCAGATGATGTGACAGTTGTGGATATTACTAAGGCAGTATGGCCTCAGAAGCATCAGTTACAGTCAGCTGTGTAAGAGCTATATTTATATGTTTAACTAAACTTTTCATTTCCCCCTGTGTGGATGAATGTGAGGTTTAAGTTGCACAAAATTAAATAGTCTCTTTATGTGAGTAGTAAGTAGTGCAGAGTGTGTGGGAATTTAATACTACCACAAGGAACAGACACCCATGTTTTCTACTAGAATGGCTTAAATCATTACGTGGCATTCCTAATTGTAATCTGTCTGAGATGGAAATGCTAAACTTAGCCAAAAAGTCTTGTAGACTAGCAAGACCTATGTAAACAAGTGAAATACTCAATTCACGCTCTCCACCACCAAAAAGAAGTGTCATACTTAAGCAAGAGGAGAAATTAAATTATTTTGGAAAAAATGACTGATGGATCTAAAAGCATTTGAAAAGTGATGGAACAACAGAGATTTTTTTTTCTCTGTTTTTATCACAATTGTGTAAAGAGGTGCTTGTAATAATGAAACCCCTGAAATATTTGTTGTGGAAAAATGTCTGCTGATAACAGTGAGATTGTGTACAGTGAGAATTTTTACAAATTCTTGGAGACAGCGTGCTTTGAGTAAGGCTGTGATGGACTTGAACTACTGGCAACTTCTGTTTGCAAAAGTATGGAAAATGGTTTTTTTGTCAGTGACAGTTTTAAGGGGAAAAAATTAGGGGTGTTGGTTCTTAATACTTACATGTCTTCATTATATATTTATCCTTAGAGAGGAGGCTTTCAAGTTGCACATGTATTGAAGCTGCTGTAGGTAGAGAAAATAGTTTTAACCACAGTATCGGCTGTGGGCTTGGGTTGGTAGCTGTTTAGCCTTAGAGAGGTGTTGTATTTGTGGTGTGCTTTCATGCTAGCATAAGCAGCTCATGAATAGATCTCATTATTTTGTCCCTGCTTAAAATTCAAGGAGCTTCATAATGTCCTTGTAGGAATCCCAGCTTTCTGTGGGCAGGACGCACTGACACGGGATTTCTTGGTGAGAGAGGAGCACAGGTGTGTGGTGGTGAGGTATTCTGCTTTTTTTGTTCTGTTCTTTAGTAAGCACAATAGTTTGAGAGGTGTAGAGTAGCAAGAAGTAGTTACAAACTGGCTTTTGAGGAAAAGATGCAAATGTTTAGTTGAAACTAAGTATAAGCCGTAGGTAATAAACAGTAAAAGCATATTGCTGGTGTTTTAATTAGATGTAGCTGCAGGCCTCTGCAAGCTCTGCTTGAGAATATGCAGGGTTGTATTTTTCTCCTAATTTAATGTTGAACATTAAGCACAATACACCTGGTTGTTAGTTTTCCAAAATACAGTTGTCAGAGTTTACTCTATAAATTGCAGTCTGTGGATAATTGCCTGGTAAAAATATCTAAATAAACCTGTGTGGAAAAAATAATATTCTCATGAGTATTTCCAAAGTAACTCCTAAACTGTGGAATCTTAGCTTCAAATTATAATCCAACAGGTCGAGAAAACATTGTACAAAAAGTCTCTTTGTCCACATTAGGACCAAGCTAGGGACGAGGATGGTTAATACAGCAAGGTATTCTTAAATTAAAAATTACTGATGGTATGGTGATGGTATGGTAGTACTAAGGAGGTCTAGTCATGAAATACAAACCTTCTGTGCATGGTGGTATGTATGTAGACTACTGGAAAAAGATCCTTCCTTCAAAACTGGTGCTGACTAACCAATGTTAGTCCTGCCTGCACCACATTGCTCTCTGAAAGACATTAGAACAAAGGGAAGAGATCAGGGTTGGGCTTGGGGTTTGCTGACTTGACAGGTGAAGGCTCTTTGTCAGTTGCAGCATCTTCTCATTGTCGCTGAGCATCTTCTCTCATTTTACTTTGTCACTATTGTCGGCATGAAATCTGGACTTGTGTGACTTCTGAAAAAGAAAGATGTTATAAAAGGACAAATTGAGTAGGCTTTAGCAGCGCTAGTGTTCTTTACAATTTACTATGCAACTTGGTTTTGCTTGTGATGGGTGTAATTTAGGTTTGCAGCCAGTTGCAGAAGTTTGTTTGTCATTAAGTGAAAATATCAATGGATTTTGCTAATGAAAAAATGTGTAGTAATACATTAAATAAAATATGGCATGTATTCTATCCTGCCTAAATAGGTTTGCTATGTTCCATAGAGGTCTAAATTCAGTAGGTCTCTCCTTGCTTTACCAGCAGCTCCCTGGCTGCCTTCAGTTGCTTGTTGGAGGATACATATTCACTACAACTTCTTTAAGTCTATAGAGAAGGCCACATAGTTCAGATTAGTAGGTCTGCAATTAGAGATTTCAGCTCAGTGTGTACTAGTCACAGTACTCATGCATGATACAGGAGGTTTGCAGTCGAGGCTCTCTTCTTGTCTGAGTGTGAACATACATCTGTTTCCCTTCACATTCCTACAGGTTAGGGCATTTGGGAGAAAGAAATAAAGCTCATACTCTGAATCATGGTCTCAATACTTTTTACTTCTATCAATTAGCAATATGCTGTAAAAACTATATATATGTTACAGGGAACAGGTTGTTGAACCCCACTTAGATCTTTCTTCTACCTCCCACCATCTGAGTGTTTCAGTAGATAAACAAGGATTAAAACTCTTACCAGCTCGTTCTCTGTCTCTGTGCCTTGCATTCTTCGTTGCATAGCACATCTTGGTTTAATTAGAGTGGTAGAGAGTGCTTTTACCAGTATATCATATAGGATGATAGAACGTTCCCAGGAAACGTGAATTCAAACCCTTTGGGGCTGAGGAGGGACTGGAGCCCAGTTACCTGACTTCCTGGGTATGCCTCAGTGCTGTAAAGTATCTGGGAACCATTACCACCTTCTGTCATGCAAACTGTATCACAGCTGGATCTACCACATTTTACCTTTCTCAAGGTGGAGAGATGTCAAATATCAGAAAACTTGATCATCTGCAGTTGTTCTGAAATTGGTACCTCTATTTTTTCTGATTGTAGAGGAAGTCTATGAGTTCTATCAAGAAAAATCTCCTTCCCTGCAGCCAGGCATCTAACTTGGGCAGATTTGTTTCTACTCAGTAATTCAAATGAAGAGCAAAAAATACATTTCAGAAAAATACCTAATTGCTTTTTGTTCCATTGTTTAGAACTGTCAGTAAGTTGAGGGCTCCTGTGACATCCAGGTACAAAGGAATAATATGGTCAAACTGCGAGTGCTTGTGCGTTTAGGTGTTCTGTCTGGAAGCAGCTGTGTCCTATATAAACTAACAAACACCCCATACTCTGGGAAAACAAGCCAATACCATGAGCAGCTTCCCAAATATGTTCTTGTGAGCTGTGGCCTCAGCCTGCTGGTACTTGGACATGAACATTTTCATGTATTCAGCTGAAGAGGCGATATGATTCAGGTGCCCATGCTGGATTTCCGGTAGTGGTTTCATACCCACAAGTTGATTTTAGAACCTAATGCTTACTGATTTTTTTTCCTATTGAATCCAGTCCTTTTTGGTGAATTTTACATGACTTGATCTCTTGAGGAATCTTTTAGAGCTGTAAGTATGAATAAACTATGGGTAGTAACACAGTATAACTGAGAGTCTTAACAAACCAGTTGAGTCACTGTGTATGTTTGTCTGCCTTACTAAGCATAGGAGGGGAGCAGGTAGTTTCCATGCAGAATCTGCAGAATTGTGATATATTTCCCCGTGGTTCTAGCATGCAGAAATGTGTATTCTCATCTTTTTTGGACTTTCAGCCCTGCAGGGGGATCTTCTGAAATAACTAGTGACATACACTAATTGTGATAGATGGTGTCAGATAACGATCCTGCAGGAGCTGGTATCCCTAACTTGAGCAGAAAGCTGGTTTCCTGTAGATTTTAACTCTAATTATAATTAAAATTTATGTCCTAACAGGTTTATTATATATTATTTTAACATACGATGCCCCACTAAAACAGAGCTGTTATGGAAGTGCTTATCGTGAGTTTTTGGTGACTATGCTTGTTTTATTCCACTAACTTACAGGTAATAACTGACAGAGAGAAATGAAGTCCAATGTGAAATACTGCTGATTCTTTCATTCTGTAGTGTCCCAGTAAGCTGAAGTGGTTATGCCTTAAAGCTTTTTCAGGACGCAATTTGACTAAGAGTCTTGATGTGATTAATTTTTTGTGTAAAAGCTGTTTCAGTGCTAAAGAATTTCTTATTTTGCACATTAATCTGGGTTAATGTCCCATTCTTTCCATATTGCTGCAAGCAGTTCAAAATCCACTCCATTAATGTCTGCAAAGTTGCTGGGAGAGAAAGAACATCGTGGTCTTGATGAATCATGCTGTTGGTAGGCTTGCAGGTAGATGGGCTGTTGAAGGCAGGCTTACTTCAAACATTTCCATTTGGATTGGGGTGCTGCAAAGTCAGAAGACCAGAAATGTGAATGGGATTAATTTTACCAGTCTGTAAAAGACACACTGGAAAGTGTGGCCCCCAGCTAAAGCCAGTAAACCATCTGGAGTGAGAGAAGAAGGAACTTTTTTAGCAGGGTAGCCATCAAGTCCTGTAATGGGTGTCTCCAGAGGCTATTTAATTCTGCTTATTTTAGAAACATGTCTATTCGTGCTCTTTTTTTAACCAGAACTTTGATGGCTGGAGGTGGAGGCTGGCTTGTGACCAGTGTGGTCCAGCCACAGACTGTATCCTTTGCTTTTTTTCACCCAGTTCTCTTTTTTTCTCCATCCCCATCTCACTACCTCTGCCATGCCAGGACAAGCACGTTTGTATCCAAGATGGCCTAAACTAGCCACTTTCTTTGTTGGATTAGTGTTTCAGCCACCAGATCTTTTCCTTGCTCCAGCACTCCTCAGTGGCTGCACTAATGCTAGCACTGGTCAGAAAGGAAAGTAGTATGAATAATCGGCCAGGAGGCTGATTAACAAGGGTGAATAATCAACGAGGAGGGGGGACAGCTCTCTCGAGTGACTTTACCATCCTTACGCTAGATGAAAGTGGCTGTAAACATGATCTCTGGTCTAGGAGGGATCAATTCCATACAGCGTTTCTGAATCAAGCTTTAAACCCATGGAAACACAGCTGATGAAAAGGTGTCAGTCTGCAGGAAGCACAAACATTAGTCCAAAAGTACGAGTTGCTTAGTCATTTCTGGGTTTGTAAGGGTAATTAGAGTGGTGTATCGAGATGTGAATAAGTAGGCTGTCTGGTTATTGCTTCAGAAAGGTGACTTCTGCACGATAACTTGACTCTTACTGTATATTCATTTCCCCTGTGGTCTGAAGCACTGTTAAGTATTTCAGTAGAAAGCTTTGCAGCAAGGCATGCTTCAGTACGCAGTAGGGGCAGATGCCGTTGTAGTGTTTTCCTTTGCTTGGCATTGCCTTGGTGGATGCTGGAGTACAGGGTCAGATGAGGAGCTGCTTGTCTGAGTGGAATAATACTGCAGTGGCCTAACGGCTTGTTGTTAACGTTCTTACTGTCAGTATAAATGGCAGCCTGCATCAGGTGGGGTGAAACACTGAGCTAGGTGATGAGAGGAGATCAGCACAGCCTTCAATATGTCATTTCAAAGGAATTAATTTTTCTGTAATTTACGCTTTTTTCTTGATCCCATTTGCCCAGTTAATTTTCTGCAGAGGTGCTGTTGCTGTTGGAATAAATAAATTTAAAAAGTTTTAAAAAGCTTTAGTGCTGTGGAATTGTAAGCTTAATTTCTAAATATCTTGATGATTAGCAGACTACAAAGGTGCCAAATACTTGATATGCAAATTCAAAGTTAGTCTCATTATGGAGAAATAATCCTTCCTTTTTCCTATTGTCACTTAATGAGTGTCTCATTTCAAATTAGAAGCTCCAGAGGTTTCCATCAAAGCTGGTTTTATGAAGAAAAAATTCTCTTCAAGCATTACAGTTTGTAGAGACAGCAAAAAAACTTGGAAAATGACGAGTCCAAACGTTCAAGCTTATGTCTATGTTTGTCTTCCTAAAATATGTAACAAAAATAGAGCACAGCTCACAAATGTGCAGAAATAATTTCAAAATAAGTTTTTCAACAGCATACCATTTTCAGCCTTTTAAGAAGGATCCAACTGATGATACAGTTAAAGAGATTTCAGTTCTTGGCAAGCTTACCTTTTGTAAGCTTTGAACCGGTTTAGTTTGGGGTTTTTTTGGAGGGCAGAAGGATCACTTTTAGGAGGATTATTTCGGGGATATTTTTCAAGGTTTTAATTAAAATGGGGAGAACAAGTATAATAGGAAGTACGTAAATGCTGCACCAAAAATGTCATTTATTTCTTGTAACAATGGCTTCTTTTCTGTTCCCGTCATCTGTGGTTGAACACTGACACAGGGTTTAGTTCCAGCTCTACCAATGATTTCCTAAAGCTTCCTTTGACTGTTCAGTGTAGTTAAGCATTATTTGTTTTGGTGTATTCCCTTAACAGAAAAATCTCTAACAGGGCAATCCACAGTACTGCCCAGTGACTGCAGGAGAACGTGTTTGACACTGTTGTGACCAGGCTGTTGCAGTGGCTAGGAGGAGGTATGGAGGCTGAGGATGTACATTGCTTTGCTTGCATTAAAGAATAACCAGAATTTAATGGAAATTAGCAAATCTGTACTGGAGATTTTCCGAAACTCAGCAGATGGAAACGCTATGAAGCAGTGGAGGTAAAGGAAGCGAGCTAGTGTGTGTCGGAAGGCAGGCAGCTTGCTCCGGGAGAGCCATTGCCGCAGCCATATATGGAAGAGGACGTTTTCCTTGTTAACTTTACGGGGAGTCTGTGCCCAGAACGACATCCATCATGCGGATGCGTTTCCACAGGAACATTTCTCTTCCAAGTGATCTTAATCATAGTTTTAGCACTGTGTCACATCTTTGCTGACTTATTTATATGGTCTGCATGGGCTTGCTCTGCATCCGCTGCTAGTCTGCCCTAAAAAGGTGAACTGTTTATAATTTTCTCGTTTTGGCTAACAGAAAAGACAGTACTAAACCGATGCCAGCAGCTTAAGTTTTTTCTTACTGAAAAGCCCACCCCGTTCTGGGCTGTACCCAAAGCAAAACTGCTTTTCAAGTAACAAAATATCCTTTCACTTGAGGGAAGTAAGGTTTGCTAAAGATAGAACATACATACCATAAAACAGAGAAGAAAGAACCTAGAAGCTGAGAACGTAGTAAGGCTTTCCCTTCCAGACTCCTTGTCCGATAGGTGTGCTCCTACACAGCTATGCTACACAGTGTAACAGCTCGCTCTCGCTAACCTTGATTCAGTTCATTCATTTGTCTTCCACCTACTCACATCTGTTGGGTTGTGGTTCCCCTCTGATCAGGGTTCATGGCTGCACAGGTTTGATTTAGATGATTGTTTAGAGAGGGGACTTAATAAAAGAGTGTTCATGAGAGAGAGGTTTTTTGCAAATGAAGGACTGATCACCTCTGCAGCAGTGGGCAAGAGGGGAAAACTGGAGTTAGATGTGTGCAATAAGTAATGCTCATTGTAATATATATTACAATAAAATATCAAAATAAAAGAAGTTAAGGTATAATTTACAGTCCAATTTTTCTTCGGCTTTTTTATCAGTGATTTCTTATGTGTCTATGCGTAACATCTAGCAAAATAATTCCACAGCAAATTATCTTAATTCTCCTATGTCTAAACTCTTCCTGGTCCTCTGGCTACAGCATCTGGTGAAGAGTGGGCCAAAATAATTTATTAGAAAAATATGAACCATCTAATACCATCTAATGTTGTTGAATACAGTTTGTTAGCAAGTGGTTGGCTTCTGTTTGAAATGTTCTCCACCAGATTTTAGAGCAGCTATCCCTCCTCCGTTAGGTCTGCCTGGATGTGCAAAGTAACAGTTATGAATGACCCTAAATCAGCGTGAGAAAACCAAAGCTCAGCTGTGGTGCTAGTTTAAGTGTAGCTCACTTTGCTGCTAATTTATGTTATGTCTTCTAGAATAGTACTTCTTTTGGAAAATGACATGCTCATTTTAAAAGACTCTGCCAAATTTGCTTTTCTTTGGCTACATTCAAGATGTTTTTTAGAACAAAAAAGTATTAAGAATATTGATGTTTCCAGGATGACTGGAAAGGCTTTAATTAGCGATAACATTTTAGGATGACCAAGGAAATTGGCAGCCATGGTCCAAGCCCTCAGAATTCTTATAATGAATAAAAGAGAAATGGAATTTAAAATAGTACCAAAATTTCAAGGATGTGACAACTGACCCTGACGTGACTACCTGCTATTAAATAGAAGAAAATTTATTTTAAAATGGTCTATTTGAAACATTTTTAGAATGTAATCCTAGCTCTGGAGTACTAAATGAAGTCTTGCCACTATTTAAGGAAAATGACAAGACAGTAACCCTAAATTGTGGTTCATCACCATTCAAATCTTGTCTCAAATCAAAGCATATAGATTATATACTTTGTATGTATGTATTTTTTTTTTTTGCCAGGCCTTCATTAAGCTTTATAGAACTGATCAAAGGGTAGAGTGTCTTTTCTTTCTTAAGGATGGTACCCATTAATTCTCTGTTATCTAAAGAAGAAAAGGAGCTGAGTTTATATCAAGGATGCTTTATATTGTATATTGTGAGAGGAAATTTCTAGTTAGGAGTATAAGCTGACAAGTTGGGCTGTAAAATGCCCTTTGGAGATAGCAAAGAAAATATTTTGGAAAAGGCCTTGATGTTTATCTTAAAACAGAGACTTGAACAGAGAAGCTCCATTTCAGACTTGTATTTCTGTGGTATTGTTATTTAGAAGTCTCCCTCTAAGCTTCAGAGTGTAACTTTTTTTAAAAAAAAATAAATAAGGTGTTAAAAGATTGGTTTGGGTTCTTCCCCCTCAGACTGAGCAATGTTTGCCTGGTTTACCTAGCATAAAAGTATTTCAAAACAATTTAAAGCTACTCTGATGTCTTCTAAATACAGTATAGCCTGCAAACACGGTTGTCCTAGAGCAAAACTGTCCAGCTGATACAAATAAGATCATTTGTTTGCTTCTCCTCTAGTTACTTGTCTCCTTTGAAGCACAGTTACATGTCTGCAGTTTCATGTAACCTTTTTTTTGTTGTTCACTTACTTGTTGTGATAAATCATACAATTTGGGCTTCTGGTTTTGTTTTTCAGACTAATTTAAAATTGCTCACGTGGGCTGGTATCCTCTGTTGCTTGATATGGAATGGATTTGCTCAGCAAGGTAAGTCACTTGATTTCATTGCAGTAGTTTAATGTTGCTTTAGAACAACTATATACGTTTAGCAGTTTTTTATGTTGATAAATATATCATTGTTAGAGGAGTGCAATGTGTCAATCCTATCTCATGTTAATAACCTGTTTGTAGTTACAACTCAGTTTACAAAGCCAGAATGAAATAAATTAAAACTCTTTTGTGGTTAGCACCTTTTTATAAATTGACTGATAGTGTTCTTTGCTAGGTGGAAGTGACTGCATAAAAGCTAACGCAAAATCATGTGGTGAATGTATACAAGCAGGACCAAACTGTGGTTGGTGTAAAAAAAACGTAAGTATTGCAGAATTCCTTTTATGGTTTGTTTTTTTTCCCCTTGGCTTCAAATTCTAGTAAAAATACTTTAAATGTATAGACATTTTTGTTTTCATTAATAATAGTTTCATGTCGCTCTTCAATTTGATATACTTACTTGTACTTAAAAATTTAGATACTACAACTTTTTCTCATGTCCCGATTTGAGTATAATTGCTGTTTACAATGTGTTTACTTCTCCTTTCCTAAATCTTAAGTGTATACAGACCCTACAAGCTATCTCATAGTTAATTTAAAATCATTCCAGCATGGAATCTGTGTATGCTTAATTACATTCTTCCAGTGACATCAGAGTAGGAGGTAGTTTTAGGCAGACATAGGTGGAGTAGGGGAAGAGATTGAAGGTTTTCTTTTATAAAAGAAAGATGTTCAGATTTTAGTTTTATGTTATTGGTAGACTTGGGGGTTAGGAGATTGGTGTGGGTGGGTGGGTGGTTTGTTACAGGATGAAAGAGAGTGCTTTCTTATGTAATTAAAAATTGAATTAAGTAAATACAAAATGTAAGATAATCTTAAATTGTATGACTTAATCACTACATGCCAAAGTCTCGTCTTCAGGTTAGAAACAGAAGAAAATGTGTTCTACAGCTCTTCTTTGGTTTGTTATTGAAAACTGGGAAATTTTCCTGTTTCTCACTAGAAGATGATAATGTATATTTATTTCCATATAGTACCTATTTGATGTCCCCCAAACCAGCTTATAAACTTTAAACATTTAATTAAACTGATTAACTTTAAAATTTGGCCTTGAGCTGTCAGATTCATTGTAGGTCCTAGTCATCAAGAACTGACAAACTTTAAGATATTTTTATGTATATGCAAATTTTTTTGGGGGGGGTAAACCAGAATTGCCAAATTTCTCAATTAGAAGCCTTTTTGTTTATATTTGAGGTTTGAGGTAATGGTAACTTATTGTTCAGAACAAAGCTACATGTTTTTTCTTATGGATCTTACTTTTGGATTTAATTTCCTCAGAAGGAAAGGGTTGTCATCTGTCTTTCCCCTGCTCTGTCAGCATATTGCTATTATTTTGTTGTGGAGTACCAAGGTACACTTACATAATCTTTAATTAAAGCCTTTTAAAGTTGAAAGAGAAGGGAAGTTGCCAAGTAGGTGGTACAAATAGGTTCATATTATTAAGACTACATTGAGATGAGAGCTTTTTCCACCTGCTGTCACTTTCAGAGTAGCTGGTTTTAAAAGGATGTCCTCCTTCTGTCAGAAGTGACATTGGTTGGTTTTTTTTGTTGTAGTTTCATCTTGCGTCCATCTTATACACGGATAAGTATAAGTAGATGCAGACTCCTGGACTAAATAGTAGTCACTGACGTATTTAGTATAATGTAATGCATTTCAGGACTGTGTGTTTTGTTACTGAACTTAAAAAAAAAAAAATAATATGGAGTCATCGTAATAAGTGTTATCATGGGTAGAGTATAACAAATTGCATATAGGTGTAAACTTGATACTCTTTTGCCTGTGTTTTCTAGGACTTTTTGCAAGAAGGAGAACCAACATCTGCCCGATGTGATGACTTGGCAGCACTAAAGAGTAAAGGCTGTCCTGCAGAAGATATAGAAAATCCCAGAGGTGACAAACTGTTGCTTGAAGATAGAGAAGTAACGAACCGTAAAATAGGTGCTGCAGAGAAGCTGAAACCAGAGGCCATTACACAGATCCAGCCACAAAAATTACTACTGAAACTGAGAGTTGGTAAGGACAGTTTCGTTCTAGTCTTGCGACAATTTTTCTGTCACCGCGTCACCTGCATTTTTTGTTTTCAATGTGTAACCATTTTGTTACAGAAACTACTGTTGTTCAAGTAACTAGGTAATCATAAGAGAGCTATTCAGGTCAGCCCCAAGTGTTTAAACACTCCAAGTACTGTCTCATTTTATAAAAAGGTTAGATATTACCACTTGTTTCCAATAGAACTTAGGAGAAAATAGATACAGCATGGATTGATACATATATCAGAAAGGTAAAATTATTGTTTTCAGTATTTTGTAGTTGATTTTGTACAGTGCGGCTTCTTAGAATGGAAATAGAGGAGTGAGCAAAAAGGAGAAGTTATGAGAGCATTTCCTTTTCCTGGAAGTACTGCTGTTGCCTCAAGTCTGCATGCCTGAAGTGAACTAAATGGTTTTGTTGTTATGCAGCAAGATTTTTGGATTGCTACGTAAAATACTTTACAGAGGTTAAAGGTGTGGATACAAGGCTGCACGAATGAGAACAAAGTAGTTGTGCACCATTTCCAGCCCTTAAAGAGAACTTTGTTTCTTTCAAATGGGGGCGGGGGGCTGGGGAAACAGGGCTAGTAGCTCACACAGTACTTGAGCATAACGAAGACTGTCCTTCGAGTTCCTAAGCACTGCAGACACATTCAACAGCTACCTTGTATTTACCTGGAGTAAGAGCCTGTATGTGGCATCAGCTGCTTGGTGATTGCTGTAATAAATGCAAGATGATCTGCAGAAACTTAGCATGATGGGAGGAAAGGAAAGGAATTTTGCAGTTTTGGTATTACATCTATTTATTTCTAATGTTACCCTCTTAGCTTCAAACCAAATTATTGTTGCTTTGTTGACACAGAAGTTTCTCCATCAGGATATATGAGGGACCTAGGCAATCAGAACCTAATCACCCAAAAGATTATTACTCTGTTTATAAGCACTTACCTTGGTCATAAGTTCTCTGAGGGAATGTGTGCTTGCAGAGAGGGGTGCTTGCTTTCTGTGCAGGCATTTTTAAACAGTAGCTAAGGAAAATCTAAAGCTTTTAGGATTTGGTGGTTGGGGTTTTTTTGTCTTTGAGGGTTTTTTGGGCCCTATTTTTTAATGAAGACTGCTGCACAGCTGTGTGTCATACACTGTTCACTTTGCCTAGCTAAAGGTTTCCCCAGTTTTCTGATTTTGCTCACATATAAGCAGGTGTTTGCTGATTATTAAGCAGACTTAAGCAGCAGCAGTATCACCCTGTAACTTCAGTGACTGAGGAGGATGGGGGAAGAAACTTCTAATTCTATTCCTCCTTTCATATATAATACGGAAAAGAATACTTTCCCATTTTCAGGAAGTCGTGGCAGTGGTGTATTTGTTTTGCACTCTCAATATCAAAGTAAGACTATAAATGCTTCTGCTGGCAAAACTAAGGATCTGGTCTTACACTTGCAGCAAATAATAACGTGCCATTATCTTACTGCCATTTCTGTGCTCTCGGCCTGTATTTCATGCAAAGTAACTTGAAACGTTCCATCCAGAACCAACTTTTTCTTTTATAAGCCTATTTAAACAATGTGGTAGGGTTTTGGTTTGTTGGTTGGAGGTTTTTTTGGTTGGGTTTTGGGGTTTTTTTTTGGTTGATTTTTTTTTTTTGGCTAGAACTGAAACCTGAGAATTTTGGAGTCTGCTGGGATGCAAATAGATATTGAAAATTTGTGCTATTAGATCTTACAGGAACCTTGTTAAAATTATTGCACGTGTGAAGATGAGAAATTGGAGCAACTATGAGAGGCTTGATTTTAGGCAGGCGAGTATTTGGGGAGAAAAATACCTTGAAATACGAGGTTGGATATTTGAAAGAAATACTTGAAATTTTTTTCATCGTGATTTGATGTTAAGCATTTCAAGTAACAGGAGAAAAAACATCACACTCCTCTAGTTCAAAACCTCCATCAGTATTTCAGAGCTTTTCTTTAAAAAGGCATTTTTCTTGTCAGCGCAGTTGTACATTTTTAACATTTTGTATTTGTTGTTTAATATCTGAAACAGGGGAACCCCAAAACTTTTCATTAAAATTTAAGAGAGCTGAAGACTACCCCATTGACCTTTATTATCTTATGGACCTCTCCTATTCTATGAAAGATGATTTAGAGAATGTGAAAAATCTTGGAACAGCTCTGATGGTAGAAATGGAAAAAATAACTTCAGACTTTCGAATTGGTAAGAAAGATTTGCCTATTCTTAAAAAAGCTAAAACAAAATAAACTTTCCTTCCTGATGTTTTTCACATAACTATGTATGAAGAGTAATTTTTTTGTAAATTAGCACTATTATGGCCGGTACTCTAATACATGGAACCTGTTGAGGAACATAAGAGTAGTACCTGGTGTTGGTGGAGAAACCGGAACATTAATAAGTATGGGAGCTATTTCTGACATCAGTTCAGCTATAATGTATTTGCATTCTGTTGTGTCATAATACAAATGAGACTTCCATTCTCCAGCTTACAGAGTTTTTATTGTTCTTTTTTAGGCTTTGGCTCTTTTGTGGAGAAAACTGTGATGCCATATATAAGTACAACACCAGCCAAACTCAGAAATCCTTGTACAGGTGACCAGAACTGTACAAGTCCATTTAGCTATAAAAATGTGCTCAGCCTTACCAGTGAAGGCAATAAATTTAATGAACTTGTAGGTAAACAGCACATTTCTGGAAATTTAGATTCTCCTGAAGGTGGATTTGATGCAATAATGCAGGTTGCAGTTTGTGGGGTAAGTGTATACTAGTTTTCTTTATTGCTCTATTAGATTAAATTGTTTGAATACAGCCTTAGTGTTTTATGTTGGCTGACATTTGAACATGTTGTCTCATGATAACAAGACAAGATAGGCTATGCAGACTGCATGGATACATGCATTTGTCTGCTTTTATAGAGACCTCTAGTGAGTGAATGAAACCAGGAAGTGTTAGTGGCAATGGGAGGTCATGTTCACAGCAGAGAGGTGCCTCCAAAGGCAAAGTGTGTAAAGCCTGCTTTAGAAGAGTCAATTTCTGCTCAAAAGTGTATGAAATCCTGAGTAAGCAAGTACTCTCAACTTATTTTAAAGCTTTTTGTGCTCCTTGTGGTTATTTTTCCGGAATAGTGTGGTGAATTGTAACTTCTACTAGCTTCTCACACAGTAGTTCGAAACCTGATTTTTGTTTATTTTTGAAGACCTGATCTAGATCACTGCATTCTTCTTTGGTGTTTCCATAGTCTGGCAGACCATTCTATGCACCTGTAAAACATGGACTCCCCAAAAAGTGATATCCAAGTTTATTGCTTTATTACTGTATTATTTTTGCTGTTGATCAATGGAGTCAGGACTTTCTGAAACAATCTGGAGTCGTATTGCAAAATTGCAGTGTTAATCACAAGCTTTCTAGCATTTATTTGTTGTTTATTTTTGGTGCTATTTATGTGTCATTTTTATATGGCCTTCTCTCCTTGAATTAACTAGGGCTTTAGCTTGACGGAAGAATTTTTTTTAAAAATAATAAAAGTAGGAAGGGGCAGGTTACAGAATTAGGCTCTGCAGTTGTGGGGCAGGATGGTCACATGACAGTGAAAAAAGGCAGTCCTCTAGCAAGCAGTATGTTGGGTGCAAATCTGGGGTAGATTGGCAAAGCCTGATGATTCTTCGGAGCCTAATGCTGGGCAAGCTGTAATTATCCAATTCAAGAGTGCAGCAGCGCTCTACATACTAACGTTGTCCTCCGTGCTCTGGCTGTGTGGTAGTCACATAGAAATGGATTTGGCATTAAAGAGCTGGATTGATGTGCCCAATTGCTAAAATCCTGTTGCTCTTCATATACTCCAGTGAGAACTGGAGAGACCAAAGTATGTGTCAAAAAGAATTCTTCTTGCCTTTATTGAAAAACCTGCAGCAGATGTGTTGGAGCAGACAGTTAATTAAATGCAAGTGCTTTTAAGGTTTGAGTAAATCACATGATTTCAGGGTTACACTTTTGCAGTATGGCTTCTCCTAAGTCTGTCTACTTTTTCTTGTGTTTCTCTCTCTCAAGTGTTGGTCCCCAATGCTATAAATGAAATCAGTAAAAAATACCAAAATGCCTTTGTTTGTTTCCCAAGGAACAAATTGGCTGGAGAAATGTTACAAGACTACTAGTGTTTTCCACGGATGCTGGATTTCACTTTGCAGGAGATGGTAAACTTGGTGGAATTGTTTTACCAAATGATGGGAAATGTCATCTGGAAAATAATATGTACACAATGAGCCACTATTATGTAAGTCTTCACATCATCTTCTAGAGAAACTAATGTTTTGTGATGCTTAAGCTCAAAAAAGCTCATTAGGTCATCTGGTATAGTTTCAGACCTCTGCATTTTGTGAACTTCCCCCACTTACCTTTGTATTACATCAAGTGATTTTAGCTTCACTAAAGCAAATGTGCAAGAATTAATCCAGTCTTAACTGAAAAATTTCAAGAAATGGCAACTTTCGCACTATGATTTCTGGTTTGTGATTTTAACCTTTGTAATAATTAATAATACTGCATGTCCATTGGCAGACTGGTGGTTCATTTCACTAGTCTTTGTGTTCAGAAGTAGTTTACTACTGTAAAATAAAGAGCTGCTTGGCCAGGTTTTTTTAAGACTGCTTGAAATCATACGGTTCAAAGTTTATGGTAGAAGTATGCTTAAAAACACTGCCTTCATGGTTTATTGATAGGTAGATCAGAGAAAAGGCGAGAAGAAAAGCATTAACTGGATGGGGTAGACTCAAACTTTGCAAAGTTTGCATATTCATCTATTCCTAAAGTTAAATGAATATTGTTCAATAACAACCTAAAATTAATTCAGTTTTATTTCACCTTTTCTTTATGAAACAGTGCAAAAGCTAGTGGTTTGCACTGAAACAAATAATATGGAAAACTACCAAAGGTAATTTTCTGAGAACATTGAGATTAAGGATTTAACCTGGAGACTTTAAATGGCAAGGAATATGGTAATGTTAATGTGAAAAAACCACCTGCCTTCATGGGGCATATATGGAATCTGTTCAATGCATGTTTGTCTTCAGAGGTTGTTTTGCTTTAGAACTGTGACATAAGCTGGCTAGTTAGAAGTCTTACATACGTTTCTAAAGGTGGTTTGTATTTATGATGTCAAAGTCTTTCTGATCGTTTTCTAGCAATGTGTTACAAATTTGGATTGCATTTTTTGCTTAATTTTTACAGGATTATCCCTCTATTGCTCATCTGGTACAGAAGCTTAGTGAGAACAATATTCAGACAATCTTTGCAGTTACTGAAGAGTTTCAGGCAGTTTATAAGGTAAAGATATATGACGTGTTTCTGGTCTCTGTACTTTTTTCCATCAAGCACTAAGACTGACTCAGGTTTGCTCTGGAATCATTAAAATTGCTTGATTTGAAATTAAAATAGCTATGGAAGTGATCACAGAAGTAATATTTTGCTACTCGTGTTTTTATTATTATTCTTTTTTTGCTTGTTCAGATTGATACAGAGTTTGTGTGTAATTCCCAAGGAGAAGGTGCCCCTCCTCCTTGCCTCTCTTTATACTTCATAGGCAGGGAGTAGAGAACATATTTGCAGTGCTGATTTTCTTGAACATTTTAACAGTAAAGTAGATGAGGCTGGGTGTGGACAACTGAATCAAGAGACACACATACGAAAGAACATATTTTGTCCTTCGTGGTCTATTTATATTCCTGATGTTTAAAATCAACTAAACTACTGGATGTGATTGTGAAATAGGAAATAACTGTGTAAAGGGCATGGATATTTTTCCTTCTTTTAACATAACAAGGTGGAGGTTTAGGGGTTTTTTTAAACTTTTTAAAAAATTTGAAACAATATTGAAATTGTAAGTTTTTCCTTTTTCATTGGAAATCATATTTTATCTGTCTATCTTGAACCTGCTAGAAGCCTGGTTCTTAAAGATCTTGAAGATATGTTGTATGTGGTTAACTTGTACAAGAGAAACTAAATTTAACATGAAAATGCAAAGGAGAAGAAGAGGCTGTATATTTGTGTTGTGCTGCATATAACCTCAAAAATCGTGAGGGTCAATGCTGTAGCCTTCTTTTTTGAAGTACTTTATCTTAACTGGTTAATCCACTAAAGCATTATATCACCATACAGATATTTATAGTACAAATTATACTTTGTTTGTTAGTAAAACTGTAATTTTCCTTCTACTTTTGTAAATACTGAAAGGAATTGAAAAATCTAATACCAAAATCAGCAGTGGGAACATTGTCTTCAAACTCCAGCAATGTGATTCAGCTGATCATTGATGCATACAACGTAAGTTCAGATTTTATTTGGATTGTATCAGTTTTTCTTGCTTCTGAGTTACTATGAGTTTTTCAGGCAGGTACTCCAAGATGGATTTTAGTTTTTCCTACGAAATAGGAAGTTAATATAGTAAACTATAAATACACTGCCGTTGCAGTAAAACCACATTAGACGTTGAGACACTATGGCAATAGAAGGTTAGATGACGAGAAAGATACAGTCTTAAAGCCACTTAAAACAACATTACAAAGAAGAAGTTATCATCAGTGTTTTCCCTTTTAAAAAATAAAATCCACAACAAAAAAACCACAAGTTTCTTCAGTGTCTTCAGTTCTTGCCTTTCTCCCATGTGGAAACAAAAAGGGCCATTTTACAGCCTCTTGACCCCAAAGACAATGTCAACATCAACCTCAGGGACCCCTGGGTTTGGCCCCGAAATATTTTCGTCATAGCTGTGTTTGTGTAAATGAGCCTGATTCCTCCTTTGGGGTACATTGGACAAACAAATGCCTCCAGCATCTGCGGAGACCTGCCCTGACCAGGGTTCAGCCTTGAGGAAGGGGTCACCATAGCGTGACTATGGGCAGCCCTGGGCTGGTGTTCCTTGGCATGTGGGAACTTGCACGATTTCAGTGTGCTCATAAGATTGGTGCTTAGACTGTGCACAGTTGTATAAAGTCTTTTCTTCAGCAAAATGCTTGTACAACTCAATTCAAAGTTAGCTAACAACTTGTTTTAGTCCCTTTCATCAGAGGTTATCCTGGAAAACAGTAAACTACCAAAAGGAGTGACAATCAGTTACAAGTCTTTCTGCAAGAATGGAGTGAATGGCACACAAGAAGATGGAAGGAAATGTTCTAACATTTCAATCGGAGATGAGGTAACTTACACTATATGTGCTGCTACTCAAATATAAGGTTTATTTAAAGTGTCCAACACTCAGTATTTTTTTTTAACAGTTAAGGCAAAACTCCTTTTAGTAATGTGGCACTCCATTTGTTTTTCTTTGCAGGTTATTTTTGAGATTAATGTGACAGCTAATGAATGCCCAAAGAAAGGACAAAATGAAACAATTAAAATTAAACCACTGGGATTCACCGAAGAAGTGGAAATTAATCTCCAGTTCATCTGTGAATGTCAGTGTCAAAGTGAAGGAGAGCCTAACAGTCCAGCCTGCCACGAAGGAAATGGCACATTCGAATGTGGTGCCTGCAGGTAAATAAGTAGGCATTTTATTTTTGCAAAAGAGAAATATGAGCAAGACCTTTGTTTCCTCAGTTAGGGTTTACTTGGCCTTACTAAATTTTTCTAGTGAAAGGACAAGAATTACTGCTACAGACCTATTTCTTTTAGGATATTTTGACATACTGCCTTATCTCAGCAAATAATCCCTAGACTGGAATTCATAGTATTGCTCATTGGTTTGGCAGTTTTGTATAAGTCAGAATTCATGTTTGGCCTTGAGCCAGTACTTTAAAGGGTATAGGTCTTTCTGCGTTTTCTCTTCATTTAATTTTGAAGACCATGTAATTTGGCAAAATTATGGATTTATGGGACAAAACGTGATGGTTTTGCAAGTATTCATACTGATCTAATTATATCCTTCTAATGTGAGATCTGTTGATTTCAAGAAATTCAAAGGCTTTCTAGGTTTTTGGTAGGAGCTTCTACCCATATGGGCACCAATTGTTTCATAGCAGGAAACAGTAAAAAGTCATGAAAGAACCACCTTTTTATTTTGGATGACATCCCAGTCTGTTCTCCCTACTTTATTTCTAACCTTTTGGGGTCTTATTACAGTGTTTCTTCTAATTGCCTATATCTATAAATCTTTCAGAATATATGTGATTTTTTTTGTATAGTTTTGCTTTTGAAATGTCCATCATTGCCAGTCACAGCGATTATATTACACATGCATTCCTTATTACACATTTGAAAATTAAGTTAAATTATATTGGATTTTCTGGCATGACACACAATGAGAGTAGAGCAAAATCTCGGGGTTTCAGTGGAGACTGGTTGAAGATCAACCTAATAGGTCAAGGTTCAAGCCCCTCGCCCCCCCCCCCCCCCCAAAAAAAAAAAAAAAAAACAAAACCACAAACCAAAAACCAACAAATCCAAAAAAACCCCAACTCTACAGCAAAAATGAAAACTGTTTCTTCTTGGAAACCTTGAGAGGAAAATGGTAAGAGCAGAATGGAATTAAGATCTTC
Organism: Falco biarmicus; assembly: GCF_023638135.1. NCBI lineage: Eukaryota > Metazoa > Chordata > Aves > Falconiformes > Falconidae > Falco > Falco biarmicus. The sequence continues at coordinate 46,636,034 of NC_079291.1, read as the reverse complement.
TCTAGGAAAATAAAATCCAGGACTTTTGAAAGCAGTATTGGTTTCTGCCCAGTGAACTGTGACTGAAATGAAATGCAGAATTCTCATTCCTCATGGTTTAATATGTGACTTTTTTAAAATGAAGCAAAAAATACTGATTTACTCAGAGGATTTCTGGTGTAGAATGGACTAACATCTGCCTGGTGAAGTTGTTGTTGGTAGTTAATAGGTTGTTTAAAATACTGAGGTGTGGTCCCCTAACTGCCTAGTATTCTGTAAGTTGAGGAGTAAGTCACTTTGTATCCAGTGTTTAGTGGTCCGTTGTGCCATTTTGCAGTCAGTTTTTGATGGTCCCTTTAAATAAGGAGAATAGATTTTTCCCATCTTTGTGTAGAAAGACTTAAACTTGGTATCACTGTTGCTGGTGTCCTTGTAGTTTCTGATGAGGTTGAACAGACCTGTGGGTAAGAACAGCCTTCTGCATTTGCGACAGTAGCAGTTTCCTGACAGAACCATTGTCTCTGATCGTCACCTTACAACAGGTTGTCAATCACTGCTGGGAACAAGAACAACCTCCCATTTGGTCATCAATGTTTTAACTTTGATAATGAGAAGTGCTGATTTCCAAAGATCTCAGATCAGCAGCTCTGAGGATCATCTACTGTCCTGCCTAATTGCTGTTCTTGGGCAGTCTTGTCAATGAAAGATGACAGCATCTACAGTGAACAGTCACTCAATAATTACTGGTCTGTCGCATGAGAGAGGGATTAATAGTGGTTATGTGGCAATGTAGTTAGAGGTGGTGACACAGATTCCCACCTGGAACGAGTAGTCTGCATATGAGCAACTTCGTCTAATTTGCTCCAGCGGTTTCAAGAACGGGTACATAGATGTCAGCTAGAAATCTCATTTGAAGTTTAACTTGGAATATCCCTTGAGAAGAGTAGTCACTTTTACTCCTGTTCTTTGTGCTATTTTTGCAGTCTCTTTATTGTATGACTTAATTAAGCTTACATTTTTAGTTGTGTCTTTACCTTGCAGATGTAATGAAGGACGTATTGGAAGACTATGTGAATGTAGTACAGATGAAGTAAATAGTGAGGATATGGATGCTTACTGCAGGAGAGAGAACAGTACAGAAATATGCAGTAACAATGGAGAATGCATTTGTGGACAATGTGTATGCAAGAAAAGAGAAAACACCAATGAAGTGTATTCTGGCAAATATTGTGAATGTGATAACTTCAACTGTGATCGATCAAATGGTTTGATTTGTGGAGGTGAGAAACTACTTCAGAGTTTTCTGCAGGCAAAACTGCCCAGCAGCTTACAAGTCTGTCAACTCAACCCTGTAGAGTAGTGATACTTAGCTTAAAGGTCATAGCCACGTGATAGCAGATATGAGAATAACCGTGGGTTTAGTGATTGAAAACACTTGCCTATTAATAAAACAGCTCTCTGTGATCATGAACGTAGAGTGTATTAATACACATTTTACCTTCCTTGAATCACAGCTCCAAGAAAGATGTAAAGTGAAGTTGACTACTTCTTTTTATTACGGAATTACTCTCAGGTGTTATAGTGAAGAAAGCTGAGACAACTGGCTTGAAATTATAATGTTATGCTGGCTCAGTTTAACCACCGTGTTAATCAAAAGAGATAATGACCTCAGCTTACTTGTAATAGTAAGGGCTTGACCTGGTACTTGACAGGATACCAGGGAGGTGCTGTCTTGAGACTATTCTAAAAGGTAAGTGAAGACTAGAATGGGCAAGATGCAGGAAAACAGTTTAAATGCAGGAAGCAAGACTGATGGAACTTAATTCCCAAAATCAAAAGCAATTTAGAAAAATCTTTAGCAGACAGTGTTTAAATTACTTTGTTGTATGTATTTTTGTCCTATAACTTCCCTAGGCTGCTTTGCACATGGAAGTAACCTGGTAGGAGTGTAACTACCACCTCAATTTTGATTGTGATACATAAATAAAATAGAGAAACCACTAAACTTTTAACTGAATTATGAGAACACCTCATCTGATTTTCTCAGAATATACTATTGCTCGCCAGTTCCACAAAGGACAAGAGCAGTGGTGGTAGCGTTCCAGAATATCTGGTGACGATAAGTATTGACTTAAATGCTTTATTCTCAATATAGTGTAGCCAAAGATCTCCCTTCGGGAGATACAGGTCTGTTGTTTCCTGAGTGAGGAGCATAAGGAGCATAAAGTTTGGGTGGGTGAGGTCAGAAGTACAGCAGCTGAATGGTCACGTTCTGGGGAGCCAAAGGTGTTTCATTTTTCTGTGTTGTGAAGCCTAAGTGCATTGCTCATCTTTTTAGGTTTCACTTTATAAATTTGCATAGAGATAGATACGAAGACAGGAGTGATCAATGCATCTATATACATATAAAATTCTGACCTGAAGCAGTGCTGTGATGCTCTCCACCCAGGAGATATGGCCATCACATTTATGCTGTTCTTGATCAGCTTTCCCTAGTCCTGTTGTTCTGTTTATAAAGGGGAGAAACACCTGTAAGTTTTTCAAGAAGGTAAAATTTATTTTGTAGCTTTTAATTCATTATCTCTCCAGTAGGGTTTTTGCTTCCCTGTATCTTATCCTGAGATGGTGAACATTTATTTCTTACTGTCAGAGGTTTAGTTTTATGTTTAGACTTCATTTCGCTGAAATACCTTTTCAATGCACAGGAAATGGTATCTGCAAATGCAGAGTATGTGAATGTTTCCCCAACTTCACTGGCAGCGCCTGTGATTGTTCTTTGGATACTTCTCCGTGTATGGCGTCTAATGGGCAGATTTGCAATGGAAGAGGAACCTGCGAGTGTGGCACCTGTAACTGTACAGATCCCAAATTCCAAGGCCCTACATGTGAAATGTGTCAGACTTGCCTTGGTGTCTGTGCAGAGCATAAGTAAGTACCTAAAAAACAGAGCCCTAGCTTCTGTGGATTTGAGTTTGTCATACTTACGTGTGCAGAATTTTTAAAACAAGGGCTTTGATACTGTGCTTTATTCTACCCTGAAATATAGGGAAAGCATATTGTATCATTCCTTTAGACAGTAAGAGTTGTTGGGTGAGAATCAAAAATTAACAAGAAAAACATTAATACAGTATTTTGATTGCTTCCAGGTAGGCTAATTATTTCTTAAGTTTTTTTCTTTGCCATTTTTTATTAGGCATACAAACGTGTATGTTATGCTGAATCAGTTTTAACCATTCAGACTGACTTGGGCAGGTTACAGCTTTCCCCCGTTTTGTGTGTAATTATTGACAGCCAATCTTCCGCAGAGCTGGAGGGAACAGTCCCATCATCTTGACCTTTTGAAATTAATGTAACAAAAATATATGTATACTGTGCAATTTCTAGAATACTTTAAAACTTCAGCTAAGCTTTTTGCTTAAAACTTTTATTCCAAGATACTATTGAAAAAGTCAGATTATCCTGACAGTCAAAAATTAAACTAGAACTGTGTGGACCAGTGAAATTTGCATCCCTGTCTTTGGAGATCCAAGTTTTTAGAAACAAGCGTTTTCTGCACAGAAGCTTTGAAATTTATGATTAGTGGCTGGGCTGATTCCTGGGTTTTTTTTATGCAGGTCTCAGTGCAGTCTTTTCAGTATAAAAATCCTGCTCAGTCTGCTTTGATGAGCTACTCGGAGTGATACCCTACTGTAAAACCTATCTGTTTTTTCTAATCTGTCTTGTATCTCAGATCCTGTTTCACTGTAAATATTCTGTTCCTACACTGCATTCCCTGAGAGTATTCTTTTTTCAGGTGGAGGTGTTAAAGAAGTTTTAGCCTTATTTCCTTTTAGAGATTTAGGTACATTTTTTTCTTTTTTTTTTTTTTTTCTTTCTGTGTTTGAAACTTGTGGGTCATCCAGGGAAAGAGGAATTTATTAAAGGGGGCTTTTGTTAATGACAAGGTGCATTAATGTTCTAGCCAGTAAAAAGCCATATCTTGCTTTATTTTTTTCCTGGCCTTTATGACAAAAAGATTAGCTTCTCTCTCCTTTATGTTTCTTCAGATTAAATGCTAGAAATCCTTTCTGAACGTATTAAACATTATTGCTTCTGATTTATACTTCCACAGGGACTGCGTTCAATGCAGAGCTTTCGATAAGGGAGAAAAGAAGGAAACATGTTCTCAGGAATGTATGCATTTCAACATGACACGGGTAGAAAGTCGAGACAAGTTACCGCAGCCTGGACAGCCTGATCCATTGTCACATTGTAAAGAGAAGGATGTTGACGACTGCTGGTTCTACTTCACATATTCTGTCAACTCCAATGGTGAAGCCAACGTCCACGTGGTAGAGACCCCAGGTATGAACATGGTGTTGCCTACTCGCTCTCCTTTCATCTTCATTGTTAATTCATGCAGTTGTGTACCACAAAGTAGCACTGGTTGCTTTGTGTGAATTAGATACATTTGGAAATGGGTACCTGTTCCGAGTGAGAGCTGTGGATCTCTGGAACTTGAGTGGCTTTTAAAAACCCGAAGTCTCTCTAGATCTAGATTTTTTTCTAACCTTCAGGCTGACAGAAGCAGGTTTTGTGTTTTAAAAACAAAAAGTCAATCAGATACTTAAATTTGTTAAAGTATTTCCACTTGACATACTTCGCAGGCTTGTTTTACGTGTCCTATAGCAAGTCCTAGATACTTCAATTTTGATAACTCTTTTTGACCAGGCTTGTGCTACAGGCTAGAAACAATGATGTCTGGAGGGGGTTGTTGCTTTTCTCTTTTCCTTTTCCGAATAATGTGAGGCCAGACTTAGGCAAAAAAAAAAACCCACCGCAAAACTGTGTATTGTGCTGCAAACTTTAAATTATTTCATGCTGGCAGCATAAAATTTTACTTAACTGAGGTAACTTCGAGAATAGATCCAAAAAGGCTTTTGCTTAGTTAGTCCTTCATAGTCAACAGTTCTTGATTTTGTTCAGTCTTCTGATAGAAAAGAGAGAACAATTCTATAGCTCAATCAGTAATTTACTGTTTATCTACCAAAAGTATTTTAGTTGGAATCACAGGATGTTGCATCTAACACTGCAAAAATTCTGGTCTTGTACATTAGCAGTGTGTGGTCTCGTGATTTTTTTTATAAGCCTGACACAAAATACACACCTTACGTGTGTGTTGAAAGGTTTAGCCTTGTATTCTACTCAAGGAATTTTCAGAACTGATCATTTGGGTGATCATCACATAGTACAGATCAGTGGCTAGCGGCTCTTAGAAATAAATATCACTTTAAGTCAGAATGTTTTAAATTCTGTAAAAATGTAGTTCAAAGTATAGTGGAGGGCCTTGAGCCCTGTCGTCTTTTAAGATGCGGTAACACATGCCATACACGTTTGGCATCTGACCTTTTCTTCGTGGATGAGCTTCTGTTGTTTTCGTTAAGAGCACAATCAAGCCTTCAGACGCCAGGAGGCACCTTAATTTGGTGCCATACAGCTGCTGAAGGAGCAAGCTCTGTTCAGTAGAGTTGTATTCGGTGAAGCAGACACTTGTTCCTTACTGGTCCCCGAGGAATTCCTGTTGCGTCCCTTCCCGCTTCCCTCACTCCTGCAGAGGCCGCTGCCAAGACTGGGGGGAAGCAGTGTTCCTATTGACAGCACAGGAATTGCATTGATTTGCTTCTACCTTTTTCAGTCTGTGCATTGAGCTCTGCAAAAGCCTTTGTTAAATTTGTGATCATTGAGAATCTTATATTAATAGAAGAGTTGGGGTTTATTTTGGAGGATTATTATTTCTATGTCAGTCACCGTAAATCATTTTGCATCTATATTACTCTTTTCAAATACATAATTTGCTTATTTTGAAAGTACATGATAATTTTATCCAAAGAAAATGTTCTATTTCAGCAGAGATCAATTCCAAAGATGAGGAAATAACCTAAAAAAAACATATATATCTGAAAAATCTGTCTCAGAAGCAAAGTTGTTACTTATCTCTGTATATTGGCTACTAACAATAAGTCATCTGAGGTAAAATGAGGAACACCCTTTTTCTGTAATGCTGTTGACAGAGTATGTGGGAACTGTTATGCTCATCTGCATCTGTACTCTAGCTGGTTTAATCACTCCAGCACCATCTTTGACTTGGAGCTCTAGTGTGTTTAAAATGCAACTGCTAGTTATTTAACTCCAGTACTAAGGATAAAATTAAGCTGGGATGTTACATGATGTACATGCCAGAAATTCCTTTATTTGAAAGGACAACAATATTGGTATTTCTCTGATACTCAAAATACTGGCTTCAATACAAAATAAAATTTTAAAAGCATCTGGATGTGCACCACCTTTACCATTTTGTAAAGTCATGCTTCCCTTGCTTTGTTCCCTAGAATGTCCCAGTGGCCCTGACATCATTCCCATCGTAGCTGGTGTGGTTGCTGGAATTGTTCTTATTGGACTTGCATTATTATTGATTTGGAAACTACTAATGATCATTCATGACAGAAGAGAATTTGCTAAATTTGAAAAGGAGAAGATGAATGCCAAGTGGGATACGGTAAGTCAAGAGACTTTTATCTGTATAAAAGCTATGAAAGAAGAATTTTATTCATGTATATTAAATGTTTCAGATTGTATTTCTGCCTTGTGGCCTACGGAGGAGCAGAAATATCCTTATTTTAAGCTGACTTTAAAACAAGTTCTATGTTACCACCATTACAAAAAAAAAACCAAAAAACAACCCACCTCAAACCCAGCCCTCTTTGGGAAGTACCTCCTGGGTTAGAAAAGTGAGTAGTAGCTCCAGCTTGAAAGAAAATTTCAGAGAGAAAATGTGATGGTGACAGAACAGTTCAGCTTTGCAGTTCTACCACACTTTTTACAACATATTGTAAAAATGTTTATCAGAAGATGAGTCACTTTTGTATAAAATGAAGAAGAATTTATGCTTGCGAAAGAGATCTTGTAAATACTCCTACAGGTTTAGTTGGGAGATTTCAATTACTGGTCACAGGATCATGGCTGGTACTGGTTTGTTGAAATCTTCCCAGCCCGTTGTCAACAGAAGAGTGTGCAAGAAAAACAAGCCTATGGTCCACAGGCTTACATAGGCTATAGGGTTGCTGCCTCTGGGAAATTTTAGGAATCTGCTCATCAAAAACCCTTTACTACAGTTCTGTAGAAGTTAATACCCACGTATGCTTGGTAAGAGAATACTTTAAAAAAAATCTCCTAGGAAGCTTTTTGGTTTTATTTAAGAAAGCTAATTAATTCTATGCTGGGAAAAAAACCCTACTAACACTTTTCTTTATATATAGTATAATTTTTTTTTTCAGTGATAGCTGAGAATGTTCTTCTCTTTTTTTTTTTTTTTTTTTCCTGTTGAATTATTCGACATTGACCATTTCTTTTACTTCAGCAAGAAAATCCAATATACAAGAGCCCTATTAACAATTTCAAGAATCCAAACTATGGACGTAAAGCTGGTCTCTAAGTCTCAGTTTGTATCTTCTTTCATTTTCTTCCTTTTGTTTTTCCCTTTGCATGTCACTTCAAACTCACTGTGTGTCACACTCAGTTAATCACAGTTTGAGTCTTGCTCAGTTTTATTTACTGTTGCTTTGATTCTGGGGTTTTAAAGAATGAAGCTTGAAAAATTTTAACTTGTTTTGACAGCAAGATTGCCTACTTACTAATACTACCAATACTGGCTTAAACTATTCTGCAAGTGATTTGGGGGGGGGGGAGTTGGGTTGGTTTTGCAGCTAAATGTGTGGATATAGAATAGAACAGCTGTTAGGATTGAAGAAGCTCTTTGGATTGTAGAGAGAGACAATGCTCAGGGAAGGGATTGCCTTCTGTTTCCTCAAGTCAGCAGTCACTCGGCTTAAAGTTGATATGTTTGCAAAGCTAGTTTAGGTACTCCTAAGATATCCCAGCCTATAAATATCACTGTTTTTATTAGAATAACTGGGAACATTCAGAGTAGCCTTATGGATTTTTCATTGTAACTGCTTTGGCTTATTAACCTAGTGTATAACTAGCCTGTACTTAAAGTGTGAAATGCATATATTCCACTGATTTTATAATTGAATACGCTTCTTATTTTTTCCATCCTTATTTCTATTGAAACTGGTAGTATCCACAGTCCTTATAGCCCAGCTAGCTTGGGTGTCGCCATGGAAAAAAATGTTCATGTGAGAGGAGGAGATGTTCTTGTCCTGTCTAGATGCAGTTTTTCCCAGTTTCTTAGTCCCTCCTAAATTCTGCCGGCACACCTCATGTCCATTTGGAAATGCTGACTTCAGTTCTCTTCACACCCAACACGCAAGGAGAAAACAGCAGTATCCAGAAGAGCGAGTCAGTAAACCAGGAGTGATGGACAGGTGTCTTCTGTCGACTTTAAGGCTGCGCTTTCTTAAATGTTCCCCTCCTTCCCTGGGATCCCCAGCTGCTGGGGAAGGATGAGAAGGGGAGGATGATATGGGGAATGGATGTCAGAAGAGTGCTGAGAGATAAAAGCTACAGAGATCAGATTAGAGGGAAGGGAATGAAGAAGTAGGGAAGGCAGCACATCACTTTATCCAAGGGCACTTTTCAGGACCCAGTGGAAGGGAAGGATCTGTATCTCTAATTTTATTGCCTGCTGTCTCCCTTTCTGTGTTGTACTCAAAAGATTTTGTAAAGGCAAAATGAGAGGAGGAAGCAAGAGTTACGAGTATTTAAGCTCTTATCTGTCCTTGCTGTGACAACAAATCCAAATACTTTGTCTAGCATTCTGAGCTACATGATGAAATATACTTTCCTTTTCTCTGCAACTGTTCCACTTCTCAGCATATCCAAAACTGGTTGTAAAAATGTTAATTCTGCTTGCCACACCCACCATGTTCACCTCCTTTCCCTTTTTTTTCTCTCAGAGCCAATTATTGGGAAGGAAATGAGGTTCTTGTTCCTTTCTAACATCCCACATAATCCATCTGGTTAAGCCTGTTACCTTCTCTTCTGCTATTCACGTAATTGTGTACTTTCTGTCGCATGCAGGGCAAGCATCTAACAAACCATACAGTGTGTAACTTCCATTCTTTGCTCGTGTTCTCTACCCCCTGACTTTTTCAGGATCTCACGTCCTTAGTGCTGCCATTTCTCCTCAAAACGTACTCCTTGCAGAAAGCATTCCTCTCGTGTAAATGGAAGGATTGACTTCTGCCTTTTTGCTTCACTCACTGCAAAGACTGAAAGTATGAAACAGTGTGATTTTTTTTTTTTTTTAAACATTACTTTATCGTTTTTGATATTAATAGAAATAACAGAACTTTGGGAAGAGAGAGAGGTGTGTCTAGCTTTATTGGCCTCCGAAAAGGAGGAGATCAGTACTGGCAGAATAGGTGACCCACAGGAAGTAAAAGAAGAAAATCCTCCTTTCTCCTATAACTTAAGATTTTCTAGGGTTTTTAGATTGTTGAAATAACCTTTCATTTAGGTGAAGAAAGAGTTGTCTTGTATTGCCAAGGCAAGAAAGGAATCTAAAATCCCATTACAAGAAAACTACACTGCAGTAGGTCCCCTCCAGGTGTATACATACACAATAAAATCAACTGTGTGCAGTTTGTCTGACCCTTCCCCCTCTCCCACAGCAGCTTCACACGCTCGTGGGCTTTGTTACTGCAGTGAGTAAACTGCAGCACCACGAGGCTTGTCATGGACCCGGTGTCCAAATACGTCACTAGTCCTGGTCTGTGATGTTGTGAATGACTTGTCACCACAGCCTCCCCGCAGCTGGTGCTCAAGCCAGCTGGGTTGAGCTGAGCTCAGTTCGTCCTTGGCCTGCAGCGTTGCTGCTATCGTAGTGTCCTTTTGCCGCTGTTGAGCCTTACTGTCTTCGCTGCCTGTCCGGTTTAGATTTGTGCCGTCAGAGTATTTCCTTCACAACAGGCTGGCTGCTTTCCTCTAGTGTCCAGTCTGGGAGGTGACGCCCTCCGTCTTCTGCATTGCCCTTAACCTTGGCCTCTGCTTCATCCTCTGATGCAACTGCTGCATTACAGGTGGACAGATGACTCGTTTTGTATTACTGTAAAATGATGATGGATATTCAAGAAAGCTGAAAATAGTAAGAACCGGCTCTTGAGCAATGTATGTGGATGAGTTTAAATATTCTAGAGTGCAGTTCCTTGCAGTGACTTAGGACTTAAGCTACCTTTAGAGTGGGTTTATGTGACTGTTGAAACAGTAAGTCCATGGAGAAAAAAGGAATAAGAAGGTTAATCAAACATCCTGTATAATGGTTCATCTTTATGCAACACTAGACTGAACTGTTACCCTCTGAACAGCCCGGTCTAGTTGAAAATTAATACTGTTGCAAGAGCATATTCTCTGCTTGAAGGTACTTTTAAAAAATACCTCCATCTTTATTTTAATGTGTTTCACAAGGTCTTGTGTATAGTTACTGGGTTTTGCTTTTTATTTTGGTTTAAGTGTGCATGGTGTTACCATTTATGGGGCATGTGGCAAATGTTTTTCCTAACTTTGCATGCTTAAACCAGTGTATTCTCTGCAGTGGTGTAAAGAAAATGGGTTTATTTAAAAACAGTAGTAATGTCTAAGACAGCAGGTTTGGAATACCATGTTTTAGTGGCCAGTTAAAAATCTGGAATGCTGCTTATCTCTGAAAGTTTATACCATGTGCCAGCTCTGAGGGGCCCTAAGTGAGGTGGGAGTCACTGGACTAGTGGACATTTATTTACTACTTCCACGTTAGTTTTAACTATAAGCTATCTGTAGAAGACCTCGCCAAGCCAGGACTGAGACACAGGGATCAAGCATGGCTGGGAAGGCCAGGCCGTCGCTGCCTGCCTAACAGGAGATAGCAGGGAAGGAATTGCAAATCCATTGGGCACCTGTGTTGCAGTTATAGGCAGTAGAGCCTCAAGAGCTGTTGAGCTGATGAAACGTAAGGTTGGGTTAAGCTGAATAGTTATGTGTGCGTGGAGTAAATCTCCATTGTTTGTAATGGGAAATGAGACGCTCCACTGACACAGGGAGACACCTAGTTAAGCACCTTATTCAGAGACATAAATCCCACTGTGTGCTTCTGAGAGCTCTTAGGAACATAAAGTACAAGTACGAAGAGCGACAGTACAGCATTTCAATTTCTTTGTAAATAGGGCTTATGTGAGATAAAGAGCATGTAAATATAAAGTTCTGATTTCCTCTAGAAAAAGCATTATCATGAGAAATTGACACTTATTATGAAAATTGCATTTTGATCATGATTCCAAGTTCAAATTAATTGTATGAGCAGCACACTGTAAATTTCCAAGTTATAGTCCTAACCTTTAGACCAATTCCTACACTATCTGACAGAAGTTATCTCTCTTTTACAAACTAGAAAAAAGTAAATATATACCTCCCTGCATGTGCTGGGGGCAGTATGGTTTGTAAAACATTGAAGGTTAAAAGCACAGTATAGCAAATATTACATAATGCCTCGCCATTGAAGAGCTATGCAGTATCTTCTAGTCTGAATGTGATACAGCCTGTTAAGTTTACAGACTCTTTGCATCATGAACTTTACTGATTTATATTTCTATTTCATTAAAGCTTGTCAAGGAAACAACATACGTTGCTAAGAACTCTGAGGCATAATGAGATACTTCAGTTACAGATTAAATCCCTCATCCCTGGATCTTTTTCCAGTTTCATTTACGTCTTTCTGTTGCAAAGCTTTTTATTAAAAAGATTGGGAGAGGGAGTAATTGTGCAGTGATTAATTTGGCTGAGAACTAACCACCGCACTGTATTTCCATGATTTTAAAAAAAACAACAAAACCTTAACTCCCCATCCCTTTCCAAACTAGTAGCTGATACACCTTTTTATCAAGACAAAGTTTGCCTGGGAACTGGTAAAGAGTCTTTTGCTGTTAAAAATGTAATTGTGAAGTGCAGCCAGCAATGGACACCTGGTTCCTCCTTCACCTCAAGTCAGATGACGTTGACTGAGATCTTGAGAAGAGTGAACAGAGAACCTTGACTTCCGTTGTCCAGCAATCCAGGTTCTGGCTGGACTTCGGAGACTCAGCTGGAGCCTCCCGGGTCTAGGCAGGATTGACATGCCTCATTGCTCTTTGCGTGTAGAGAAGCTGGCTTTAAGGACAAACACCCTTTTTCTGTGAAAGGGACTGTGACAGAAAGGCAGTACGACAGCTAAGTATGGTCTCCCTTAGCAGCAGCTCTTGTTGTTGGGGTAGACCAGTTACCTGCCCTGTACCAGGTCTTGCAAACAGAAGGAACCAAACTTCCCAGGAACTGTGACTGAAGTCTCACACCAAGTTGGTTTCTTGCTTGCCTTGGCACCTTTTGGCATGCTCTGTGGTACTTGCGGTTGATTTTCCAGGTTTATGATGCTAAAAACAGACACACCTGGTGTTCGTGTGTTTAGGGGGAAGTTTTCCTTTAATTGACTGTAGAAAAAAAATCGGTTTAACCTGAAAAATTTTAAATGCTGTGAAATTTAATAAGTAGAATTAAATTAATATGGTTATATAGGATGTTTATATAGGCCATCTCAGACTGGGGGGAACTTCAAAGGGAGAGAGATTCCCTTACTGCTATTGAAGGCCAGATAGAGTTCTGGCCAGAACTGCATTCAGGCTGACATCTGCACTGTACTGAATTTCCTCAGGAATTATTTGTGTGTGCGCAGGAAAGCTTTATATTGGTAAACAACATTTTATTTAGGTTTACTTATGTTCAAGTTCATCACATGATAAGAGCACGGTACTGCAGATCCAGGCTGTATTGGTAGAGTCCTAGTGGGTAGTCTTTTTTTCCTACTAAGATGTATCTATTAATTCTGAATTAATGTTAATAGTATCAATATTAATTATAATAGCATAAAATACTATTTTTGAGTTCAAGCTGTTTATCTTAGATGTGCACAGATGCCATAAATGGAGTAAGATTTACTGAGATAAAAGAAAATCTGGGAACAAAGGAAGCTTAAAATAAGCTTTAAAGTTTTTCAGATCTCAACAGGAGAGATGTAAGCAGTTGTTCTGTAGTCATTTCTCGTATCAGTAGAAAAAATGTTTTTATTACAGCATTTGCACCAGTACAGAAGAAGGTTCTTCATTTTATATGTGTATTTTATATATACGGGGTTTGGGGGTGAACCTGCAGGAATAAAATGAGAATGATGAGTACTGAATGTTCAGTATAAACATTCAATGTGTATTATCAGAATAGTACAAGCCTTTCCACTTTGTTAATTTATAAGTAAATTATAATACAAGATGAGCTGTTTAAATGTTTATTATAGCAGAATGTGCTCCGTGGTCAGTTTCAAACAATGTTTACAATTCCGTTCTTTAAAAAAAAGTATCATGGGCTGCAGACCCCTGATTTGATGGTTCAGACCACACAAGGTTCAGTTCCCGTGAAGGAAATCTGTGGTGTAAACTGAACAGGATCGTGCCCTAACCCTTTGCTTTATTAGCTGTGAGCATGCTCAAGTTGCTAGAGGGAAAACTAGTTTGACTTAAGCTGTTTGTGTGTACAAACAAAACATTAATGGGTAATTTCTTAAGCTACTTTTACACTTCTCACAAACACAGTGCTTTTTTCATCTCTTTAAATATTAATACAATTATTTTTCTCTTTCTAGGGTGAAAATCCTATTTACAAGAGTGCAGTGACAACTGTGGTCAATCCTAAATATGAGGGAAAATGAACACTGCTTGTATAACTTCACACACTGTATGCAGCATAGCGATTTTGTAGTCACAGTAAAATAGATTTAGGGCAAACTGCAGTGATTTTACTAATTCATTACATATAGGTTTGTTTTCCTGTGTGAAAATATACCATATGTAATTTTTTTTTTTTTTTTCAAATAAAAGTAATCGGTGCCAGAGGTCTGACAAAAAAAAAAAAAACCTTGAGACTGTGTAGCCTAGTCAGCTAAGGTCACTTGGTGCCTTTTTGACCTTTTCCACTCCCATGCTGTGAATCTAGGTCTTCTGCAAGGTGCGATACTGCTGTGGCATGACTGGGAGGGAAATGGTTAAAACAATCAGCATGAGGGCTCTGCCTAGCCATTTAGTATTAAACTTTTTAGCTTTACAGGGAAATCAGGGCTTGAGTTTGCAGATATAATTAAACTCATGTAGCATGGAGCTGGTGGTTAATCAGTCTTCTATTTGCTAGACCTATGATTAAGTATATGGTAAGTTGAGTAAGTTGGAAGCGAGCAGTGTAAAAGACTGAAATGTGTGCGCATACTTATTTTTAATTTGTAAGTTGCTTATTGCCAGGTTATGGTTAAAATGAAAGGGTTTGAGAAGAATGTTAAGAAGGGAAAAATAGCTTTAAAACATGTGCCATTACTGAAGAAGTTGCTGACTGGTAACTTTGCTTGGTTTTTCTTTGTAAATTCAAGCCCTGGGTGGCGGTATCATGCATAAGTACCTTACCAGGACGTCCTCAGAACACATAAGGGCCTTACGTGATACTGTGTCTTTATTCTGTAATGTTTCCTTGGTTTAAAGCCTGGTGCTTTGTCACCCTTCTAATCTTTTTAACATATTTGGTTGCAGTTCTTTTTGTAATATTTTTGTATCAACATGAGCTTTTTTCTCTCTCTCTTTTTGAGCAGTCTTAGCTGTAAATTTGCCTTTACCCTGTAGCTAAGATTGCATAGTTTGTCATGTGACATGAGTCGCACATCATTCTTGACATGTGCCATGTATATTTGCCTCTGACCATTCAAACTGCATCATAGTCATATTCTTGTTTTAAGTGCCTTTTTATTTTAACAGATGTTCACTTTTTACAGTGCTATTACTGAAGTTATTTATTAAATAAAAGTACCTTAAAATACTTAAATCTCGTCTCTTTATCTTATAGAAGTTGATACTATCCAAAAATCTGAGAACTGTGTCTGTTTGGGCAAGAGGTAATAGACATTTTAATAATGCCAAGTATGTCCTTTAGGTCAAGTCTGAGAAAAGTTAAGCAGAAGCGAGCTTGGGTAACAAATGTTGGCTGTTGTATAAAATTCACAAAGGCCAGGGTGCAGCACAACGCTCCGTGTTGTGTACGTTGCCCGCTGGTGTAAAGCCCCCAGGCTTTTGTTGGCACGTGTGCTAAAGTAGTACGTAGTTCAACAACTGTTCCAGCAAAAGGGCTCTTCGGTTAATGTTGTTTCACAACACAAAACAAATTGGAAATATTACTGCATTTTGTAGCAAAATAAAGTCTTCCAAATTTTTTTAAGTGTATAATGTTCTGGATAGATTATCAAACCCACCTTGTAATTAAATACATTCCTGAAGTATATTCATGGAATCTGTATGAGTCTTTTCTTTTTTTCTCTCTAACTGTTGGTGTATCAGGTTATACTGAGAAGCTACGGGGATCTGTTCCAAAAGTCCCTTTCAACCTTCATCTGAGGGCAGAAGGAGCCTGGTTTCCGGGGTGGGGTGGGGTGGGGGCATTGACAGAGAGCCTGGGCTCTCCATCTCTCTGAGGGAAGCAACCGGAGACAAAGGGATCCAAGGGGCAGCTATGAGGTGAACTTGCTTGTCTAAGGCCACTTGCTGGAGGGCCCACCGTCGGGTGGGGTGGGGGTCTGTGTGTGTGCAAGGGGGTGGTGCAGCAGCCGCTGGGTAGATGCAGGGGGCAGCACGGGAGCGTGGAGATCCAGGGGCAGCTGCTGGATACCCTGAGCGTCAGCCCAGCTGCGGGCTTGGTGGGCACTGTAGAGGTGTCTGTTTCCCACTGATGGACCTTCATTCAGATCAGCTGGAAAGGTAAAGGGGAGGAGGCCTTTGCTCCTGTTCATATCTCTGTGTGCGTGTAGGTACTGTGTACATGTTCGGGGAGACAGGGGCTGTCTGCGCATGCTTGCTGCGAGGAAGGTAACTGCGGGCTGGGCCTGGGGACACTGAGCTGCTGCAGCCTTGCTGCTCTTGGGCTATGGGATCTAGCAGCAGTTGGTGCAAATGAGAGCAAGCTTACAGAGGGGAAGAAGCTGTGCAATAATTTAGCCTGCTGTCCTTCATAACAAAGTCCGCAGTACTGCTCTGGATTAGTCCTTGCATCACGAATGCTCTTTCTTGTACTGCCTTTCCAACTGGAGGAACCACAACAGCCTGAGAATGCTGCCAAACCCGATCACAACATAAGAAACCGTAAGAGCCGCACCTGTATGTACAGTTCATTGTTCCTTCTGATACCGACTTAACAGAACTGCAACGTGACTGTGGCCGTGAAGGAGGCAACTCTGTTTTGGACTCTTGAGTACTTGCCTCCCTTCCTACTGCTTTGGTCAATTCCCCAGCGCTGCTGAGGATTTTCAATTGCTCCATAAGAAAAGATTCAGAAATTTCCCTAAACACATTCTGTATTGCTTGTCCATGCAAACTGTCTTCATCAGAGAAAAGGCAGCTTAAACAGGATAATTTCTGAATTTTATGGCTGTTAGTTTTTCAATATTCTAGAAAGATTAATCCCAAATTTCTGTTTCAGATTGTATCGGTCCCTTTCAGATCAGTCTTTCCCAGACTGCACAGAACACTGGAATCCTGAACTAACTGGAATTCATGTCACACATGGCAGGATGCTGACCTTTGGGAACCCTGATCCCGATACAGCATAACCAGTCCTGAATCCAGCATATTTTTAATTACATGTGCATTAACCTGGTTCTGTCCACTCATCTATGTTACATGTTCTATAGTTTCCTTAGTGAGTCTGATTTCAAAATGCTTTTGTGGCTTTTCACAGAGATGTTCCTGAAGGTTTTGAATTCAACTGGCCTGTTAAGGAGAGCTTTTTTTTTTTTTTCCCAAACCCTTGTTTAAACTGGGTTTCCAGTAGCCACTTCCAGCCAGATGGAAGCTGCTTAATATCTCTAAGTGAGCAGTTGCTTAAATGAGAGAGAACAGCTGGCATCCTACAGTATCAGATTCAAGATACTACAAGTGTCACAGAATGTATGATTTGCTTCAAAGCAGGATTGGATGCTCTAGCTAAGAGAGATGGTGTAGTTCAAAGATGGTAAAATTTAAGTGCTGGAAAACAGAATTAGTTATGAATCCTTCCTGGCTTATAAATACTGACCTCAGCTACTTACCCTGAGTTCTGCAAGTTGGTGAAGCAGTGAACTCTTACACAAATACCAACAGATGCACAGACTCAAAAGACTCCGATCCCACACAAGCCAGGTATAAGATCCCAATAGTATATCTGTTTTAAAAGAATTACAGTTAATATACAGAATATAACCATAGTCTAGTTATCCTTAATCCATCAATTTCCCTGATTATTTCTTTATGGCAGTTGTTAATAAAACAAAGTTTCTTTCCTGAATTGAAACTATAACAGCAAAAGTACAAGTCAGCTAAAGAAAATAATTCTCTGTAATCACGTAGTTTAACATCCATGAATAGCTTCACTGCGGTGTGTTCAGCCTCTTGCCTTAAACTACCGTGAGGCTGCTTGAAGCCTAGTCCAGAGCACAAACTGAAACAGCCTCTTAGCAGTCTTGAGCACCTACACAGAAGGGAAGCTAGGCTGATAAATATATACTTCCCTTGGGATTCTGATGTTTTTCTTTCCTTTTCAGCACAATTGCACAATATGACCATTTTTTTCTTTTCCATAACAAATACAACTTTATTCTAAGAGAAGCACAGAACATGAAGGGGGGGGGACCCCAACTTTTTTTAAGTAAAACACTCATTTACTGAAGTTTTGGCATTGATCAAGTAGAAGCAGTGAAGGAGTATGCTCTAGCTATGAAGCTCTACTATTTAGAGGGTGTTTTCCAAGCACTTCTGTTCTTCTTTCTGAAAAATCAGAATTGCTGCCAAAGCAGTTATCTAGCAGAAGGAAAATATTTATAAGCAACTGAACACAAGTACCAGAACACAGAGCGCTGCAAAGTAACTAAAGCGAATGCTCATTAACGATAATAAATACATTAGCCTCGATCTCATTAAAAGGGGTAAATTGCGGCTAGAAAAAACACTGTAGGGTATAATTTTAAATAACTTGAGGACATTTGGGCTGATCATTAATTTTAAATTAATTTTGAAAGCAGAATTTTTTAAAAGAACATAACAGTAAACTATGAAATTCATACAGATAAATGTAAGAAATAGCTTCTAAAATACAGAGAACTAAAAGTCAAATACTCCTTGTCAATGGAAAATTATCATAAATATTGTATTTGTTTATTCTTCATAGGATAGCTGTACCAACTTTCTCACCTTGCGTTAACACTCCATTACACAAAACATAAACCAAGTATTTTTATCCACAAGAGATTTAAGATTTTGTAGTAATTAATTAATATTAAGATATTGTAGATTCTTTGCTATGTGAAATCTCACTCTTGGTTGCTTGCCTAATTTTACATACTCAATTAGGATTTCCAAAGCAGACACTGATACACACTTAAAATTTAATCTCACTTTTAAGTCATTTAAAGAGTAAGACTTCCATTATCAACATCTTGCACAGCAAACTTGAATATTCTTTTACATGCGTATCTTTTTTTGCTATTTGAATGTTCCAAGCTGCATCTTCTTACCAAGATATTCCTTACCAGTTAAAGATGTCTCACTGCAAAGAATGAGTCAACATGCAGATGAAAGCATAGATGATTCTTCTTATATAAAAGGGATCGTGAATCAGCTTAGAATACATCTGTTGAGCACAGCCTGTTTTTTTCTTTTGCTCTCTGCTTCCTGAGGACACTGTGAACCAAAGGAGAGAACAGAACTAGTACACGGCGCTGCTGGCAGCAAGGTGTGCTGGCCAGTGTGTAACAGGGTGACTGTGGAGAAGCAAAGTTTCAGAGCAAGGAATGAATGCGAGTGATCAGGGGAACACCTGAGGTATGGAAGACATGCACAGAGGAAGGGTAGACAGGCCAAGGAGGAGCTGGAGCACATATGAAAGAAAGGGAAATCCGTCTGTTTTCCTTAAGTCACCCATGCTCTTCCATCTACACATTTGCTTTCATATCCTTTTACTATGTTATTTTGTAATTACCAGTGAATCTGTCTGTGACTAACTGGTTTGTTGTCCTATTCTCAACTTTCACAAGCTCTTCAGATGTTCTTCTTTTCAGCAATCAAAATTTATCCCTTCCCGATGACCTCAATATGAGCTTTCTTATAGAAAGTGGATGATATTTGTGTATATCTTAAAAAAAAAAAAATAATTACAGACAAGCTCTATAAAATGAAAACTGGGATACAGAACATGGAAATGTTTGTACTTCCTCGACGACACTATCATGACAATACAGAACACTCAATATAGATTAATCAAATCATTGCATTTCATTAGAAAAAGTGACTATGTTGTTAAAAAAACTGAAGATGAATGAACTATGTATTTTTTCTTATTTACCTTTACTGTTAGCACAGGGCAAAGACAAGTTAAAAAAAACCAACAACAAAAAGTGTGTGTCTGAAGTGCCATAGATTTTATTCGAGAAGTATTTCCTAACCAAAGCACAGCCCTAAGGACAATCAGTCACCCAGTCATGTTTTTTTCTGTGTAAGTAGCACAGACTCAGAATCAAGGCCTACTTCAGAGTCCTTTATTAAAAAAAAGGCGTCAGCAAACGGCAAGGCAGATCAAATGCATCCATTCTTCTAAACAAGTGGTAGTCTAAGAAGTAAGATGGGGTGAGGGATAGAATTCCTGGGTTTTTAATGAGGGTGCTGACATACCACAGTAGATGTATCAGGAACTCTGAACGGATGATAGCTGATAAGAGATTATAATTGCAAGACTGATAAAAACCAAACCATCTGCTACATTAGTGCCTAATTTCAAAGAGGGAAACTATAGAAAATAAACTCAAAGGAGTAGCTATAAACATATTTGGAGGGAGGCACCAAATTATTTGGGCAGCACAGAACCTGTTCAAGAAAGACTTTTGAAAGATCACACAAACAGAAGGACTGTAAACAGCCAGTGAAAGAAGCTGATCAAAGAAAGATGTCCTTGGAAAAGCTGAATTGCATTTAAATGAAGAAAATAAAAAAGAATAGAAACATTAGAAGTATGCTAAAGGGGATTTAGTGCCTCACAGAAGGCATAAAAACTAATAAATACATCGGAACAAGAAACCTGACACTGAGATATAATAAGGACAATTGGAATAGAGAAATAACAGAATATATAACTCATTCTTTGTTTCTATATTCCATGAGATATCCAACCTGAAATTCCCCATCGTGGGACAAATACCAGTGAAATTATTCAAACTGAAGTGCCAACAAAATATTTTAGAGATAAATCAACAAAAGGAGTAGCAGCAAACTGCCAAGAGTCAATGTTAATCATTTAAGAAGGCTTAAGGAACTCAAAGTCGAGTGCCGGATCTTACTGCCATATGAATGGAAAATGGCTAACATACTGTCTCAATTTTTAAGAGGCCCTCTGGGAGTTAAAAAAAAATAAATACAGAAGAGTTATCCAGATGTTTCTAATATGTGGACACATGACATATTGTGGAAGAGTCAACACAGACAGAGGGAGGTCATCTCTCACAAATCTAGACTTCTTTGAGGAAGTCAGTAACATGCAGACAAGGAGAGATCGTTTCATACAGCTGGATTTCCAAAGCCTTTCAGCAATGCTTTTCATCAAAGACCCTTAAAGAAATTTCCAGGGCATGTGAAGAAAATCTTCAAAAGAACACGTAACTATTAAAGACAGAAGATAGAAAACACAGCTTAGGAATTAATTACCAGTTTTCTAATTTGAGAGATGTCATTGACAGAGTCTTTGACCTGCTGGCCACACTCCTCGCAACGCAGTACAGGATACCATTAGCCGCCTTTGCCATGGGGGCTCATAGCTGGCTTGCTGTCCACCAGGACCAACAAGGTCCTCCTCTGCAGAGCTGCTTTCCAGATGGTTGCACCCCAGTGTGTGCTGCTGCCTGGGGTTATCCCTCCCCAGGTGCAGGTCTTGGCACTTCACCGAATGTCACGAGGCTCCTCTCTGCCCAGTTGCCAGTCTGCCTGGGTCCCTCTGAATTGCAGCACGACCACATGGTGTGCCAGCTGCTCCTGCCAGTTTTGTATCATCTGCAAACTTGCTGAGGATGCACTCTGACCCATCATCCAGGTCATTATAGAAGATGTTAAACTGTAAAGGGCCCAATATCAAACGTGGGATACGCCATCAGTGATTGGCCTCCAACTAGACGTTGTGCTGCTGATCACAACCTTCTCAGCCTGGCCCTTCAGCCAGTTTTCAATCCACCTCACTGTCCAATTATCAAACATACACTTCATCACCTTGTCTGCAATGAAGATACGGGAAACAGTGTCAAAAGCCTTACTAAAGTCAAGATAACATCCACTGCTCTCCCCTCAGAAAATCACATTCATGCATTTAAACCAAGGGAAACGGTAAAAATCAACCATACCTGTATATATTCAGTGACAAGTTCTGTTTGTGACAAACTACCTGTTGTATACTCAGGAAATAAGGTACAGACCATCACCTTAATGCTCAGGAACAGTTCAGCAAAACATACAGAATAACTAGGGATTACTAGAAAAAGAGTAAAAAGCAAAACAGAATACACTGTCAAAAAAAAAAAAAAAAGAGTGGTGTGACTAAATCTTGAATATCACTTCAGTCTCAGCCTTCCCAGCAAAGATACAATAAAACTGGAAAAGACACTGAGGAGGATGACAAAGATAACAAAAGTTGCATACCAGTTTCTGTACAGGGAATGATTAAATACAAAGGGGTTTCCAGCCTGGAAAAGACAACTTAGTGAGGATACCATAGTGACCTGTCATGAGAGACAATGGAGAAAGTGAATAGGGGAAGACCAGAGTGATCGGACAAAGATAGTTTCATGCTCAAAACAAACATAAGGTACTTCTTCCCATAACCCACAATTAAGTTGTGGAATACTTTGACATGCTGTGGATACCACGGATTTAAAACTAATAGATAAATTCAAAAAAGAATTCATCATGGGATATTAGCTACAGAACATAGCAACTATGGCTTAGCTTGAAATTGGAGATTATTCTGGGAAGAATGATAAACTCTTCTCTACACATCTGCTTTTGAACACAGATGGAGAGAGGGCACTGAATTACGTAAACCTTCAATCGGATCCAGAAAGGTTAGAAACCTTTATAATTTTTTTGTATTTACTATTCATGCCACAAAATTGGCTAGCTGCAAGTGCCTGAGCTTGTTGCAGACCTTTCCAGTTTGATTCCAAGTTGGTAAGCAAAAGCTTTCTTCTGTTACCTCCTGCATTTTCTCTTCTATCACAAGAGAAATACTTTGTAGCAATAATTAGAAGTAAATTACATTACTATTTCAAAATCTGATTCAAAAAAAAAGACTTATTTCAGTAAGATTGTCTGGCCTGCTACTTTGTGTTGCTCTAACAGGCACAGCAAAACATCATTCCACCCAGAACAGGGAGTAACAAATTCTTTTTATTTCAGGACTCTCCACTGATGTAGAACCTAGACCGCTTTTCCATAAATCTCTCAAACAGCAATAGGAAATCCGTGTATGTCAAGAGTTCTGGGAGCTGTTGCAGGAGAGACCTGGCAGAACGAGACACTTCACTTTAGTCTAATACATCAGAAAAAAATATGCTCGCACTTAGCAGTACTAGTACATGACTAGGAAAACACTGCCAGTCCACTCCTTCATATTCTGTTCTTTCATGTGAATTTGATTGCCAGAACAGAAAATCTCACCATTTAGATGTAGTTTATAGACGCTGGGATTTTGTAAACCACCTATAATTTGGAAGCATCCAAATACATGTAACTTTCTATAAGAACTGGTGTTTTAGTGAAATGAACCAAGTGCCAATCAGTTTAATCCCCAAACTAAAATGTGATTATGCTCCTGTCTGAAGCATTATATGCAGTCAGCAAATAAGAAATAGTAAAAATAAAGTTTTATGTCGATTATTGCCTTTCAGTAGCATCTTCATCCATACAGGATCCAGAGCACAGAGCCCTCCCTGTGTGTGGGCAAGTATAACACAGTTCAGCAGTTGAAGGATACCAACAAATAACAGGGTTTTATTGGACCCCATTCCTTGTTGAAACTGGATCACTGTGCAGTCAGAAACCTAGAAATCTTTTGGACAGTTGAAAACCGAGGAAGGCATGATACTCTATAACAAGGTAATTTAACACATTCAGCTTCTGCTGAGCTGCTGTCTTTGGCTTAGGCACCTCAGTTCTTCATGAAACATCTTAAGTGCCAAAGTAGGTAAGGTCTGACTTTTGCACAGAATTCAATCTTCTATATAACGCTGGCCATCAGAATTTCCTCAATTAATTCCTTTTGAGGTAGAAAATTAAAATTAAGGTAACAACCTGTTTTCATTTTACATTGGTAAAGAACACATCACAAAGCTGACAAGTATTCAGCTGGAATACATTTGACAGAACAGTTAATTCCATATTTATCTAATTTTGTGACAAAAACATCTTTCTGCAAAACTCTAGTGACTTGTAGATCTCAGCTATGCCAACCCCATAACTGCTATTAATAAATAGGGTAACTTCAACACCACTCAAAAAAAAAATGTCAGTTTGCATGTTATCTTCCATAAACCAATAATGAATGACATCAGTGATGTTTCCTTCCCTTAGTTTTCTATTAATATTGCCCTGCTAAATTATTCTATCCAATGTTAAGCTGATGTATCCCATATATCCTTTTAAAGCACTAGCACAACAATAGCTCCATTACAGCTTTCTGGACATTTCTCACTGTTTCAAGGATTACTATAAATTAATATTAACTGTCCAAACAGCTCCTTGATCAAGCTCATTTATTCAGTATCTTTATGAGACACCCTTCAATCAGCTAATGCATATGCAGACTAGGACACTAACTATGCCGTTGTAGTACAAAATTTTCAATCTACAAGTTTAATATTTCTTTCCCATTTTCTGAAATATTCCATTAGTTCCATTAGAGTTTAATAAAACCTGGAAATCTGATAGAAATTAGTACAAAAAACTTTCTGAACCAAGTTTTTCCTGCTCTCAGAAAATCTTTCAAAGTTTAAATCATTTCCAAAGATATTCTCAGAATTTAAGTCTATCACAATTTTATACCAAAATGGTTTCTTACAACTACAATATTTTATCATCAAATTTCCATAGTAAGTTTATATATTACAATTTCACTAGTCACGTAGCAATGCAGGTAGTTATTAAGAATTGTACTTAAATATAAAACACATTGCAGCTGACACCTTGAACCATAACACTGTTTTTTTGGAGGCTTGTAAAAACAAGATAGCTGCAGCTGAATAGAGAAGACGAATACAGCCCACAAGCAACATTCTGCAGCTTCAGTAGAACCACAAGAGCATAACACAGCAATGGCTACAGCAAAAGGAACACAGAAGAAAAGGCTACCTAAATTAGCTCTGCCTTCTGTGCTTTAGAACACAGATCTTCAAGGAACTTGGCTGCAACATCCCAAAATCAAATTTTAAAACCTAATTAAGAACTTTATGGTAAATTTGATTAATGTTAAAATTACTTAAATACATATTTGGATCATTAACTATTGTATTTCAGGTTTATTAATTAAGTACTGAATTGGGAAGAAAAAGATTGAGGGATCTATCAAAAAAGAATTTACAGTCTCCTGATTTGTTTGCCTATCTTGATAGGGCAGAAGACTCTTGAGTCTAATTATCTTCTATAGTGTGTAGATCAGTTCAGAATATTAGCTCATGCTTCTTCTATGACTAAGAAACATAATCATCTAACATATTTCAAGTCAGACACAAATTATAATAATATTTTCATTTTAAAAGTAGATATTTAGGCATCCATCCTAGGACTGTCTACCAAAGCCAGAATTTTTATACATATAAATGAATGTACATACAGGGCCTCACCCTCTGAGCCACATATGCTTAGCTGATCTGCCACAGAAGTCTCCACTTGCTGCAGGTCTTTCAATTTCACTTCCAGACTTGCAGCTAAAACCATTTTTAGCTCATATCCCTTCCTCTCTATAGAAAATAATAGAGTATTCAATGTAAAGTTTTACAAGCTCTTATAATAGAAGATTTTAAGCTACGGTGTTGATTGTTGAAAAACTGCTTTTGCATATTCACAGTAAATACATTATACTAAATATTAGACACGGTAATTACTCACAGTTGTTTTAAAAGTATGTAAACTGAAGGACAAAACCATTCTGTAAACTGTTATGTATTATCACATAAGATATAATGCAGTTATGTAACACATGCTCTCTGTACAGCTGAAGGAATAAAAGCAAGTAATTCCTGCCTGCTGAGACTTACAACTTTGATAGAATTTTCCGATTATCGTGATGATCTAGTGTTGCAGACATAGCTTAGAAATATATTTTTATGCACATTCAACTATTATACCCCTAACTTGTGAGTTATTTCAAATATCTTTTCTTTAAAAATGCCTAAGTAGCACTCAGTCAAACTAAAGTACAGCTCCCCAGTGTCAGAACTTCAGTCAATGACCATTTTCACCTTTGCAATAATAGATATTCCCTTCACCTTCTTACTTTTTTTTACCTAAGTCCCAAGCAAAGGAATTCTAAACATTTAAATTTGCTAAAATAATTTCCATGATTATAAAAAGCTAGTCCTGTACTGTTAAACCTGAAAGATATGCATGTCTCAGTGATTCTACTCTACAGACACACAAAACTGTTAGTGAATAAATAATACAGTATCAGACTTCAGCTGTGTACTTACCATTAGTGCTGCCTGCTTGGCTAGCTGCCAAAGCCAGCGTTTCCTGCGGGTCTTTCGGATTTGGTTCCAAAATTGCAAGAAGTCTTCTCTGATTTGGTAGCTCATTTAGTCTAGTATCTGCAGCAGATACAAAATATCAGATTTATCCAACTATCAGTTTTTTCCAACTGAAATATTAGTTGGAAAACTACATTCATATATTTCTTTTAAAAACCGCATCTTACTAGATTGATGTTGAGCCTAAAATTTACTTTATATTGGAAACAACATCCACAATATAATAAATTATTAGCCTATATGTGAGTAATCTTTAAAAGAAATGGCTAAGCCTTGAAAAGAAAATGCTGTCCTTTGCTCACATTAAATAATACAAAAATTAAAAAGTGCATAGGTAATGAAAAACAGTGGCATTTTTATTATCTTAACCCTGCTCTCCTGAACGTGTTATATCTTAGATCTAAGCTCTTCAAAACAAAGATTATCTTCTTGTTTGTATCACAGTGTAACTGTGATTCTCATTCCAGCCTCTAGGTCATAATATCCTATTTTCCCATCTTGCACGTTACAATGGAAGGAATTATGGTCAGACATAGGACTGGGGGTGGCTTCCTGACCCTAATTGAACCAGTCACAAAATTCTCATTAACTGCAGCAGAGTCCACCGTAAATCATACAATAGTATGAATCACCTGGCTCCCGAGTGCAACTTGTTGCCCCCCTCAGGGGCTCAGCTGCCTGTGGTCAAGGGCAGCTCTGGTTTGATGCAGCTGGGTAACCTGGGGAGCAGACTGCCGTGAGAAGAGCTGTGTGAGTAAGTTGTGAGAGGAGGGTCTCTTCTCCTTGCCTTGGGAGCTGTGGGAGCTTTCAGGCCCTTGCCAGAGCTATGTTATAGGCATGACTTTGCCTGGCCATAACCTCACTGATCTTGACTTTGGACTTGTCTTGTCATTATAGATTTGAGTGACAGTCACTGGACTGTTGACTGAACCTGGTTGCATTTACCACCCCTGTTTCTGACCCTGACATGCTGACTTGACTTCAGATCATGTCTCATCATTTTGGACTTCTCTTGTGACCTATACTGTTATATGATCCTAATTAAAATAACCCTCTGCTTGCCTGGCCCAGCTACGGTGGGATTGTGCCCTTAGTGAAGATACCACCCCCAATCATGTTGTTGTCATCATCACCTCCTAGATGGCCTTCCCTCGTGGAGCAGCCTAGTCATGCCGCTCCCTGACATACATCATCTCACTCTCCTCCCACCTTTTCCTTCTTTTTTGCCTTCTTCCTGTTTTTGATACCATTGATCATTCTTGCCTTCCTGGCATTTTACACTCGCTAGGCTTTGAAGATTGGTTGTTTTGCTCCAGTTATTTTCAAGACTGTTCTTTCAGTTCATCTCTTTGTGAGCCTTTTTACTCTTTCCCCACTCTCTCATTCCCCAGAGCAGTGTTTATAGCCTTTTGCTCATCTTAATGTTCTCTCTCCAAGCAATTTCATCAGCTGACACATCTTCAGCTGTCTCTCTGCTGATGACTAACAAGACAAGCTCAGCATCATTAATTGTTCTTCTAGTAATATTCTCCATCTGTCCTTCTCTTTAGTTATGTCATTTCAAGGTTTTAACAGCTTCAACTAAACTTGTGAAAAAGAGCTAATATCTTTCTTTCCAAAAACTAACTTTCTGGATCCTCAGGTGCATAATCTCAGGACACTTTCAAAGTTTTCCTTCACATTGCTCCTAATAAAAAAACCCACACATGCCATTTTGGGATCCTGCTCTACTCAAAATCCTCTTCCCATTTGTCCAAACAGAAGCGGCCTCCTTCCAATCCTTATAAAATGTTATAAACCTCCTTATAAATACACTTTCAGTTTGCTCATATAACAACCTTGCCTCAGCACCATCCCATCTGAATTCTTCCGCCAGCTTCCAGTTCTCTTTGACATCACATTTGACATCCATGTGATCTATAAATCTACACCTTGAAAAAAAAAAATCTTACATTAGATAAACTATAATTAACAAGTTGAAGAAATAACTGTGCTAGTTTTAAATTAGCCAGATATGTACAGTAGTCAATTAGCAGTAGTGAAATACCACCAGCAACAGCAATACTGAGCTTCTTGCCAGCTCATGCACAACTTCATGGGTTTGTGGATAAATATTCTTCCTGTTCTTCTGTATAGCTCTACAGTTCCGTCATAACATATTCTTTCGTTAAGCTTCATGCTTATTTATATTTTGTACATTCTGCCAGTATTCCCAGTCTTGTTTAATTTGTTTGACAGTCTGTCATCTATATATCAAATAATGTAAAGTCTTTTAGCCTACGTGCGTTTAAGTTCCTCTTAAAATAATTCTGTGTTTCATGGCGTCTCCAGTAACTTTCACTTACATCTGTTTCTTCATCTTGAGACTGGGAGTTGCTAAAGCAGTAACACTTCTTGAATAAGTTCATATGAGGTGTTAGAGTAAAATAAACAGGGATCTAAATAATAGAATACAGATCTCTACATTTATGCTGCATTTACCAGTACTTCTACCCATTTCATTATCTTCAAAAGCTTCTTTGTCTTTCACATCTTCTATACCTAATGACAGCTTAGCAGCCATGCTGTGCAAAAGCTCAACTGTTCTCTTCGTAAAGATAAAAGCTACTCAGAAAGGCGTTCAATAGAGACAACATCTAAATAATGCCCAATGCTTTTCCTCTAGAAACTGGCACGTGGTATTTTCTAAAAAGAGTGAAGTGAACTTTCTGTAACTCTTCAGAATTAGACTTTATTGCATTTCTTGCTGCAGGCACGTGCATTCCATAGTTTCATTCAGCAACGAATATGTACCAGCATTTTGGCCCATTTTGGAAAGCGCATGCATAGCACGGATGTAGTAGTTTTGTCCCCACATTAAGATTTTAGATTTTGCTGTAGAATATCCTTACCTCATCCTTTATTATATCATCTTTATTAGCCATTTTATACAGATAGATGAGGAACTGGCACAAACTTATGGTTTTATGGAGTTGGCCAAGTTCCAGTAAAGACTGCGGGGGGGGGGGGGGCGGGGGGGAACCAAAAAAAACCCACCTTCACTGAGGGCAAACTCTCAACATCCTCAGGAAATGTTTAATGTTCTCTTACCAGGCCCCTACACAATTAGCTTTCCACTTACCAGTTTTCAGGTCAGGTTTTGCTGGTGAAAGTGTTGGTGCCTGTTGCATTTTACTTGACTTATTAAAGGAAGTCTTTCACCATTTAAGAGAAGTTTTATCTCATTGGGAATGTGACAAAAGCAAAAAGTTACTTCAGGAAAACACATAGGCCTTAATCTAGGATACAGAAAAAGAGTAACATATTTTACTTTGAACTATGTTCTATATTTAATTTATTTTTATATTTAATAGTATTATTTTTGGATGATAGTATCTTATATATAAATACATATTACAACTTTTATTATCATTTATATTAAAGCCCCTGCACTCTCTCCTGTTAATGTAATGGAGCTTTAAAATAGCTGAAGCAACACTAGTATAAAACACATTCAAGTTTATGTTTATTGCTAATCTGAAGATCAAAAAAGGATTAATACATATCATATTTCTGTTGTTTATTTACCTAAAACCAAGACTAAGTTTTATTACTTTACAGCAAACTTATTTGCAAGATGAGAATAGGTACACAACCAAGGAAAGGTATCTGAAGACAGCAGAATCATTATCTCTTTTTACAGAAGCAAAACCTGAAGTCTGAGGGGACAGGGATGAACAAGTTTGCAAAAGGTTAAGAAGTAAATTAGTTGCCAATATGGAAATATCAGTGCAGCAGTGAACAATGTCCTTTTCTGTCTAAAAAGACTGTAAACACACATGGATGAACTCCAGTTCTCCTGGCTAAATATCAAAGAAGATGATTTCATTAACTTGTAGAATTTAAAAAATTTGTTTATGTTGCCATATGGTTTAGTGCATAAACAATAAGCACATAAGGCTGACAGTCATTTCACCAATTGCATCACAAACCTCACCCGGGTCAGGTGTGTCTTATTTCTAATAACCCTGAAAGTTCCAGTATTGATGATATAAGACAACGTGATCTAGTTATTCAGGGGAAACTGACTGCTACAGAAAATAGCCCATAATGTTTTGTGAAGTCACTTTGAAAATAGTAATTTCTATTACAGGGATCCTACATTATTGTTTTTCTAGATCTAAGTAAACTATGGGTATTCTCTACTTGTGGCATAGGCTCCTCACCTGATAACTGTTGCAAAAATATAAGCTTTACTTGTGTAAATATTCCCCACGCAGCAAAAATTTTTAAATAGCAGAACACATTAATACACATAAATATTAATCTTCTATTATATTTAACAGTTATTTTAAATTCACATTTTCTGCGTGTCAGCGTGACTGAATGTATTTTCATATAATCAGCTCCATCAGAAATATGTTCATTGGTATAACAAATTCCCAGAGAAATGTTGCTCAGTACCATTAAAATACTGGATTTGGGAAGTGTATTCCAAGGTCTCTGGCAATCTTGGTGCAATGGTACTAGTTACAATCAGACACCCTTCTCTCAAAAGAAATGTTAAGGTTTTCCTTTGACATCCACTACTTCTTTTTAAAGTCCATGGAAGACTTTCTTCTTCAAGTAAGATGGTTTTCAAAGTTACATTCTAAAATGAAAAATAGTAGCATTACCTTATATTTTTTGGTACTATTACAATATTAATCGATTGTTAAATATTCTTATTTTAACATACCTAAGTCCTGAATAAACTCATTCAAACTATAAATTAATGAGCTATTTTTAAAGAGCTCAGAAGTAATTATTTAATTTACTAAAACTAATTTCTAAACACATGATGGAATAATAGTCCCCTTTTTTCTCATTTTGATTTACTCCCCAAATTCACAGAACCTAATACAGAAATTAAGTTCCATCTTCACTTTTTTCCATCAAATTTTTCAAGACTGAAAAATATCAAACCAGTGAAATGCTGACAGTTGATAATTTAAAAAAAAGATCTTTAATATCTTGAAAATTACAGAATATATATAATCTTTGTGTGGGGACTTAGAAGGTGCGTGTTTTGAACTACGGGAGCAGTGCTGGACAAAAAAAGAGACCTCTCATACAGCAGTGCTGGAGAGAGTATGTCGTATCCCACTGTACAAAGAAAACCAGAGATGCTAGAGGTTTGCTGTAGCATAAGGCTGCTGCCATAAAACCCTCTAGAATCATATTCATCATTTCCATATAGCTAGCATCCATGAAAGCATTTTACTCCAAAAATATGTTATTGATTATATTTTAACACTTTTACAAGATAATCTTATATATTCCAAGTTCTGTGTTAGGTTTTTATTTGCTTGCCTCACGAGATTCTTGTAGACTGCTCTCAAGTCAAAATACTGTAATGTAATAATATAACACTCAAATACATTCCACTACTCCTTGTGCTACTTTGTGCTACTGTCATGCAGAAGAACTGATGTCCAAGACAGAAAGTCTTTTGATGCACAAGTCCCCAAAAGTCAAACATGTTGTGTTCAACTGCTGAACTTTAATTTATGAAAGCGTTATCTGCTTCACTATAGTTTAGGGAAGCAAAACTCATTAATATATTCCAACGTGGGAAATAGAAGTACCCAAGAGCCATATAGATTATTTTAGAAATATAAGAAACACTTTGGTTCATCTTTTTATCTTGATTCAGTTCCTTTATGTTTGTATTTTCATTCCCCTAAACAATGAGAAATGTTGAAGTGAAACATTTTACAATTTCGGCAATTTGACAAAACTGAAATAAGAATAGGACAGATAAGAGCACAAAAGAATCCCTTCTACTGCAATCAATTTCTCCAAGTTTAAACAGCTACAGTTCAGGTTACAAACAAGACAGTTTTCACAATGAATGAAGCTCTGCTCAGTGTTAATTGTTAACAGATAGAGAACACTGACACAGCAATAGTCCAGTAATAAAAAAATACTAAATTAATCTGTCCAGTGTATAACAGAATTGAAAAAAACTCTGTCCTCATTTGCCTCCATGTCTTCTTCCAAAATATTTTATTACTATATTAAGTTCACAAAACAGACTTTAAGATCGGAAGGGAAGAAATGCAGTATAAATTATCAGGTACTATGGCCACCAACATCTTGGAAAATAAGTACTTCAGAGTTTAAAGTTATTTCTTCTAAAAATTATTTATTGTTATTTGGACTGAGGTTCACTTATATATTTCATTTAGCATCAAAACTGATTGCAAAAGTTCTAACATATCATACACTTCCAGCCAGTATTCCCTCCGGCGCATCACAGTTCCCTGCCTTCTCAGTTGTACTACTCAAATGATTTGTAAGGCTATGGTCTGAAGTGACCTATATTTTAAAAAAAGAAAACTTTGCTGGTTCTGCTTTTTACTACTGCACTGAACTCTGACTAGTCTCCAAGGCACACTGAAAAACCTTACCATCTAGCTCCTTCCGACTAAAAAAACACCAGAAAAATACATCCTCCTTGCTGTAGCTGGACTAATTTGATCAGTTTTTCCTGTACTGAGTTTCTATTTACTGTAAAACAAAGGGAGTTATCATGGTTGATTCTTGAAACTGTATTAGCCAAAAAAAAAAAAGGGAGTCTTAGAAATGTATGATTGCTCTTCAGAAAACGACAAGCACAAGTATGTCCTCCCATTCTCCTTTAAAAGCACTATTTTTTTCAAGACTATGAGGGAAACCTGCTAGAAAGCTGGATGGATTTAGAATTTACATGACTGAAATACAAGGCTTTCTATTCAGAGATGGAAGAAAGAAAAGAGCTGCTGAATGCTGACATAACTCAGAACAATCATTAGCGATGCTGTAAATTATACTGACATAATGTACTTTCCTGGCAGAACCTAAAGTGCTACCTATGAGATCCTGGCAAAATCATCACCTCTTTTTATCACATTTCATCTGCAGCAAGTGGATAATAACATTTATCCATCTTTATACATGAGATTGAAATTATTGTATGGATCAGTCCCGTAAAAGCCAAAGAACTAGCATGCAGATGCAGCAGTTTTCTCTTGTCTTTCTGAGATTAGTTTGGGTGAAATTCTTGTATATTTAAAAACTTGGGTAGTAACTTCTCTTGATGTTTTAAGGAGAAATGTGATAAAGTTGAGAAAAAATAGTCTGCTTCCAGTATAACTTTTCTTAGCAACACTGAACAATTTTGAAAGAAATTATATTTTTTAACTGGAGTATTACCTAAAATGAAGCCATACTGGTAATGAAAGAGTCGGTAAGAGCATGGCCATGGTAATTTAAATTATATTGGTACTATCTTTGTCATTCACAGTGAAGAACAAACTGTGGTCCCTGGGCCAACTGAGGAGACTACATTTAAGACTAGAATCCTTCACAGTACGCTGGCTGTGTTCATACTTCCTAGGAAAGGGAATACATCCTGTCCCCATACACATAAATATGCACCACGTTCACCACTCATTTGCCTCATGCACAACACATGAACATGCCAGTAGTCTTCATGCCAGGGGGTTTTGCTTGACATGTCCTCGGTGACTGTTGCTCACTTACGAGTACATGTCCTAGTTCATCACCTCCTACCTCTGGGCCAGACTAAACCTCCAGAAAGGGCCATCTAAGCCATTACTATGAGGACAGTTAGGGACATCCTGGAAGAACCAGCGCTACTAAAACTGCAGTAATAGGAAGAGATACTTACCAGTGGCCTAACCCTAAGTTTCTGGAATTGGGCTGAGTCATGAACACTACAGTAAGCTTCCTTCTGTTCTGAGGTTTTGAGTCCCAGAAGACTCATTATAGCTTGCTATATCTCAAATGACTCAGCAGCAAGTGTAATTTGGATAGGGAGAATACTTGCACACTGGGAAGGAAAATCCCATGAAGCTTCCACAGTCCTTGACTTTCACCAGCAGGCAGTGGTGCCAACTGGGGCAAGACCACTGTGGGCTATCTGGTGATTTCCCAAACCCTCAGAATGTCCAAATCTGCATTCATTACCAACACCAGTTACATTGTATGGGCCACTTCTCTGTGAGACTTGGGTCAAATGCAGAAAAACAGTCACATTCAGACCTTCCTAAAGTCTGGTTCCTGCGTCCCACTGAGAAACATGCTCACAGTTCATTTCAATCCTGAATTTCCTCAGGGTCAAGACTGAGCTGGAATTTAATTAACTGACAGGCAAGTAGAAAAGTCACCAAGGATAAACAAAGGTAAACATGATATTATAAGTGTGGAACACTTCAGTCTGCCTGACTGGTTCATGTGAGCCAACAATTTCAGAATGGGATCTCTGCACAGTGGGGTATTGCTGTTATTACAAGCACCCCAGGCTTCTGCACAAGCAGATAAGAGCATAATGTCTGTGTTCCCCCTCCAGTTCGGGGCTATTTCTGCCCATCAACCAACAGACAGGTCTCCAAGGATAATGAATATGCTTAATAGTGATATTGCAATTTATAATGATTGTTCCTGAAAAATAAATCTTAACTGGAAATAGTTGGATTTTCCATCAATTCCTCCTGCCTTAAAATACCACAAACAAATGTAAAAAAAAAAGGAACACACAAAAACTTATTTTCTGTTTGTTCTTGCTGCTGTTGACCTTTGCAGCATTTTACCAAATAACAGTGATGTTGGCGCCTCACTAGTATGTTTAGAATACTGCATATTTGTGTGTTCAGATGGACAAGTTGCAAGTCTTGGAGTCTTTTCAATTGTAAGAACTAATTCCTTAGGTTTATCCAACTCCCCTTGCTCCTGAATGAGATCTTTTTCTTTTAACTTGCTTGCTGAAACCCCATAACCATTACACTTCTTTCTCTCTGCTAATCCTTTTCTTCATAGTTTAAGATCTTTTTTTTGAGATGGTGCTGCAGCTTCTTCAGTTTCTTCCATTTCTGCAGGACTTCTTTTGTTTATTGCTGGTTTCCCTCGATTGACTACTGCCAATTTCTTTACTAATTCATCAGCTTCATTAATAGACTCGATAGTAATACTGTACAGCCTTCTCCATTGCCTTCACTTTAAGTTATTTTTTTGGCCTTTCTTAGCTGAATTTTCAGCACCTTTTTCACAGCAGTGTTAAAAACATCAATACGATCCTCTTCTGCATTTTTGTAACTAATGTTTGTATCCTGAACAACTTGTGTATTGAATACAAATAGATTTTGCTAAGTTTAAGTTGCTTGTTAGCATTTGTAGCTTCCTATTAAAGTACTTGTTGTAAGATATTGGCATTAAAATTATGTTGTTGTTTGGGTTTACTTCAATGTATTTAAATACTTCCTTATGCCCTTTTCAATTGAAGTATGTTCTCAAGTACTTTAAATCTAAAGATTGCTTAAGCTTCAAGTCAAATATGCACTTTAATATCTGTAGCGCAGCTACAGCAAAGCATCTTTAAATATAAAAGTAATATATAACAAGCAGTTAAACCATTATTCAAAGCTTTTCAAATAGCAATGAACTGAATATAGAAGAGTTGAATTAAGCTTTTATAAGAAGTTACTGAAAAATTTCCCCAAGAGTTTAAAGATCCCCAACTTTTAAGTTAAAGCTCGCTTAATACATTAAAATATAGCCCCTTCCCTAAAAAGAATTCTACAAGTTACAAAATAAAAGCTAGGAAAGACAAATTAATGTTCCAGCAGATAATTTTGCAATTCTTTTAAAATATTTATATTGTAAAATTTATAGCACTTAGTACAGAGGGGACAGACTGATCAAACTTCCATTTCCTGCCTCTTTTTTAAGCTGCTATATTTTAGCAGTTTGTTAATGTTTTCAGTATACAGGACGTATTTTTCAATGTTCCTATATTTTTAATTGGCAAGTTGCAATCTTGTATAAGATTATAGAGAATCTGTAAGATTAATCTCATCCAGCTTCCATGTCTACATTTGAATTAGTCTCCAATTAAATTTGTTTGTTCTTTTAGTGAGTGGAAAGAAATTAGTATTTCTAGAACACCATTCATCTCTACCCCAAAACAAATACTTGAAACAGTTCAGATAATCAGGCTTTTCTAATAAATGATTTATCTGTTAACTATAAAAAGTTTAGTAGAGCAGCTCAAATACAAATGTCTGTGTGACTGACCTCTAACGTTAAGTGAGATTTATCTCATATTAGGTTTCCCTTTTCTTTGAAAGGGGACTAAAAAAAAGTCTACTACAGTGATATTACCACCCTCTAGGAACTTCTCCTTTTCATTCCCCAAATTTAAAAAGTGTTGATCCTTGTAAGAAATGTATTAAAAAAGAAATACAAGCCAAAAATAAGACAAATTAAGAGGAAAATAAAGGTTAATTTCCCTTCTTCAATTACATCTTTCCAAAACTCAGATATTTCTTTCATTGCCTTATCCCAGACATACTCACACCTGACTGCAGGATATTTTGGGGAAAATCCTTTTTTCTTTCCTGGAAACATCTGGTATTGTTATAATTTTTCAAGGATACCAGATTACCACAGGAATGATATAAACTGAAATGGCAGTTAAGTTTCTTTTAGAATCTGTTAACAAATGCTCTTAAAATTAAGTAAGATGTGTTTCATACTACTGAGAATAATGAAGTGCAGAGAAAAGACCTTTTTAGATAGACATGAATAACTAATTTTTCTTCTAAAACTGACATTACAAACCAATTATTTTCCCAACATAATAGGAAAGTAAAAAATACTGATTTAGGAAATACATTTTTGTGGATATATGTACTTGTAATGCTCTTCCAACTCTTCCTCAAGGATATTTTTTCTCTCTTGCTTGCAAATATTGATTTGATAGGTAAAAACAATCTATCAGATACTGTGATTTTTTCATGTGTACCTTTGGAATCTAAGCCCACCTTGTAATTGTTTCAGAGTGAGCAAACATAAGTTAAAAAAAGTATTTAAATCCAATACGATGCTCCTTTGGTAAGTGAAAATCATAGTGTAGATGTACTAATTACAGCAATGCCTTGGCAAACAAGTTTACTTTGAAACATCTAGATTAGGTTTTACTGCAAAGAAAGCAACAGCTTTGCCTGAAGTAGAGACGCATTTTAAATTTGGCTTGAAACAGTTTTGTAGGTAAATGGATCTGTAGAGATTAATATCTGAACATACACTGACACTAATCTACAACCATTTTCATGTAACAATAACAGCTATGCTGTTGCAGAGATTAGAAGTAATCCTATATTAATGACCTGTACTGTCTTAGATCTGCTAAGTGACTTCAGGTAATTCACATAAGCTCCCTATGCCTCAGTTTCCCCATCTGTAAAGTGAATATAATAGTCTTCAACTTCACAGAAATGTGGCAACATTCAATTAGTATTCTTAGGATACTCAAATACTACACAAGCCATAGATAGACTATTTTCTAGTTTAACATTGTTATGTTCGTACATTGAGGATGCTAATGAAAAACGCATCCACAGAAAAAGAACAAGCAACAGTGAATGGTGTCTTTACAAGCTCCCTATGCAAAACCATTTATGCTATTATAGAGAAGTAACACAAGCATACTGCTGTGCACATAAATCACAATGATAAACATAAGTGACGCTAATTAAAAGCATATTTAGGATATATATAGAATTACATTAAAAAATCAACAAACAGAACAAGAGATGACACACTACCTGTGTGAAAACACTTTTCTCATGGAAGAGAAGTGATCCTGGAAAGAACTTACCAGGACCTGAAGCATATTCAAGCTGTTCTGCTTCTGTCTACAATGAAACAGTGAATGTCTAAGCGAAAAAAGTTATACATGTCCTAACCACAGCAGGAATCAGATACTATTATCCATTTTTCCTCATTCTCTGTGTGATATATATAGTATATTGGGGAGCACATCACATTTTTCATTTATTCCTACCTTAGGATTCCCTTCTTTGAGCAAAATATTACTATTTATTGTCAAAAAGTGCTACATGAAAGCAAATTATGAAGGTTGTCTGCATATATGTGGACAACATATCTAGACATCGGTTTTCTCCAAATGACTGTCCATATGCTTATTAACAATGCAGATTATTTCAAGTACCACCTTCACAATACATGCATGTTACCAGAAAGAAGGGCTCAAATTCCTAGGAAAAATATAAGCAGCAAGCCTTTACAACAATATTCTACTTGCTAACTTCAGTTATGGCTTTCAAAAATCTCAATGAGTAGAGCTTTGACTGACCCAAATTTCTCGTTTCCTTAGAGTCAAGGACAGAGGAATCACTGAGGCTTTGGCAGTTGTTTGCCTGGAGGGCATACTTGATGA
This sequence comes from Falco biarmicus, assembly GCF_023638135.1. Classification (NCBI taxonomy): domain Eukaryota; kingdom Metazoa; phylum Chordata; class Aves; order Falconiformes; family Falconidae; genus Falco; species Falco biarmicus. The sequence continues at coordinate 46,597,965 of NC_079291.1, read as the reverse complement.
GCAAAAGAAGCATTCTGAGCATCTGGCAGGAGATGGAAGTATTCTGGGCATGATCCGAGTGATCGCATAGAGGTACTGCATGCACAGAGCAAAATCAGAATAGGGCAACATGAACAGGTAGCTATCAGCAACGGTACTTCTAACCACCACTCGGGTTGCCCACATTGTCTGCTGTCTACTGAAGACTGATCACAAGCAGATCGACACACACACTTGGCCTTGGGGAATGTAGGCACACCTCTGTTATACTGGGTAGTTGAACAGCAAACACCAAGGAGAGCAGCCTACTACAGATCCATCTGTTCACCATGCTCACTCAACGCTACATGTGAGGCAGCAGCATCACATATAACAGCTGTCAAACAGAAAATGTAGAAAAGGGAAGAATAACTCACCATACCTCAAAAAAGTATTTCCAAATCTTTGCTAAGTGCATGGCTTTGGTAAGTTGACCAGTACTGACATTCCACTGCATGTGTGTGCAGGACTAAACAAAAGAGATTGCCTACTTACCTGTCGCAACACTAGCAAACCAGCTGGCTGCAACAAGGTTGTTACCATCACATACCAAGTTAACTTCAATAAGTAGTTAGCATGCCTTGCCCCAGCAGGGCCACCAATCCCCCACAAGGTCTCAAAGGTCCATCTACTGTTTGTGCTGTTCCTTCATACTCTTCAGGCCAGTCCCTCTGCTGCATCCTTCTCCTCCCTCTGCTTCTTCCAGGACTCTCTTCGTTGGCTACCCTTCATACCCCTTAGAGCTATTTAGCTACTTAGCAGGGACCAGCCACAGCTGCACCTTATCCACATCAGCCAACCCACCGCCCTGAAGCCAGCCCACAGCTGTGTATTATCAATGTTAATTAACCCAGCTTCATTCCTCTACAATTCCTTCCTTTTTTTTTTCTTCTTCTTAACATTTCATGTCTTCTGTTTTTAACAGTCATCACAACCTTTTTACAAATGAAGTTTTCATACAGTCCAAATAACTTGTCTCTGAACTCATACACATACCCCTTCTTCAATTTTATCTTGGGCTTTTCAGCTTCTGGGGGCTGATCACCTTTCTTCTCATCTGCTTTCTTGAAATTGGGATTTTGTTTTCTTCAGAGAGAAGTTCTAATGAGCTTAAAGTATGTTCTCCTTTCACCTCCTGGGTCACACTGGACAGTAACCTGAAGGAGCTTTCAACTGCAGCAGACCTAGAATACAGCACTAATACATTATTCTGTGTCCCAACAAGCCTCTCTGCATCCTTGTGGTCGCTCATTTCTTCTATGACTGGAGACACCTTCAACAAGCATATAAACACCAGCAAGAACACCGCCAGGCCGAGCAGCAGCAGCAATGGCGGGAGCCGCCCACAGCATCGCACTGCTCCTATGCCTTCCCCTGCTACAGCCATCACCACTGTCTAGCCAGACCCACTCTGGACCCACCGCCACCACGGGCTGCTGCCATATCTGGCCGTGTACTCCATCGCTACTGCTCATTACCCTCAGTCTACTAGCTCCATGGCAGTTAGGCTTCCTTCTCTTTGATCTCAACAGCTCACCTTTACCAGTGTCTGATCCAGATCCCCAGGCTCTTCCTACCTATATCTCAATGTGATCTGGATTGCAGGCTATCCCCACCTGTTTGAACTGCCATCGCTGTTCAAAACTTCAAATGTCCCTTAGCACAGCCATTATTACTGTCACCACTCATTAAATTCAGTCTCATAATCTTGAAGTCCTGAGGTCGAGCCTCACACAGGGCACCAACTATCACAGCACTAGCAAACTAGCCAGCTGCAATAAGGCTTTTACCACGCCACAGCAGGTTAACTTTAGTAACTCCTGCACCTTGCCCTGGCATGGCCACCAATTCCTTACAAGGTTTCAACAGTTCATCTACTGTTCATGCTGTTTCTTCACACTCTTCAGCCAGTCCACCCTGCTTCTTGCCTTTACTACATCTTCTCTTTGCTTCTGCTCCTCCAGGGCACTCTCCTCCTTCTGCTTCTTCCTGATCTTTCTTCATCAGCTGCTTCTTTTCCATACCCCTTACAACTATTTAACAAGTTAGCAGGAACCAGCCACAGCTGCACCTTATCCACATCAGCCAACCCACTGCCCCTGAAACAAGCTCACAGCTATATACTATCAATGTTAATTAACCCGGCTTCATTCTTCTACAATTCCTCCCTTTTTTTGTTTTTCCTTCTTAACATTTCATACCTTATGTTTTTAACAATCCTCACAACCTTTTTACAAATAAACTTTTCATACAGTCCTCTATAATGCTTCTATACTTACCTGCCACCAGCCAGGCAGGGTATGTGGAGAGAGAACTAGGCTGGAAAGAGATAGCTGTATGTGAGGTTGCAAATGGGGAAAAAACAGGTCCATTTTTAATCTTTTTTTTTTTTTTTTTTTTTTTTTTTTTTACAAAAAAGGCCACAGGGACTAGCCGACAAGTAAAAACTAAGCGCAGAAGGTCACGTTTCAAATGTGAAAGCATTATCAGTGAAAGGACAATATCAAGGCAAGAAACTGCCAGGAAATTTGTGCTGAGGTTACCCTTTACTTACTGGGGGAAGTTACAAGAGTTTTTCAGGAGCGGCAGAAGTGTGCTGAGAACAGAATCACAACAATCACTTACAAGCTGATGATAATTCAGAACAAACAGAACATTCTTTCTTCTGTTGCCCATCAGCTTGATTTGGCAGGAAGACTGACAGCCGAACAATTTAGATAGCAATCACTACCATTTTCAGGTCTCATAGCTGCAGGAGAAGCTCCACAAGAGCTTCTAAGTAATATGAATTTTAAAATCTTTAGTTTATCAAAAGGTTACTATATATACACTTGAGTCTTCAAATGCCCCTTTTTGTTCCACTTAAACTTTTTATATATATATTTTCCATTTTGTTTATAATCTATAAGAAAGTTAATATTAATTAGTAACTATATTAAGAGAAAAATCTCTTTGCACTGTGCATAAATTGCAAGGTGTTGCTAGAGGCATATGCTCTGTGCTGGACACAGCTCATTCCAGCTGGCTCCACAACAGGATCACTGCAGGCCAAAGCTGAGCCAAATCAGAGGAGTTTGTGGCACCTCTGAAAACAAGATGACAGAAGCCTGATGTGACCCTCTAAGCTAAAGAACAGAATCATATACAGAAAATATATATAATTATTAATTAGGACTCAATTGATAAATAGTTATTTCTAAAAAAAATATAATTTAGTTTACAGGCAAATAGTTTATTTACAGCAAATAAAAATTGCACATGACATTCAACATATCTGATTGTTGATCTAGGAATAAGCATATAATTACATTTACTATATAATTTGCTGTTCTAGTAAAAAGCTAGCGGACAAGAATCCAAGGCTGTTGCTGAAGAATGCTAAAAATGATACATTAAGCAACACACAATAATTGCTTTTAGAGCAGTTATGATAAAATGTTCTGACAAAACACTGATCAAAACTGATTATCAATCAAAGGCTTGTGTAATCTGGGTCATCACATTTTAACTGGGTCAACAAAGAGACTCCTGAAATTCTGCTGAACTTCAGGGAATTTTCCCAAGTATAAAATTATTATTGTTCAAATCAAATTAATCTTTTTTTTTTCCAATATAATTTAAAGGCACATATTTCCTTTAACTGGCATTATTATGGTTTGATCATCCAGTGTTCTGCTGTTAACAAAAATGCCTTTCCTAAATCTTTGCATCTGCATAACCAAAATGAAAGGAGCTCTTTAGCTCAAACTCAAAAATATAAACGTGAAAGTAATTTCTGTTGATCTAGCAATAAAAGGATAGGAAGTTTTTCAATGGAAGAAAAAAAAAACCACTGCAAAAAATTGCCTGTGAATTGTAAAGGTGGCATTTTTTGCTATTGGCAAGTGAAATATTAACCTGAAAGTAGCCAATGTCCATTGTCGGCTGCCTTTGATTCAAAAGACAATTACAATAGATGCAGTGTAAGTTACAAATATGCCAACTATACTCTTTCATGGTCAAGTCATGAAATAATTAGGCCTCTATATCCATCTATATAAAAGACAGTTCTCAGCTACCACGGGGGCAATAAAAAATACATGCTCAGGTGTAGAGGAATGAAGGCAGTGGGTTGGTTAGCATTGATAATATGCAGCTGGGGCCTTGCCTCGAAGGCAGCGGGTTGATAGACATGGATGATGTGCAGCTGTAGCTCGGTCCTGCTAAATAGTTAAATAGGCCTGAGGATTACAGGAGAGGTTGGCTGGAGGAAAAGTAGTGTGGTCTGATCTCTGGAGGAAGGTGAAACAGCATGGACAGTAAAATCTGAGTGAAGGTGAAAGCTTTGTTGCAGCCTACTAGTTTGATTGCGCTGCAACACTTGGTGCCCCATGTGAGGCTAGCCGGGTTGGACTCTGGCTATGACAACTGGTGCCCAACGTAGCAGAGACAAATGGGAGAGCCTGCGACCCATAATAGCCACTGTGAGAGGAGTCGTTGATGCTGATTATATGGGTCAGATTCAAGCAATGATGTGAACCCCTACCCTGTGACAATTCCTGAAAGTAGCCGGATTGCACAATTATTTCCTTTCTGGGTGCAAGTTAATTATGTCCCTGACAAAGTCCAGGGCAAAGAAGGCTTTGGTTTAACAGGAACACCACAAGTTTTCTGCACTCGGAGTGTATAAAATGCTTGACCAACTCTAACCTGTAAAATCACCTTTGCCAAAGGGACTCCTGCAATATGGGTGACCAGGTTGATTGACATGGGAGCAGATGTAACTAATATATCTGCCTTCATTTGGCCTCACTCTTGGTCTGTCTGTTCAGCAGGTTCTCTGTCAGTGGGAGTGGTTGGTGTGACAGAGTGTCCAAAGTCTGTATGTGGTGCAAGTTTGAAACCCTGAGGGCCAGGCAGCAGCAACCTGTCCCTATGTGCTTATGTCCCTTGAATTTGCAGGGATGGGATGTTTTGGGACAATGGGGAGTTATCATTGGTACCCAGAAGGATTTTTAATAGGGGCTACTGTGATGGATGGCGTACAAAGACCTACTCTGCCTTTGACTTGGAAGACAGATACCCCTGTTTGGGTGGAACAGTGGCCCCTTCCTGAGGAAAAATGTGTAGCTCTCCAACAATTAGTCAAAGAACAATTAGCACAAGGATGCCTAGAACCTTCCCATAGTCCTTGGAATACTCCTGTGTTTGTGATAAAAAAGAAATCAGGCAAATGGCATTTGTTACAAGATTTAAGGAAAGTAAATGATGGATGGGAGGGAGGCAATGGGAGCCCTGCAATCGGGCATGTCTTCCCCGATGATGATCCTGCTAAACTGGAACATTTTGGTAACTGATTTAAAAGATTGTTTTTTCAGTATTCCTTTACATGTGGCTGACAAATGTAAATTTCCTTTTCAATACCTAGCAGAAACAATATGACTCCTTGTAAGCGATACCAATGGACAGTGTTGCCACAGAGTATGAAAAACAGTCCTACTATATGTCAATGGTATGTAGCAAAGGCATTGTCACCTGTACAAAAACAATTTCCACAAGTGTATTGTTATCATTATATGGATGACTGTAAAGGAATGAAGCTGGGTTAATTAATATTAGATAATATACAGCTGTGGGCTGGCTTCAGGGTTGGCTGATGTGGTTAAGGTGCAGCTGCAGCTGGTTCCTGCTAAGTAGTTAAATAGCTCTAAGGGGTATGGAAGAGGAGCAGCCAATGAAGAGAGATCAGGAAGAAGAGAAGGGAGGAGAGAGTGCCCTAGAGGAGGAGAGATAAGGCGAAGGCAGCAGAGGCAAGAAGCAGAGGGACTGGCCTGAAGAGTGTGAAGAAACAGCATGAACAGTAGATGGATCTTTGAGACCTTGTAGGGGATTGGTGGTCCTGCCGGGGCAAGGTGTGCTAACTACTTATTGAAGTTAACCTGCTATGGAGTGGTAAAAGCCTTGTTGCAGCTGGCTGGTTTGGAGAGTGCTGCAACAGGTGATATTCTTGTATCAGCTGCAAATAAGGCTGAATTTCAACAAGCGTATCCGGTTTTACAGCAGTTGTTGGCCACCTTTGGGCTGCGTATAGCACCAGAAAAGATTCAACAACAAGCCCTGTGGAAATACTTAGGAGTTAAAGTGCTAGATCAAACACTTGAGCCGCAGTCTACCCAGCTCCAAGTGTCAGAACCCTAAATGATTTGCAAAAATTATTAGGGACCATAAATTGGGTAAGGCCATACTTGGGCCTTACAACAGAACAATTGAAACCACTCTTTGATCTGTTGAAGGGTGACACTGGTTTAATGTCTTCCCCGATCACTAACTAAAGAAGCCAGCTTAGCTGTAGAGAGGATGGCCAATGGTCTGCAACAAAAAAGGGTACACCACATGGACTTAGAAACTCTGGTAAGTGTATATATTGTCATTGCTAACTATCATCCCATGGGATTGTTGGGTCAATGGAATGAGTGCTGGCGAGATCCACTACATGTCTTAGGAATGGTTATTTCTTTCCTGTACAACCAAGGAAGACAGTAAGCACTCGGATTGACCTAGTATCAAAAATCATCACCAAAGGACATACATGGTGCATTCAGCTCACAGGCCAAGATCCCAATTACCTGATAACTTCCATTGAATGCAATGGAACCTGGTGTTTGGCAAACAGTTTACCATTTTCAGTTGGCTCTGGAAGGATTTAAGGGACAAATATCCTATCATCTTCCCAGTCATAAATTGTTACAGACTTATTCAGACATACAAATACTTCAAAAGCCACTGGCAGCAGATAGCCCAGTGCAAGGCCCTATGGTCTTTACAGATGGTTCTGGGAAATCAGGAAAGGCAGTGGTCACTTGGTATGATGGAAAGCAATGGCAAGAATTGATACACTTGACACAGGGATCACCCCAATTGGTTGAACTTGGTGCTGTCATTGTTGCCTTTAAAATGTTTTCTCGATGTGCTGTAAACATTGTTACAGACTCTGCTTATGTTGCGGATATTGCGCGATGCATGGTTGCGTGCTGCTTAAGGAGGTAAATTCAGAATAACTACTTTTTTATTAAAAGCATTATGGGTAATAGTGAGCCAACATACACATAGATATTACATCCTGCACGTCTGCAGTCACACTGGATTGCCAGGATTCATCTGTGAAGGAAATGCCGGTGCTGATGCTCTTGCAGGTCCTGCTTGGACCCCTCCAGTGCCGGATCTGTTACGACAGGCCCTCATGTCTCATCAGTTTTTTCATCAGGGGGCTCGGGCGCTGGTCCATCAATTTAAAATATCTTTTGCAGATGCAAAATCCATCATCGCCACTTGTCCAGAGTGTCAGTGATTGGGTCCCGGACTGACATTTCTATGAGGGGTCAATCCACGTGGATATCAGTCCTTGGTTCTGTGGCAAACTCCTGTCACACGTGTGCCTTCTTTCGGTCACTTACAGTATGTTCATGTCTCTGTTGATACCTTCTCAAAAGTTGTATGGGCATCAGCCCATACTGGGGAGAAGGCTCTGGACACCATTTCACATCTTCAACAGGCTTGGGCTGCTCTGAGGGTTCCAAAGCATCTTAAGACAGACAGTGGACCAGCATATTCATCTGCACACGTGGCCAAGTTCCTTGCCTCTTAGGGGGTGGAACATGTTACTGGCATCCCGCATTCCCCAGCTGGCCAAGCCATTGTGGAACGTATTCATCATACTTTAAAGCTACTTCTTGAAAAACAAAAAGGGGGAATGGGTTCTGAGACTCCGCATGCTCGTCTATGGAAAGCTGTGTATACATTGCATTATTTGACTGTGTCGGCTGGGAAAGTGTCCTGTGACTATCTCACATTTCTTGTCTTTGCAGGGAGGAGATCCTCCTATCCGAGCAAAGGTCTTAATGCAAGACCTACAAAGGGGAAAATGGACAGGCCCGTGGGATTTAATTACCTGGGGACAAGGGTATGCCTGTGTCTCCACAGATGCAGGGCCGCACTGGCTTCCCGCTAGGTGTGTTAAGCCTGTTTTAGATCCTAGAATTGACAAGAGGACATCAGATACCAGCTGTTCCATAGAACCCTTGAGAGGGGAGTCACAACATCTGGGTGACCCTGATGCGGAGCCTAAATCAAACGCAGCTTTGTGCCTTCTTAACTCAACCTGAACAAGCTTTCCATATATCCTGCCAAGGGCCCTACAGCGGATGATAAACGCAGCCTGTTCGGTTAAAAAGAAAAAGGGGGAATTGTAGAGGTATGAAGGCAGTGGGTTGATTAGCATTGATAATATGCAGCTGTAGCTTTGCCTCAAAGGCAGTGGGTTGGTTGACGTGATGTGCAGCTGTAGCTTGTTCCTGCTAAGTAGTTAAATAGCCCTGAGGATTGTGGGAGAGGTTGGTTGGAGGAGGAGCAGTGTGGTCTGACTCTGGAGGAAGAAGAAACAGCATGGACAGTAAAATCTGACGGTGAAAACTTTGTTACAGCCTACTAGTTCATTTGTGCTGCAATAGTCAGGATTCAGTTGAGTTAACCTACCTGGAGAATGTTCTTACTCTTCACTGAAAATGTGAGGGTTCGGATAGTCATTTTAGAGTTTGTGTTGAAGGCAGAAAGCTAGATATCAAAGAAAAGGGCAAAGCTCACTAGTTTAAACAAACAAAGAAGTTATCTCTTGTTATTGTGTATGTTATGTTTAGGGAAACAGAAATACATTTTTCTGTAAAAAAAAAAAATCACAATGAAATTATAACTTAGTAGTATTGGTTTGAGAGAAGACAGAAAAATCTGAGGAAAGGTCAATAATTTTCTTAATATTTTCAGTGTGTAAGCAGTTCCTGGAGGAGTACCAGAAGCCAGAAGTGCTTTGGTAAAGCAGACTCACACAGCCAGTAACATTTTTCATTCTGTGCTGCAAGAATTGCCCAATGCAGATGTTTCAAATAAACAAAACCTTACATCCACACATCAGTTAATGAAAGCTATGTAAGAAGGGAAGGAGAACAGGTGAAGGACAGATGTGATTCCAATTACACTTCAGTAACAGTAGCTGTTTCCTGCCATTGCCAAGGTGCATCACAGGTATATAAGGGTAAGTGCTGCAACTGGCTGAAATGCTTAATGCAGCTTGAAAGTTCCACAGGCAAATACAACAGAACTATTTCTAATCTATGCCATTAGTGTAAACTGCAGCTTTTGTCAATTTGGGGACAAAACTCTTCCTTTTTACTTTACTTTCATTCAAAGCTGTCCCAGATGTGCCTGGGGGCTGTGGAAAACTAAGAAACTTTTATCTCTGCATATGCTATTGAGGCTGGGAAAGACAGGTAATTATGTGAATTCTCTTATTCCCTGAAAAATGTCAATGTGATATTGCCTATTTCTGGTAACAAGCAAGTAAGAATGGCCTTGTACTGCACTAATAGACCCAGTTAATATCAGTACACCAGATCAATACAAAAGCAGTGCTCAGATACTGAAGATTAGTTTCAGGGTACATGCATGTACTGCCCACAAATGAGAAAACCCTAATTCTTTCAAGCTCGTTTTTCTTAGCAACACTCAGCATGTTCTTCTCTTGCCTTAGGGCTCCCTAAATGATGCAGAACCATCTGATATCCCGGTTCACTTCTGGTATGAGGAAGACAGGCAAAGTAACTTACGGCATTTTCCAAAGCTTTTCCTGTTTGGCTAAGATGGAGGATAACATTAACGCCACTGTGTAGTTTCTCACCTGAATAAAACAACTGTGAAAAGCTATAGGCCATTACCATTAAAAACTGCTTCTGAAGTGCAATTTGCATGGACAAAAAATACAATACATATCAGTGAGAGTGGGGTAGGAATTTAGACCAGAATAGTAAGTGGAATAGGAAGTAATGGAATAGGAAGGAGTGGAATGGAAGTAACAGAATTTAGAGTGGAGTAGGAAGATAAATAGAAGATTTCAAATCAACTGAGCTGGACAAAGTGAGATCGTAACTGCTATACTGTATGTAAACACTGCTATGCTAGGTTTTCAATAACAGCTAGCAGCAAACAGCTGAGGAAGAGTACAAAATTCGTACATATAGCATTTATTCTGACTCATGTCTCCACCTCCTAGCAAACCTAAACCAAAAGTTGTACCAAGACCACTGTGTTCAATGTCAACGCATAGACCTGTCCTCCAACACATGCCACCCCACCTAGCTACTGGTGCTCCATGTGAGGCAAACTAAATGAGGCTGGCTAAGTGTGGGTGTCCACGTGGCAAGTTACACCTGAGCTAGTGACACTGGTCTTCCTTTTCCATCAACAGAAACTCAGCCAGTACAGTCAGTGCACAGAAGTCCACCTCCACTAGAAACCACACCTACATTTAGTCACATGAATTAACTTTCAAGGTTCCCTATAAAATTAATGGAAAGAGATCTATTTGGTACATATCCTTACAATTAGTTGGCATATTTTTAGTCTGAATTGTACAGGAACTTTAGATAGAGATTAAATGGGAATAATCTAACAAAAGGACATTTCATTATGTACACAATACAAACTGACCTCTTTTTTATCTTTTTCACCACTGCCTGGTCAGATTTATGCTGAGAAATTAAACCCAGCTCTCTGATACAGTATTAAAGAAATCAAATTATTGTGAGCAGTGTGACACTGTGGTATTATTTTTAAACAACACAAAAATACAAAGAAAACAGATAAGCAACAAAATTTAGTGTTTACTTTTAAGAGTATGTATTACTGTTTTTGTAGCAGCAATATATCTGCAATATTTGAATACAAAACCAAAATAAAACATAAAACATTTTTGTATGTATTTTAAAAGCACAGAATTCAGAATACTGTATACTTTTTATGTAGGCTCAAAATAACTTTTAGCATGTTTAAAAGCAAAATCTTCCACAGCACTATGTAAAAAAGAAATACTATGACAACAATAAAAGTGTCTGGTACATGTCAGGATACATACAAATCTTCATAGCCAAGTCAAAAATTAGAAACCAATACACAGTTCCACAAGAACAGAGACGAAGTGCCGCGGGATGATCGTCTTTTCTGAAGTGGTAAAACCGGGGGGAGAGGAGGAAGAGACGGCCGCCCCTCGCAGCTGCCCGCTCTCTCAGCGCCCCCCCGCTCTCCTCAGCGCCCGCCCGCTCTCTCAGCTCCCTCCCGCTCTCTCAGCGCTCTCCCGCCCGCTCTCCTCAGCGCCCGCCCGCTCTCCTCAGCGCCCCCCCCCCCCCCGCTCTCTCAGCGCCCTCCCGCTCTCCTCAGCGCCCCCCCCGCTCTCTCAGCGCCCTCCCGCTCTCCTCAGCGCCCTCCCGCCCGCTCTCTCAGCGCCCTCCCGCTCTCCTCAGCGCCCTCCCGCCCGCTCTCCTCAGCACCCTCCCGCCTGCTCTCCTCAGCGCCCTCCCGCTCTCCTCAGCGCCCGCCCGCTCTCCTCAGCGCCCGCCCGCTCTCCTCAGCGCCCGCCCGCTCTCGTCAGCGCCCGCCCGCTCTCCTCAGCGCCCTCCCGCTCTCGTCAGCGCCCGCCCGCTCTCCTCAGCGCCCTCCCGCTCTCTCAGCGCCCGCCCCTCGCCTCCACGCCCGCACCTCAGCCCGGCCTCCCGCGTCGTCTGTAACGGCTAGAAAGGGCGTCACTGACAGAAAGCACCACAAGGCTACATCGGATGGGGAGTGAACCTGAAAAAGGGGTCTCCTTCCCGGAGGATACGCCTATTCATTTAGTACAACAAACCAGCTTTTAACGAAGCAAAGCTAAAATAAATGATACTTGATGGCTGCTGCACTTTTGTTTAGTTCGTGTGGTGTCACGAAATGCAGGTCGCCCAGGCCTCACGGAGCTCTGGCTGGGCGTCCAGCGCTGCCTGTACCTTGTGCACTCAGGCAGCAGTGGGGCCATGGGGGCTTCTGGCAATTAAGAAATTAATAATGTAGGGTGTCAAAAAGTTACCGAGTAATTTAAAGTTCTTATTGTTACTGCAGCTTCAGGCTTTAATTACAATAATCGATGATCAAAGCACGACTGTATGTTGCTTCTAATGTAAATACTACCACTTTCCAGCCAGGCAACAGGCAGTGTATTAATACTGCATACAAACCAGAAGTGGTCTTCTCAGATGGGGGAAAGGGGAATATACTTCTCATCCTGTGAGAAAAAGGAGGGGGTTTTTCAATATCTAGAACCCGAATAAATACATAAAGCCCCAGAGAGAATTCTGTTTTAAGATGTGGAGGAAAGGGAGGATGCTAAGCGCACAAGGGAATTTTTGTCATGGGAAATTCTCTGATTGAAACCAACCTGCTTAAATGAAATATAAATTCAAGGTGAAGCTTAAGATGCAACAATATAGTGCAATGAATTTATTAACTGAAAATTTAAATAGCACTCCTTGACATGCACATGTCATTTTCATTAAGACTGCTCAGTTCCAGCGAGAGAGAAATCGTCCCTGAATAAACAAACAGAAACCCCATTCCTGTCATAATGTCCATAATAAAACAGAGTAGCATTTACACAATAAATTGGGTAAAGCAAGAGCAAATAAGAGTAGCTAATGATTTTAAAATAAAAATATGTAACCTTTGCAACTGCGTGTTTATCTATTCTGTCATCCTTATACCGTATCTTGGCTAAGACACCAGGCTAAAAAATTAATGTGATGACTCACTTTAAAAATGGTAGTTGCCAGACATCTTGTAAAAACCCATGGACTAGGTATTCATATTTCATAATTAATACAAAAAGAGCGTAATCCTGAGCAGATTACTAGACTAGACTATAATACAAGTATTGAACTTGTATATAAACTGTATTTAAATATTGATTGTTGCGTGGTCAGGTACTTGCAGGTTAGGAGCTGCCATAACTAAGTTTGCACATACCAATTCCTGCATCTTTGTGCTTTACATGCCTTAAGATCTCATGGAAAAAAATGATAATTTATCATGTACCTGAAACATCTTCACTTTACACAATGGGAATCCCCAAACAAGTAGCTATCGATAATTTCATTCAAATTGTTGATATACATTACACAACTTTCAAATCATGTTTTGGAAATAGATTATTATTTCCTTATGGCTTTTTCCTCTTCCTTTACAACACAGGTCACCACTGTGAGTACTTTATAAACATCAATTCATGAATTTTCAGGGCCACTTGGTATAATGGATGAGGTGATGGTGTAATTTTATACAGGAGTACAAAGAGAGCAAAGTCAGTAGTGTCAACCTATTTGGAAAGACCAAGGTGAGCTTTGATTTTTCCGGTGTTAGCACTTCGTGTGTTCTGATCAGGGATCCCACTGACTTCACCTACACATACGAGTGGCAAATCCCACTGCACATTGTAACATTTCCAAATTGTACCTTCCACCACTTTTCTGTATTTTATTGGAGTAACTGGGACAGGATAATACAGGAAGACAGAAATTCAATTGTATTTGGGGATTGTGCAGCTGCCTGAATCCTTTCTTTTTGTGAGGCATTTTTCTGCCTCATTCACTGCACATTCAGTTTGCATATTCTGAAAACAAATTATGTGGGAAAATCAGAGACAACTTCATTCACCGAGGATCATGTTTCATACACTGAAGGAAGCAGTGATCATATAAAAAAAGTACTAAGTGACCACTATTGAAGGCCCATACTTCACGCTTAAAAAAGTTCTCCAAATGAAGATTGCACACATAGCACTTTCTAGAATAAAAACCTTGCAACTTTATTATGCCTTTAAAATTAGGCCTTCTGTGCTGCTTTTTGGTTTGGGTTGGGCTGGGGGTGGGTTTTGGGTTTGGGGGTTTTTTTTGCTTTAATAGGAGCATAACTTCTTAAACATTTAAAAAAATATAGGAAGATGCATACATACCTTTTCTGCCCTGCCTCTCCAGAAAGTTCATCATGTGGAAATACATTTACCCCACACAGGGTCTGAACAATACTGGACCATTCAGACTGGCAGCACAGACAACTGCCCAGTAACTTCTACACAGAGAACTCAGAAGAGAGGTCACAGATCTTTCCATTGTTTCCAAAGCTATTTGATGATGGCAGATGCACACATTGGCTCCAGGGATTAACTCCAGGCTCTCAGAGGTGTCTCCTTCTTCCTCAGCCATTCTACTTTTGTTTTCTCCTCCTAAGCAAGTTCTCTTTGTCTTCTTTAATATGCTGCTGCCCAGGAGACTTGTATTCTAGTCAGACTGCATCTGTAGTTCTCCACGTTAGTGGTTGAACAAGGAAAGCCTCAGACGTTATCCACAGTCTTAGTTTTAGCACCACAATAACTTTCAGTACCATAACAGAAATTTTAGATGTTCTGCTGAGCTCTGGAGTCCTCAAACTAAGCTACCTCTTTGTTAGCTAGCAGGGAGACAGGGCTATAGCAACAGCTGTAAGGGTTCGATGACCACACTACCTACAAGATGCAGCAGAATAAAAGTCTAATTAATATATAGGAGCTGTGTGGCAATGGAGGACTCTACATATAGCTACAATCTTTCTGAAAATTATAAACCATACCATTTGCATGTAGAAGTAAAAACAATGAAATTGACTAGTTTATAGGTAAGATAGATGTATTAGTATTTACTGAACAGATGGGAATTGTTTTTCCAGGGCTTATTTGGCCAAAATTTGATGGCAGTCATAAAAATAGCAAATTCACATCACTAGTGTCAGAGAGCTTCTGCTGCCAAATTCCAAGTCACTGCTCCAAAATGTGACAATACTAGACCTGATAGTTCTAAAATCTCAGTACCAGGGAAACTAAATGTGAGAAACATGACCCTTCCGTAAGGGCTCCCAAGATGATCCTGGGAACACTAAGCGACCGAGACTGACCTCCATATTGGGAAAATTAATGGTAAAAACTATTGGTAGAAACTATTACAGATGCAATACTGAAGGACAGGTGGGTAAATATGGTATACTTAGGGAGGAGTGACCATCACTTCTGTAAGTGTAAAATAATGCACATTGGGAAAACAAAATGCAATTGCATATATATAAAAATGGATTCTAAGTTTCTATTAATTCCTCCCCCCTCTCCTGAAAATTTTGATGCTATTGTGGTTAGTTCTTCAAAGAGAACAAACTCTTAGTTAGTATTAATGTTAAAAATTATTGTAATATGAAAATAAAAATAAGCAATGATAATAAGCGAAGAAAACTAAAATTCAGAAGAGAACAACATTGTCCTGCTGTATGCATAGATGGTATGGCCACATCTTGACTACCTAAGAAAGAATAAATTAGTGGAAGAGGTGTAGAGAAAGGTGACAAAGATAACAAGAGGAATTGAACTGCTTCACTTCAAGCCAAGAACTTGCTTGTAGTTTCTCCCAAAATACAACAGAATCCTTCTTCCCTGACAGATACAATAAAGGTATAGAATTAGGAGCTGGAGTTGGAATGTGTGTTGGAAATTATTATTTGTCATTTCTAAAATGAAAGAAACAGAGCACTAAGTTAGAAAATCAGTCATTTACAAATTAAGTCAAACTGGAAATCATTTCTATTACAGAAACTAAAAATATCGATGGCTTTAGAAACTATTACATAAATTTGTGGAGTGTATATCCATTGGTAGCTAATGAGCACTGTGAAACCAGATGCGAAAACAAGCTCCAGAAATAACCAGACTCACAACCTGTCAGAAGATAAGCATGTGTACCAATGCAAGGGCCACTCTATGCTTGACCTGTTTCCTATATTCCTCCCAGGTATCTGCTGTCTTTAGCAGCAGCAGCCTGACATTTCATTTCACTCTCTGGCTCTTCTCACTTTCTTACGTTACTAAGAGATAGTAACACAGCAAGCCTATGCCAGATAAACAAGCAAAAGCATTCACTGATCTGCATGTGGCCCAGATTCCTATGCTTTTTTCAGTTTCCAATAACTCCATAATTGTTATGTTTTCACCCTAAAGAAAATATTTCACTGATACCGTGAAAACTGTCCTTTTCCCAATCACCCAGAGCTACTGATTTATGGAGGTGCCTTATTTTCCAACATGTGTTTAAATTCTAATTTATTATTCTGTTATTTAAAATTATAATTAGTTGAAAATGTAATATTAGCTTTGACAGAAAATACATTGTATTTCTTAAAGTAATGCAACTAGGCTTCTCACTGATTTCTCCATTTCCACAAATGGGATGAAGTGCATATGAGAAAACATCCATTTTATGCAAACCCTTTGGTAGCTCAGGATATGATCTCAACAAGGCAAATGAACTGTTAATGTGGTGATGGAGCCAGAAAAAAGATATCCCCCGAAACTGATGGCACTTTGTTAAAAAAGTACAATTTAAGTAATAAAAACTTAAAATTCTGAAAGTAGGGTCATGGCAGAAGCCAAGTCTCCACTGTACAACTTCCTCGTGCATTAATTTTTTTAAAAGATTTTCTTCAGTGGGAGTATTAATATGATGTCTCTCTGTTTTAATGGAATTTGTAAGGCTTGAATATATTTACATACACGCATATCACTCTAGGAGCTCACAAAACTCTGATTGTTTTGTGAATTTGAATTATGCATACAAAAACAGACTGACATATATACAGTTTTTCCCTCTGCCAAATATGATTGAAACTGGCCAGCAGGTTCAAAAAATTATTTAGAGACAGACTGCAATACATGACTGTAAAAACTTGATTTCCCCATGAGAATTTTAATGGGAAGAGCTGTAGAGAAGGAAAGGAATTCTGGACCCTACTGTAATGGAGATGAGCTGAAGTAACAGGAATGAAAAGACAGTATTAATTGAGTAAAGAGAAAGGCCACAGAAGTATTTAAAGAAACTATTCACTCCAAGTGCTATCTCAAAATGGCATTATTCTGAATGGGAAGGAACTTTTGCTGAAATAAAACATTTCTGAAATTCAGAAGTAGCAAATACTGTTGCTCATTCAGCAAGCAACATGTACAACTATGAATCAATGATTTGAAGTATGTATCAGATGCTGTCCAAATATCAGTCAACTTCAAGACAGAAGGCCTTTGTAAGCACAGGCATATAAGAAAGCTTAGAAAAGAATAATCTTGCATTTAGTAATGATACTTCAACACATTTATGTACTGCAATAAAACTATTAAGTTTGACTTTGATCTTCTTGATAAGTGTATCAGAAAATAGTGAGGTCCTTCATGTCTGTACTGGTCTGGATGACAGCAAAGGAGCTGACAAACTGGTATTTTTTTCTGAATATTAAAGATTTTTTCTTTTAAATTGTATCATCAGAGAAAAAAAGTATATTCTTAGCAATTTTACATCCAAGTGTATCAACAAAGTCAGTGTATCAATGAGAAAATAGGCATCAACAGTGTATTGAAATGTAGGATTGTGCCAATTTGATCTGCAGGACCCTAGATTTTCCTAATTATTCACTGAACAGATTGCTGCAAAGAATGTGAACTAAAAAAAGTGTTGACTTAAGGTATGGAAATTGTAAACCATTAGCATGCTGTATAAAACTCATGAAGTACTTTTAGTTTAAATACAATTAATCTTTCATTAATTACATAAGTATATAATTTATGTATTACTAGGATCTTATATACTTACGCAAAGGGATCCACCTAAAATCTAAGGCAAGTACACAGAATAGAAGTGTTAATGAACTATCAAGCATTATTAATCTGAAGTGTTAGGAAGGGGGAACAATTCAGTTTATAGGCAAATTCACAAGTCACTAGAGCTCCAATAGTAAAACTATACCCAAACCAATCAAGTTTTCTAGAATATTTAATCTCATCTAATGCCTCCAAAGAAGTATTAACAGGTTTAGTATTGGTGGTAAGGCCCATAAAAAAAGAATATTCCTAAGATTTTCAACCCTTTGAATAGTAACACTTCACTGAAAAAAGCAAACTCCGAAGTATCTGATGCTTCTTCCATTTTTTGTTTAATCCCAGGGGAATTCTTGCAAGAAAACTTAAATATGTTCATTCCTTTCTTTTCAAGATGTTAAGCTATTAATACTGTAGTAATAAAGTCAAATTGATTTTATGTTGGGTCCATAGTCTCCCAAGCCTATTCAGTGTGTTGTTTGATAAATGAGGAAATTCAATGGAGTGTGAGTAGGTTAACTAGTGATTGATCAAATTATATCCACTAAGTAATGAGAAAAATGTGTTAACAGTGGGAAGAAGGATTCTGGCTCAGAAAAGTAAATGAGACTAAACCCAAGTAAACTCAGCTAAGCTGCTTTTTTTTTTCGTTCTGACAGAATCATTTGTAACTATCCCCTCTGACAAATGTCTTGTCTACCTGAAATAAAGGTCTATGCAAAAACTTTATAAAAAGCAGGCACAAAGAGCGTGTGGGAGCCCAGCTTTATCTTGTGTAAAATAATTGAGTTCACCTGAGTTGCAAGTTCATAGTGCTTGTGAAATACTTTGCATAAAAGTATTACTGGTCTTACAAAGTACTTGCAAGAAATATGAACTATCTTGGTTCATAGTTCACTTTAATACTTTACAACAAATATGAAGATACACAAATGATGGTGAAACTGCCTCATATTTTTGTGCACAGCTTCATCATTATTTTTTTATGTCTAAATAAAAACTGCTGCATCCTCTACTTGCATTAATTCATGTAACTTGTTGGCTAACAGTAGAGGCTAAAGACAGTGCTGATTCTCACGGTACTTCTAACTAAACAGAAGTTATCACTCTACATTAAGTGTTCTGGCATTGGTCCTAGATATCCCGTGTGGTAAATACACAAAAGGTACTTCACTGGTTTTTAATAATTTGTTTTCAAATCAAGTAACTATAGTATGGACCTGGGTATCACTGTGCACTTCCACACAGCTACATGGCTACCATTGAAGTTTTCTTTGGCATTCACATTTGAAATAATGCTTCTATGTGCTGCTAAATACAGAAGAGTGGACATCAGGGCTCGCATTAGAATCTGAGAGAATGAGAAAGCTCCAGCCCAGTTACAACTCAGTGGTCAATACTTTGGTGCAGGGATTAAAGCAACCACTGTGAAAACAGGGATGGGGAATGGACATTTCAAAGCTGTTACCCACGATGACTATATGTGGTCCACACATATTGCACCAGGCTATACTTGCACAGGATATGGGCTGCAGCACTGCTAGCATCTTCAGTAAATGTGCAATTACTGTGATGTGTGTCAAAAGAGTACAGAAATAACTCTGAAGAGTGTAATTTCACCAGTCAATGTTGGAATTAAAAGATCTGGTATATGATTTCATTACAATCTGAGTCAGGAGTCTTTTTTGGTACTGAAGGCTTGACCACGCTCTCGTGCTCCGGCTGTTCTCTCACTCACTACCTGTCCTAGACACTGAACTGTTCCTCAGCAGCTTAGTTAGTATTGGTGCCAAGCCAGTACTGCATGGATGGACAAGAACCTAAAACAGGAAAAAAGAAATTGGCAAAAGGTGGGACATAATCCAAAGCCAGAGTTCTTGTTCTTCAGCCACAGGGTCCTTTTGTTATGGCTAGCTGCCAAAAAAGACTGGAAAATTAATGTATGTTTAATAATTTGCTCAAGGGAATTTTATGGTGTGAAACCTATTAATTATACCAAGTATGCATTTGGGCCAGAAAATACTATATTTCAGGTTAGAAGACATACTCAGCAATCGCAAGTTTCATTGCTATTTTGGGTTAGTAAGACATGATATAATTACAATAAAGTAGATATTATTTTTGTAATTTTTTACAAGATATTAAAAATAATTTGTACAGATACTACTCAACTATCTAGATACAGTCATTGACAACGTGAAACCACGTGAAGAACTGAATAATGACTTTAAAGCTATTAGGCAACAAAACAGTCTAAAACATACGTAATGCCTTGCTTATAATTTAAAAAGAATTGAGTTAAATAGAACAGTTACTTGAGATACTCTTTGGCAAAAATTCTCCAGGTAGATGCTTGAGATTGTTTTGTATGTTTGCACATGCCTACAGACATGGAAGAATTTTTAGTTTATTTTTCCCAGAGCTATTGATTTAAAGAATCTATAGCAGAATGGACAGGAACTTAGTGTGGGATCCATTTTCAGGGCTATTTTTCAATTTCCTGTGATCAGATGACCAAGATTTAGTTGAAGACTTTTTAAACCAAAGTAAACCGCAAAAACTAGTACTGCAAAATACCTTTTATTTTTATTTTTGTCTTGGTATTTTGGAAGCTGCTGTTCTTGGGCCTTTCCTTAGATTGCCAGCACTGTTCCTTGCCTCTTTATCTGAGTTACACAAAAAGCTTTATAAGGTCGATTTTTGTGTTTATTTTGAATTTCCGTTAAACCTAGTAGTCACAAAGAAAATTTTGTCCCTTAGATAAACTAATTTTCCTTCAAGTTTTGGTGCAGCTGTGAAAAAACAGGACTTAAAAGAATTATAAGACTTGGCCTTTTAAACAATGAACTTGGAGGAAACCTACAATACGGAAAAAATAGATGTTTCAAACTAAAGACATTAAGATTCAGTTCTTTCTGAGCTGATCTCAGAGCGACTCAAGCTCGATGGAGGTTATGACCGCTAAGGCCCGATTCAGACAAAGCTGGAGTAGCTTCAGCTCTAGCTGTTTGACAAAGGTTGCTATTATGCTGTTGTGCCATCTAGGGATCACGAAAGTGCAATACCCAGGGGCATGCTCCAACAAATTCAGGGCCTGGAAAATCATTGGTTTAGTTTGTGTGAGCCTCAAATACTTTTATTTCAAGGATTACTGTAGGCAATAGTCACATCTGCTTTTCATCCTCCTACCCTTGCATTACACAAATGAGGAGATGGGATCAAGACTGGCCAAAAAATATGTTGTCAATTTAGGGAATGTCATTAGTTACTGTTTGGGAGCTGCAATCTCCGTATTCAAGAACTAATGAGAATCCTTCAGAGTCAGACCGAAATAGACCATTACCATTTATTTCCCCCTCCATAAGTTGAAGCTCTGAATGTAACATTATCCTACACTTCAGGTCTGCTGATCTGCCAAATACGGCTTTAAAATTCTAGTAGGCTCTAAGTCTTATCTTCTCAACAGATGAAAAAATGGTACAGGCATAGTGTTGCAAATGGTAAGAAACAGAAAACTCTTATGGGGGAAGCACAGAAGACATGCAGTGCCTGTGGAATGGGGAGAAAAAGAGCAATGAAGCTCATGTCAGGGAAAGTAGAGTCATACAAATGATCAAAAGAATGGCAAAGCTTTATACAAGAGCATGCAGGGCACACAACAGCCCTGAGAAGGACTGTGAACATCAAGAGAATCTGGCTGGCAACAGAAGGCTGTTAGGCACTGTTTGAGAGATGAGGGACATATGCATCATCTGATGGATAGCAAATGGAGGAATGAGTACCAAATAGCCTGGGTACCTTTGCCATGGGAAAAGGTCTGGAAGATTCCTGGGATAAATAAATATGGAACTCAGCTGAGGACTGGAGAGGTGTAATCAGTCCTCTGCATGTGCACTGAGCACACTGGTGCAGGCCAGCTTAAAGTAGCTTTTCCAGGCTAGAGTCAGGAATAGAGACAGGATCACAGTAAAGGTAATCCAGGATTAAAAACCAGTGGATGAACTAGTTTAAAGAATAAGATAAAAATGTGCTCTATGGCAAGACAAAAGGTCAGGAAGGAAAGGAGTCCCTAGTACAGAATACAGCAGTGGAGCATGACATAAAATCATAGAATAGCCCAGGTTGGAAGGGGTGTCAGAAGATCATCTGGTCCAACCTCTCATGGGAAAAGGAGCCTAGATGAGATTATCTACAGTGATGGGGACTCTACCACATTCCTGGAGAGGTCGGGGGACTCTTCCACATCCCTGGAGAGGTCGTTCCAGTGAATGATTGTTCTCACTGTAAATGAAACCTCTTCTGGTACAACTGTACCCATTTCCCCTTGTCTCCTCCATGTGGCTCCTTTCGAAGTGAGAGCTTCCACCTTCTTTGTAGCCACCCTTTAAATACTGGAATACTGTGATGCGGTCCCCCTGAGCCTTCTCTTCTCTAAGGAGAAAGTATCAAACTCCTCTTTCCTCACAGGACGTGTTCTCCAGCCCTTTGATCATCTTTGTGGCCGTCCTTTCGACCATCTCCAATCTGTACACAAGTTTCTTGAATTGGAGTGACCAGAACTGGACACAGTACTCCAGGTGCGGCCTGACAAGTGCTGAGTGGGATGATCACCTCTCTGTCTCTGCCAGTAATGTCCCTGTGAATACAGCCCAGGATCCAATTTGCCTTTCTTGCTGCAGTGGCACACAGCTGACTCATGTCAGGTCAGAATAAACAGACCTGTCAAGGAGCAGAAATAAAAATTTAGGAGTATATCATAGCCCAGAAATACATTGAACAGTGAAGGACAGCTATTGCCTAATGCTAACTTGGGGGAAATGCTAAATCACTGGTCAGTTCCTTATTGATAGGGCTTGCTAGGCCCTCCGTCACTGAAGAGATAGACTGCAGGTAGAGTACACATTTTGCCTGGCCAGAACAGTAGTCAGCTGCATGACCTTCTCGTGGTACATATTCCAGTGTATGCTCAGGTCTCGTCTATAAAAGATTCAGTTGCAGTGAAGACCTACTTACATTTATGTTTCAATATTTTAGTTTAAGAGTTGAATGACAAAAATAGGAATGTTTTCAATACAAGGAGCTTCAGTTCCTAATGAATATGTACTAGAATAGACACCTTTGCTGGCAGTCAATATCTTGTCATTTGTTCCCCTTTAAAAATCTAGTCATAAAGCAGCAAATATAGCTGCAAAAAACTTCTAAACTATGAATGGTTGAGACTAATATATAATTTTTCAAACTGAACATCCTGGCTCATCCAGGTTTCAATAGCATTCAATCGCAACTAATTAGGCCATTTTCAGAGATCGTGTATTCTTAAAAAATACATATTTTGATTCTCAAATATTTATCAATTATAAGTTAAATAATTTTAGGGAAAGTTGAATAAGAAGAAATGTTAGTGGCTATTTGTAAGGTAAAAGGTAAAGTTCTATCATCACAAAAAAAATTCATACTAGTTTTAAAAATTAAGAGGAACCTGAGATGCACCAAACAGCTATGAAAATAAAGCTTATATTAATAAACTGTTAAGTTCTCCTTTCTCACATTTGTGGACTGATAGCATGCCTCTTTTAAGTTGGCTTGAGTGGGTAAGGCAAAACTAAAGGCTTTTTTCTGCCTTATACCAGATTGTGAAGCACGTTTCTGTAAGGTTTAATGATCAATGTTACAAGTAGAGCTCATCACTTGCAGATGTGCCATTTACAAACCACTGAGGAACACTTAGATTTTGGATGCTGCACATATGCTTCATCTTTGCTCAGACCAAAAGGGTTCTGGCAATGCTTCTTGGATATTTACTGTGTAAATAAGATATTGTGATCTAGCTGGCAATACATGTACTAGATCTAGCTTATAGAGTGTTTCCTTTTGGTCTGGTATTTTTTCTTTGCAGAAACTACAGAGTATTTTTTTGGATAGAAGAGAAAGACTCTTCTAAGCCCCTAGCTAAGAGATGCTCTTATGATTAGGTCCCTATGAGTGGAAGCAGCTGGGCAAGGGGCACATTTTGTACTGCACATGAGCAGCACAAGAGTTAATGTATTAGTGCAGTACACCTAGGGAGGGCAAAACTGGGACCAGCATAACATAAGATACACAAGCCATTACATAAAAAGGCTGCATCCCTGCAACATGGTACGTCTACTATCATAGACTTTTTCTTGCTGATTGGTTACATTTATAATCAACAAACTAGTTAAGTTTGGTCAGCTTAGTTTTCAGAGCTTCTTCTAACATTAATGAAAAGACTAATAGCAAACACATTGTTTGAACTTAAAAATAGGGAAACTGCCAATAAATATATACTATATGTCAGAATGTCCAGCAAATCGACAGGGATGTGAAAAAGCAAAGACTATTTCATCAGGAATATTAGGGATACAAGAAGGAATTTAAGAAAAATTAGGCAAAAAATAGGTCATAAATATTGTATTTGTCCCTGAGTGGTTTGAAATATTACACTGATAATAATTCTGTAATAAGCAGAAGAGCAGGTGTGTCAAATAGGCAATTTCATATTTGAGAATACGATGGACATCATAATAATGGACATATATGATGTCCTTTGGTTTCCAACAGCAATTAATAATGGTATGAAAAAGCAGCCACTGTATTCTGATATCTTAAAATGATTAATGCCTTATCATTTGTATCCTGGAATTTCAGATGAGCTGACCAATTAAGGCATTGAGCTTGCTGACCAGAGTTTATGCTGTCTGATTCTAGTTACTCAGCGAAAGGTACCCAAATTTAAATAGTATTATCTATAAATAGGCTAAACTTAATAAGAAACAAGGAGAAGAAATTAAAGCTTTTACACCTGAGTTCGTAGTCTTGCTGAATCTGGAACTGTAGAGGACTTTGGTTCAGTCATCTCAGACCTACATATCCTCAGAGCTGTTTGCAGCTGTAGGCTTTTCTTAAATTCCCCTCGATATGCTCTTCCTATGCTCATCAAGCTTTTGCTGACTAAACTGGCTTCCATTCGGTATGTCATCAGCATTAGAACACTGCAAAAAAGAAAACTGACTTGTGACAGCATTGCCTTTGCTATACAGATGGTGCATTTGTTTGCAGCAGCAGTAAAAGTGAACACCATGAGTGACTGAAAGGTTCTGAGATGTTTTCAACAGTGGCCCTTTATTCTGAATGACAAATGTGAATTCGGAAAAGAACAGATAAAATCTGCTGAACACATAAACCAGTCAGCAGGCAAGTCAGCGGAACACAGATGGACTGCAGCCATTATTCACCTTATCTGAATCCATGGCATTTCTGCTGAAATTTCCTAGGTATAATAAAACTTATGGCAAGATGCTCTCCAATGGTCGTTCATCTAATAAAATCCATAAGGGATACCCTTAACTGTCAGAAGAAAATCTGAGAAAACAACAGAATGTATTTAATAAAGCAGAAGCATCAATTGCATGTTCCTTTGTTTTGGCACAACAGACTAAACTGTTTAACAGCAGTAGCAACAGGTGTACCTTACCCTCTGGGAACAATGCTCCCACTAGAACCATCGTGGACATAAAAGAGGAAGGCAAGCAAGTGAAAAAGGTGCTTTAACAGTTAATTCTGCTTGCAAACATCGCAGTGATTATTATTCAGCATCAATTTTAATACAAAGATAAGGATCCAGTGTTTGGATTCAAAAGCATTTAATAACCTTCCACCTGAAATCATCATTTTTCACTGATTCATCATTTTGTGATCATTTTGTGATCATCACATGATCACAAAAATCTGATGTGATTTTGTTTCAAATATCAGCGCATAACAGGAAAAGTATGCAGAACAATCCCAACCAAGCAGTTGCCAAAGTTAAAAGAAAGGTTTCACAGTGAGCTGCTTTTTTTTCCAGCATTTTTTTCTGACTTTGTTCTGAAATCACACCCAGTATTTTCCCACATCTTCAACCAACTACATATAGACAACTAAAAGACCAGAATTTTTAAAAATACATCTGTGCCAATGTGGTGTAGCTAAAATATTCTTTTAATAAGTATATTACCTTATAGGACTTTTCATATGGACATAAATTTAATTCTGAAAGGATGGCATGTTTTGGTTCCTACAACAATTCAACAGAAGATAATATCGAAAACTCATTAAGATTGTTAATTAATAAAAATATGTAGGTTATGAGTTGACCAACCTGTACAGTAGATCTGAGCAGATACTTTCAAATCATAAAAGGATACAACACAAACAGGGGGAAAAAAGCTATGCTCAGACATCTGTGGCATATACCTTGGCAACCAACAGCAACAGATGTTTTGGAGGTTTGTTTCTGTTTTTTATTTTCAGAAGACTCCCATGCGTTTTTGTAACTAATTGCTTTTCCACCTATACTGACCTGGCTCTTTGTTTACAATTTTTGCCACTGAATGTCATCCTAAAACCATCTGAACTGTCACTGGCAGAACTTCTGATGTGCAAAGGATGAATGACATACCAACCTATGACAATACTGTAATTGAAATGTATCTGATCTAATCATAAAGTATTTGAAGATGAAGTCCCAGTACAAGGAAAAAAATTCAGCAGTGCAGCTTCGGTGTCTGAAACAAAAACACTGCTTGAAGTAAGATTAATAAGAAAAAAATCCTTCCTCATGCTCACAACACTGTAGAGTTTGAATGAGAGGAAAATAGTGATGAATGGGTTATTAGTAAAAGGCAACTTGCACCAGCTTATTAGGGTGGGCATAAGCAGAGCAGTATGTATATCTGTGTACAGGTGAAAGCAAAATTCCGAGAGCGTTAAGCCCTACTGACAGAATAAGTGAGAAGGTATGACAGAAAATGGGTTAATGCAAAGGACACACAAATTAATGGGATGGTTTGCTTAATGGATACATTAAGTATGGATACATTAAAGCTTTTACAACTGAGTTCATACTCTTGCTGAATCTGGAACTGTAGAGGACTTTGGGATTACAGGGACACCTGTAACGGTAATGCAGCAAGAAAGCAAATGAAATGTTACGATATATAGAAAAAATACCAGAAAGTATCTTCCTTTAGTGTGTGGCAAGTAGTGTGGCTATTGTTGGCACATTGCACCTGTTTCTGATGTCCATGATTCGTGAAGCATGAAGATTGCTGATAAACTGGAGATGCCCTATGATCACATAATATCCATAACAAAGAGTACCCTTTTGTGAGTTGTATATATTCAAACGAAACCAGAACTTGGACAGAGAGATGGAAAGAAGAGGTTTAATAAGTTACAAAGTCTGTGATTTAAAGTTAAACTTCAAGCGAGTCAAGTAGTTACTGTAACAATTTAGGGAAGATCACGGTGGACTTTTTTATCACTATACACTTCCAGTCTAGACTGGATGCTTTTTAAAAATACCTGACCTGGATCAAACAAGAAAGCTAGGGAGGTCTTGGTCCTCCTTTATAACACAATCAGACACCAATGATCCATTCTTATGCTATAATTTATGAATTTTCCAAATTACAGCAAGTCAGTTTTTTAGATTCTGCAGGAGCAATTATGCAGCTATGTAAACATTATCTACTGAATAAATATGCAAAATGTATTTGTTGATCTTTCAACTGAAAAACATTCAATGCCACTTTTATGAAAAGAAAACAAATGATCATTTACATACCAGTTGCAAAAGTACTTTGATACTTTTCAACTATTGCTATCTACCTAATGATAGGACTTGCCCTTCCTAAAGACATCAAGAAAAGATTGTCAAAAGATCAGTGTAATTTGTTTATTACAAGTGTATAAACGGAGACCTACTTGGAAAATATGGCAGTACAGTTAAATGTTTATGAGCAAGATAAAGATTAATGAAAGTGAAAGATAAAAAATAATAAAAGCAATTCTACTGCAAGCAGAATGTAAAAAGTACTTTCACTAATTTGAGTAAGAAGGTGTTATTTGAATGCTAACAGTTTTTAGCCACTTTTTTGTGTTAGTCTGAATCTCAAAATATAGCTAGTTTGTTTCTTTGCTCCCATACAGATATTCTATTTCCCAGTTTTTAAGTAAAATCTCAAGATGAACATTCACACCAAGCACTGGACAAAGCTTAAAAAAAAAAACAACAAAAAAGCCACAGAATGGATGGTGGTGCTTTTTGGAATTACTCTGAACAATAAGAAATTTGGGGAAATTTGACATCAAGTCAAGTGAGGGTTGTTCTTAAAGCATGAGAACATATTGTTCAGCTTTTCTTGGAACACTTATTCAGATAAAAAAAGCCACAGGGTTAATTTCAATCCCTATCTCAATTCTCAACATTTAGCACTTGATATACACTATTTTCAGTTAAAACCAATAATGAGATCAAACATGAGAGAAAATGACCCTGGCTTGAAATGCTGCTATACATCAGCTCATCTACAGAACTAGTAAGCTTTACATTAGAAGAAAAGTTGGGATAGTTCAGTTTAGTTTTGCCTGTAACAAAAGAATCCCGTTCAATTGTTTCACATTTGCCACACCATAAGATTTCCACAGGCTTTCACCAAGGCCTGGCTCATTTGAGGTTATTCCCTTTGCAGTGTGTAGCCCAACTTAGCTAGCCAACACACTTAAGAGTATGTCATATTGTTGCTGTAGTAAATACAATCATATGGATGGTATTTCATGCAAAAGAATTACAAAAAATGTGCAAGTATGCACCTGCTACTACTGCAATGCCACTACTAAATGTGGGAAAGAAAGAAAAAAATTGAAAACCTACAGCCACATAAGACAACAAAGAATGTACTGAGACAGGTGTGAGCCTGCAAACCATACCCCTTCTCTAAAGCGTGGTTTGCTATCCTGGGTGTAGTTGTGCCCTAAAACAGAGCTGCCCGGCCATTTCTGCCCCCTCCACCATTTAGATGAGGGCTCTGTCAGACCTGCGCTAGTTGGAGGCAGATAGTGATGAACATTTAATCTATGGGACACTGCAGGGAGACTAAGGCTTCTCAAAAATCAGGTGACAGGAGGAACAACCTTCCCATTGTGCATGGACATTTTGGTCCCAACCCTCCTGCATGCTTATCTACTTGTATTAACAAGTTTGAGGTGACCATTTAACAAGCAGGTGTTCACATAATAAACACTACCATCAGGAGCAGTACTTACGAATTCACTAAATACAAGTTAGGAAAGAGGTTCAGATAACCGACACATAGTCCTCAAACTAATGGTTAAGAATAACACTTTTATTCCTATAAAAAGCATGCTACATCTCTTCAGGCCCATATAATTTGAACTACTGTATATCTTTTTTTCTAGGGCTTGTTAACTGCTATCAGGCCTGGTTTATGATTTTTCCCTGTCACTATGCCTTTTGGATCCTTTCATTGTCTCTCCTACATCAGACATAAGCTTTGCAGCTGTATTTTCAATGCTCTCATAGCCTGCTTCCCTTATCTATTTTCTGTCATTATAAAAAAATATTAATGCCAATTTGATTAACTTCTGTAGACATCTGCTCCTTTTTCACACAAATGTCTTTGTGCTATCTTCCATCCTATCCTTCTTGCTGGAGAAGTTTTCTTTCAACAGCCACAAAGCCAATTAATTTCCTTCATCAAATCCCACCTTATGTCTTCTTCACCGTGATGTATACACAGAAACGAGTTAGGCTGATGGTGTGTTGCAAACTGCCTTCCCAGCTGATCGATACAGTCTCATTGTTTCCTTTTCCCCTCATCTGCCTGTAGCCATCTGCTGTCTTTTGTTTTATACTTTTGAGCTCTTCAGGGCAGGAATTATCTTTTCGCCCTATATTCCTATATTTCTATACAGTATATCATTGTGATCATAGTCCAGGATTAAGGCTGCTAGATAGCAGTGTAATACAAACAAATAAAAATAATGGCAAAATTTGCTCCAAGTTCTTTGCAGGTTTGTTTTTTGTGTTGGTTTTTTTTTTTGTTGTTGTTTGTTTGACCTAGAAATAAGAGGTGGTTCAGGAAAAAAATCACCAACTTCACTGTTTTTTCCATTGCCTCTGAAAAAGGTTTAGAATAGCAGTGGATAGGAATATTAATTCAGGTCTTTTAATATAGCACTGGATCAGGCTCAGCAGGTCTGACAGCCTATCTCCATTGTAACTCCTACTAAAGGCAGTAAAAGGACTCTCATGGGAAATGAATCAGGCCCCAGAGCCCATGAAGCAGCGTGCAAGAGGAGCTATCCCTCTGCCTGGCAAGAGTGGTGGCTCAGCTAGAGGACCACATATTAACAGTTTTATGATCGTCTTTAATTTAAACATGCCATATTTTCCTATTCATTTTAAGATGAATGTCAAGAAAGTTAAAGAGCTGCAATACTATACAAGGTCATAATAAGAGAAAATGCAAGATTATTTCCACAGGAATCATAATTCAGGCAGACTTGTGAACCACAGGTGCAAAAGAATACATATTGTGAAATGCGTACTTCTATGCAAGAGGCCTAAATGTCAGTTATCGCCAAGAATCCTCATTGCAGTGTCCACTCTGTGCCTACTTAGACTCACAGAGTCATTTAGGTTGGGAAAGACCTTTCAGACATGCTCACTTAGGAGACTGTAATATGTTAGGGGGTGGTTTTATCTTGCCCTGAACACTGAAAGCGTTCGAATTTGCCCGTCTTTCCACAGCACTGCTCCAGCAGGGACTACCTGACTCAGCTCACAAACTAGAGCCACAGCATCAGATTTCCCAACCCACTTAATTTGAAAGCCTGCCAAGATAGGTGAAAGACCTTATAAATATGTAAAGCAGGAAGTTCAAATTACACAGTGATGTAAATTCCCAGTGATTGATGCCCTTTAAAAAACAATAAAAATCCTCGAGAAAGTACAACGTTGGTAAATCTGCTTTACTAGCCGTGATGTCTGGGGGTGCCGTACGGAGTTTAGGCGATGCATTGTACTTTTCGTGTGGATTTTATTTTGGATTTCTACCACTTCCTGGAGGCCAGGGGGAGGCACAGTGGGAGGAACCGAAAAACTCAGTGCCACAGCCATTTTGTTTGTGGGCAGCATGGTAGAATTCTGTCAGTCAGTATAAGGAGGGGTTTTTAAAACAGTATTTATGGAAAAACTATTCCTGCCGTAACGGATGTATCTGTTGAATTTAGTGTTAATTTAGTTCTTTCATAAGGTAGGTATTTCTATTTGTAAGTACATTGAGTATTTGTTTGGATTCAAGAGTCTCCACTTTCCAGGAATCATGGATTTTGTTTCAGGCATGACTGGCTTTTCTAGATGCTGGGAGGCTGCCGGACCCCGGCGGGCCGGGCTGCGGGGCCGCCCGGGGCCGCGGGGAGAGGCCGAGGGATGCGCTCGGCTGCAGAAACTTGCTGCGGGGTTAGGAGTGGGGGCTGGGCGGGGGGAGGGAGAGCGGCAAAGTCTCGGAATTATTTTCTCCAGCTGTCTTTCTTTATTAATTCTCAAGAGGCGGCTTCTGTCACTGAAGGGAGGGATGAGGCCGAGGGGTTGCGCGGAGCGAGCCGTAGTTTTGCAGTGTCACCGAAAACCAGCGCTAGACTTTGGTCCTGTGTGTTTCAAAGGCGGGTGTAAAATGGCACACTGCATTTTTCCAGGCGGCGGTGGCGGCGGTCGGCGGCGGGGGGGAGCGGGGAGGGGGGGCGGCGGGGCCGCTGCCCGCGGAGCCCATCGAGCCGCCGGCGGCCCTGGCAAAGTTGTGACCCCGGCGGCAGCGGGGGCTCCCCCGCCCCGGCGCCCGCCGCCCGCCGGCATCGCCCGCAGGCTCCGGGGGAAGCCGCCTCCTTCCTCGCCCGGCCATCCTGACGGGGGTGACGGGGAGCGGGGGGAGGAAAAAAAGAGAGGGGAGGAGAAAAGAAAAAAAGAAACAAAACAAAAAAAAAAGGAAGAAAAAAGTCTCACCACTTTTTGCGTTTGCGAAATATTTTAAGGATGTTCGGGGAGCCCTTTGCAGCATGGAGGTGGCTGGCTGTAGCAGCGCGAGGATGCGGTCCATATTGTTACAGCCGTTTTGCAAGGACTGCCTTCTCCGAAGGTAAGTTTGTGGTTTTAACCAAAAATATTTGTTGCTGCGGTCTTTTTGGCGTGTATTGGTGCGGTGGAGGGTTTTCCTTGTGTTGATGAACAAAACGTAGCCTTGTATTTTTCTTAGCTTTGATCTCATGTATCCCACCCAACAGTGTCTCCTTAGTATCGACAATTACTGAAGTCAGTTTTGTTTCCTCTTTAAAATTTTATTCACGCGAAGCTTAACAGCAATTTCAGCTCAATTTAAGGCTGTAAGAACTCGGATATTTTCCAGATGGACTTGTTTTTTTGGTTCTGGCTTTTTGTTTGGAGGGTTTCTTTACCGAGTAATAAGCGGATCCAGAACCAAATATATGACTGTCTTTATAAATATAACGCAGCTTTAATATATTAAGAAGCATATTATGTCGCTGCTATATGGTCGTGGCTAAAAGAGTTTACAATGCCATTTGTGATGGCCCTTGATGGATTACTTTGGTCTAAAGTACGGGGGGAAACTGCCCTTGGTATGGTGAAGGTGGAGATTGACATAACAGGGTTTATATTAAGTTATGTCTCTTACTAAACAGCGACCTTTTTATTTACAAATTAGCGCTCTTGTGGCAATTAGCTGAAAGCATTAGTTATATAAAGGTCCTTATTTCACCACGTTTCATTTAGATGTCTTGGCATTCGGCTTTTTTTTTTTTTTTTTCTTGGGGCGGGGAGGGGGGCAGGAATAAGTGGTTTGTTTGTTGTTCTTTTTCCTCCAGGAAGGTACATTTGGGAGACATTTTGTAATTTTGGGCATTTTTCTAGGCGCATTTTTTTTTTTCACACGGTGGGAGATCTTTTTTGTTTTGCATTGCTGGGTGCTGGCGGCGCTGCGGCGCTCCGAAACAATTTGTGTCCCTGGCTGGGGGGAGGCAGAGAAAGGTGGGGCACGGTTTGATCTATTGTATCTTTTCCTTTTCTCTGTATCAAAAGTAACCGCAGATTAGTTAGAAAGACGATTGAATCGTATCTCTGAAAAATTGTAGTGTTCCATGAACTATGGCCCGGAACAGGCATGACCTCACCCTTTCACTGGTTTGTGTAATGAAGCGGATTTTAATTTATTATTTTTTTTCCCAATCCTGTACCTAGAGACCAGTTTTCTTCAGTAATGAGATTTTCGGCCCCACCCCCAAAATGATTTTACAGTGGCTGCAGATAAAAGGTTTTAAAATGATTTTTGCATACAATATGGAAGGCTTTGGTGTACACATTTATTGTGCAACTAGTCCATTGTTTGCTTGTTGTGAAGTTAAAGGTTATATTCACCGCCAGTTATTAAACCGTAAGGTCCCTCTTGCTCGTGTGCTTGCATGTGCAAATTTCTTGTGGAGGTCTGTAGGAGTTTGGATTGTGTATGATGGTGGGATTGTAAAGGGAAAACCTCACGTAGTCCTTCAGATTGTAACAGGATTCACCTGAGGTGGGTGGATTTTTTCTTTCCTGTTGCTAAGTGGAGCTCGTGTTTTCCATGTATTTATAAAAGTATATATATATATATTTTAATATATGTCGTTTTCTTTTGTTACAACCTACAGATCACCTCAGTTCTAAGTGCAAATGTTTTAGAAGGCTTTCTGCTAACATCCATATTAGATGCTTAAGAAAACAGAAGTGATTAATGGTCTAAGAAGATGGGTGGGAAGACATAGTCAAGCCTGTGATCTAGGCATATATTAGAAAACTCAACAGGTTCGGGAATAAATTTAACATTAAATGTAGCACATTTTTAAGGAATCAATGGGCCTATTATTTTGGAGTGATATGAAACTGACAAATTTAAGAGACCTTTACATCTGTTTTACATTCCGATGTCTTCACTATTTTCAAAGAATAAATTTGAGAAATGCTAGACAGTTTGAAACAGTCTTTTCTCATCAGCATTTGACTTTTCAGAAATGCATTTAGATTTTGTTTTTAAGGAAAGTTTGCTCATGAAGTTACTTTATTTCATGGAAACTGAAAGACAACTTCAAGTAGATACCTGCAATTGTCTCCTTTTTTTCTTCTTTTTTCTCTTTCTCTTTTTTTTTTTTTTTTTTTTAGGTAAAATTTACTTCTGTCAGGTAAATATATCTTGTAACCTTCTTCTGGTAAGAGACATCAATATCCAAGAGAGCAGTCAGCTTTTAGCATCTCTTCTGTGTCAGACAAGATGTGCTTTTATGAAGTCTTGGCTAGAGCATAGAGTGCTGTTGGCCTATGACAGTGCAATGTGACCATTACATCTTCTGTGTCCTGGTACAACTCTTAGGTCTTGAGAACAAGTATCAAGATATGGACCCTCTTAGAAAACGTGGATTTTGGACATCTTCCATCTCTGAGACTTGATCACTGGGTCACAAGGTTGGAATTTCGGGTTATGCCACTGGAAGTAGAGCCAATCATTGAATCTATTACAATGATTATAAATCTTAGGCAATCACTGGGTTATTTACATCTGAGTAATTCTGATACAACTTTCATTTTCTTCTTTACGTCATGTAGACCAACATTCAGTTTGCTCACCCATAGACAACAGTACTGAGCAAATGATAAGCTGAAGGTAATTTCATGTTTCTGCTCCTCTTGTCATCCTGGACTATGAAAGTGATGATTTCTTGTGACTGCAGCCTGTGCACACAGGCCATGAATGAGCTGATTACTTGTGATGTCGCTGCTCAGAGTCAGCTTCTAGCTCAGTAAAGTCAGCAAGAACAAGAATGCTGAACAGAACTTGCTTCACACTTGCTCTTCTCTTTCTCATTCAGCTGGGGCTACTCATTAACATTGGTTATGGTTTTGCAACTTTGATGTTGCATCTGATGAAAGTGTCTGCTCTTACTACTACCAGGAAGTCATAAGAAGAGAGGAGTGAAATGCTGCTGTTTTGCAATTCAGCAGTTTTCTCACTTCTCTCCTGCTTCCTTTCTGAGCCATTGTTGAACAAGAAATAGTTGCCAGCAGATGTGTTGCCAATAAGGAATAAGAATGGATTAAGATTTAGCATCCTTTCAGAGCTGAATAGCAACTAATTTACCTTCTGCATCTTGTGCAGAAATGCCTGGAAGAGTCATTACTGATGGGCAGGTCTGTTGGGATTGTGTTTTTCCCGGCTCTGCTCCTTCTGAAATGTCTGTCTGTGGAATACCAGGACCTAAAACATAAGGGTTTTTTGTTTTGTGGTTGGTGGGGTTTTTTTTCTTTCTTTGTGGGTTTCTTCATTTTGTCGCCTATATATCCCTTCCTTTCTAAAATGGCAAAACTAATATATTTTTCTCCTAATATAGCTTCCCTTTTACCTAGAAACTCCATATAGACTTCATACACCTTTCAAAGATATTTGGCTCTCTTGGGTTAAAACTATCTGAAGTATAGCATCCTACTGCAAACCAAATAATCTTTTCCAAGATCTTAACTCATCCTGACTGACCAAAATGCTCTGTGTGCCTTCATGACATTCTTCCTGCTCCTAATGTTACTAGTATTATATACTCAAGTAAGAGGCACAGGGTAAAGATGGCACTCTGTCTAAAATTGTCATAGAAGCGCAGATGTGTAGATCCCAGGCAGATTTAACCAGCTTCCAAAGTTAGCCAATAATAATGTGAAGACAGTTCCCCAGATGTGTGCTAGTGGTATAAAAGAACATTATTTGTGACTTGGCTCAAACGAAAGCCATAACTCCTGCTTCATTCACTCATATATCACTGTGTTCTCTATTTTCCTATGGTGATAACGTACCTTAGCGTTTGGGACTCCTGGCTGTTCCCTTTTGAGGATTCTAAACTGTTTATTATTTCCTTGATCCAACACTCAACAAGGTTTCAGGATGGGGTGAAAAGGTGTCTTTATGTTCTAAACCTTGTGACATAGTCTTGTTTCTCACCTTTCTTATGTCATGACTTTGCTATCTGTAGTACTTCACATCACACGTCAGCATCAAGTTACAGGGATTAATAATTTTTTTAAAACTTGCTTCAAGGGTCACGTTTCCCAGCTGTGAACAAAGGATGATATATTTCTTGCTCGTTTCAGACTTTCATCTTCTAGAATGTTAGGTTCCTCCTCACCTCTTCCAGACTGGTATTTGCATGGCTTTTCAGTGTTACGAAATAATCTGCTCTACCTCCTATATGCCAGAGGCAACCACATGGCTAGCGCATCCTTCCACCTTTTAGCATTCCTCATATTTTTCTTCTTTTATCAAACAGCTTGAGAAGTTAATTCATGTTATAGTGAAGAGGTCCAAATCCTTGAGACAATCTTAGATTTTAAATGCTTTAGTAAATATAGGGGTGGGGGGTGGGGGTGTCAAGGGGCAAATATCAATGCTTTCAAACATTATTTCTCTGGCTTGCTGTTTTGAGCAACAAAGTATGCCTTGGACACATATGACTGACTGCATACCAGTGGCTTCAGCTCCCATAGGCTTCTTTAGATCCTTTGTTAAGTCATGTTTCCAGGATATTGTGTTACCACCCGACCATCCTTTGGCCCCAGCAGCAAGATAGTACCAACACTACAAACTTCCTTAATAGGAAGGGTTTTTTTCATAAATTCCCTACTGATAATAGCTAGAGCCTAAAATCGGTGGTCAGAATTTGACCCTTAAAGTAGGTATGACAGTGCTTAAAAAGTAAGTAAGTTTGCTAAAAATTATTCTTTCTGCTTATCTCTGTCAAACAGAAAGAGATAGGAACTGCCAAATAGCATGTGAGTACTAGTCTTCACTAGTTGTGCAGGGAGTTGAGATGCTGTTGTAGAGGGCCCAGACGGTAAATGGAAAGTTGCTCAACGGCATACAATACCATACAATAGAAAACAGTAGTTACAGATGCCAGTGTCTGTTGGTTTGAGCACCAGTAAAAATAGCAAGAACTGTAAATGCTAGGCCTTCTGCAGTCTGTGGGAATTCAAACCTGGAGCAAAAGGTCTCAAAAGATGGGAGGCTGACTGTCCATCTTCTGTTGTTGAAGACAATCTGGATCACTTTAGCTAGGGAAAGATAAAAGGAGTTAGATATTACAATGTGTTGAGCACTGGGATTCCCAGAGGAAGAGGGAAAAACGCGGGTCGGATCTCATCCCTGCTCTGAGGTCTGTTTCATGGTTTTTAGTTAATAATGTTTAAATGCAAAATGTAGGAAGCCCCAGGAAGAGGGAGCAGAATCAAGGACTTGTTCCTTCCAGGGCAGTCCACTTCTTGTCAGGTTCCATTTTGGTTTTTCTTTGGGACCTGTGCTTACAAGTGTATGGTTAGATAACTAGGTAATGAGCCTGTCAGGTGGTGTTAACTCATGCTTCATGGTGTAACAGTAAACTATGCTTCTGAATAAATTGGAAGCACTGTATTGTAAACCCTTGATGTAAAACTTGCTTCACCATACTTTAGATGGGTATTGTTAAATCTGTAAGCATAGTCATTGAGAAGAAACAGGTCAAGTAAATCACACCTTTAAAAAAACTAATAACAAAAAGTCCCCTCACAAAAAAAAAAACAAACAAACCAAAAAATACTGGATTTCTGCTGCAATATGAACCAGCTTTTAAACTTCACTGAGTATCCTGATCAGATCTCCATCTGCCTAGTATGACTAGCTCAGATGTGAATGTTCTTACTTAATCAGATAAATCCCATGCCCCAATGATTACTTATACTAACTTGTGCGTGATTTAGGCAATGAAAAGTTAGCTCTTTAATCCTCTCTCCCCTTCAGATGTTTAAGAAACTTGCTAAATGGATGC
The DNA here is from genome assembly GCF_023638135.1 of Falco biarmicus. Taxonomy (NCBI): domain Eukaryota; kingdom Metazoa; phylum Chordata; class Aves; order Falconiformes; family Falconidae; genus Falco; species Falco biarmicus. The sequence continues at coordinate 46,560,653 of NC_079291.1, read as the reverse complement.
AAGATGCCCCTGGCCTCACAGGTGTGTACATCCTGAATATTGATTAACACAAATAAAAGAGTTTTCCATGTTTGCTCAGAGTAAAAGAATAGGTGACTCAGATCTGTGCCTTTCAGCATTACAGGCATCCTTGAGGTCCTGTATGTGTTTACTAGGAATCTTGGTGCTGCCATAACCTGATGTCTGAAAGGATAATTTCTTCAAAGGGTCATTTTACCTGATAGCTTTTCATCTGTAATGCCAGGTATAGATAGGGCGTGTTACCTGGATGAATTGGTTCAGAGAGTTTTTTTCTTAAGAAAATACAAAATTTAATTTAAAATGTTATAATGCAGAGCAGTTATGCCAGTTGTGATGGTCTCAAAGGTACCTATCTATACGATATAGAATATCTTGATGCCTTTAGACAATGTGATTGTGTATTTAAAATTCAAGAAAAGTGCCACAATTAGCATATTTTAAGGAGAAGCCATGCTGTATAACAGAGGGAAAAAAAATACATGACTCTGCACGGAATGAATGAAGATTCCATAAGAAAGTATTCTGATTTCTTTTGTCATCTCTGAATCAATTTCCAAGTTAAAAATTGGGTAATGCAGGAATCTGTGGAACTTGGAAGCTCTAGTCAAGCAGACTTTCAGATGAGCTACTTGAACGTGAGAAACTGTTCTCCTTCCTGACTTGTACGTTCTCCCCGGCTTTTTAGGTCATGTCCTTTTGTGCTAACTCTTCCTGAGTTTTCTTACAAATCAGATGAATTTCAGCAGACTTGGCACTCGTGACCAGCACCTGGCTTGTGCACAGGGCCCTGTGTTAACGACAGTGGTTTGTCCTCTTCTCCTGGGCAGATCAAGTGCCAAGCTGTTGCCTCACAAGCGGAGCTGGTCACCCGGTGTGCAGGGAGCCAGGCTGGTACACAGAGCCGAGGTATCAGTTACTGGATCTGCGCAGAGGTGGGTGCTAGGTGGTAAATCTACAAAGCTAGCACACCTCTAAACACATAGTCAAACGTTTTATACACTTTGAACAATTGTTTACAATCACATTTAGTCACAATTCTCATTGTTTCTTAGGAGCCTCGTCTCCATTTAGAGGTACAGCATTCTTTTTTTCACAGTGCATTTTCTGTGGGGAGGGGGCTTTGTTAGTAGGGGGCTTCCTTGGCTCGAGGGTGGATCTTTTAGTTAGGCTGATTAGGAGAGTTCACACAGTTCAAGCAGTTTTCTGTTTGGTCTCATTGACTGTTTGGTTCTCCTTGAGTTTATCTTGTTATGCCCCAGCTTGACATATTTATGGTGTCTATTCCTTCCCTCAGGGCCATGAACTATTTGCAACATCCTCTGTTTTTCAAAGCCTTTCTTGCTTTTCATTATAGATATTTACATATTTTGTCTAAATTTCAAGTTAAATAACAGATTGACCTTCTATTGATCACTTATCTGCGAGCCCATTGACTACAAAACAACTGTAAAATGCACTGTTTTAATAAGAGAATAAAAATGGAGTGTCTGCATGGAGAGAGGTGAGGGGCTGAAAGACCTGACTGCTTGTACTCTAAATGATCTGAGAAAACTGCTTTCTACTTGGTTGTATTTCTCAGGTTGCCCTTACAGCAGACTTGAGGATTTCATTTGGGGGGGGCTGGGAGGAGGAAGAAAATGCAAAAAATGCCAGTGATATCACATCAGATTGAGTTTTCTGTGCCCACTTACCTTAGTGACATAGAGAAAACTATATAATATGATTTCTCAATCTTTCTTCTCAGGACAACTTCATATTTCCATCTAAACAAAAACACTTTCCCTCTCAACATCTGCCCACCTCCTGCAAGTTTTTTTCATTCTCTAAATGTCAAAAAACCTCTGAAAATGTATTTTCTCCAAGTTAAACCAAACAGTTTTTAATTTTTATGCCTGATTCTATCATTCAAATATATATACATGTGTGTGTATATATTATATATATATATATATATATAAAATAAAAACAGTCTTACCAGATCAGTTCAGTATTCAGATCTAGCCTCTTCTGCTGGATATGTATTTTCAAACTTACTAATTAGCTTTTTTTCCCACTAATACAGCAATATTATTTGAGCTTTCTGAAGTGTTTATAGAAGTGTTTGGTTATAAATACGATCATGATTAGTTTGTATCCCAGGAGACAATATCTTTATAACATCCTGTCATGGTCGATTTAGAAGTATATTTCAAAATACAGTGTGTAGTGTAAAGAAATCCACGTGAGGTTGAAAGAATTTTTGTGTGCTTGCAAACTAATACCATCAGACTTCTGAAATCCAAAAGCTGATCTATTTATGTTTTTTTCCTTTCTTTGGAGAAATTTATTTACCTTAAGTAGAGGTGGTATAGCCTGTGTTAAGTACTTAATAATACAATCCTATTAACTTGATCTGGAATTCATAAGAGTTTAGTTATACTGTAGGTATGTAGGTATATTCCACTAACACATTAAAAAAAATAAATATATATATATCTTGACCACCCCCTACTTCTACTCCATATGCATCACACACATCAGGAAATGCCTCTTCGTTCCAAGATGCAAGTATACTTTTCTGCACCAAAAGACTTCTGAAGCTTAGATAATTCCTACCTAGATATAAATCAATGTTTTTCTGAATTGTCAGAGGCAAGCACACAATACTACTTTTCGTTCTGATTCAGAAACTGCAATTTAAAGCATTTGACATTATAGAGTAGATAACAGACTATAACTACATTATTTAACATCAGCAATGCAATTCTGAAGTTTTGCAAATACTTGAATATGCCATCAGGAAACTCTAAAGCACTTGAAACAATTTTCAGATATTGACTTGCAGGATAGAAATCCTGTCTTGGGAGTGGAAGGTATTAATGTTAATTATTTATTTAAAAAATATTTTAAAAGTTAGAACATATGAGTTTACCTAGATTGAATATGCTATATATTTGCACATACATAGAGCCATGCATTTGATGGTGTAGTAGTAAACTTTCTAAATTTATGCAGAGGAATGTAGCTTGTCCCCAGTTTAGTCCTTTATCCCGGCTTAGTGTGTGAGCACTGTGGCAGCCTAAGGTTTATGTGGTGGTGCGGTGTGTGTGTTTGTGGTGTGCGGTTTTTTGTTTATTTCTAGCTTAATTGAAAAAAAGGTCAATTGAAGGATTCAGGACAGTGTGCATCACTGTGCCTACCATCTATGTACAACGGATCTATGTACAACAATAATTTCTCGATTTGTTTTACATTTCTAGCCTTTCACCTTATCCTATGCAGAATATAAAAGTAGTCTAGACTAATCTCTTTGATTAATGAATTAAGAGTTGCATTGGCAAGAGGATGTGAGACTTTTGAGACTTTGTAAATTTGGTTTGAGTTTTGTTGGTTGGTTGGCTGCGTTTGATTCGGTTTTTGTTTACTTTTTCTTGTTTGTATTTGGCTTCCAAAAAAAACCCCTTGATCCTTTGCATTTCCAGCAAAAAAAAGGATAAGAGCCAGCAGAAGGGCAAAAATCTTCTACTGGAAATGCATAACCATGTGATTAACCTCACTTGACTCAGAAATTATTCATGTGTTATAAACCAATGTTTGCAGAAGTCCATGCCTAAGTAAGAGGTGGCTAGCCTGTCTGCCCAGCTCAAATGTTGTTTATCATAATGTTTTAGAGTGATTAGCATGAAAAAAGAATAAATTGATTTTAATATTATTATTGTCTTGTATTTCAGAATAGAAAATGTTTTAGATAAAGGTTTTAAAAAAACCTGGAGCATGAAGTCAGAAACTTCTGCATTTTTTTTTTTGGCCACCACTCCCCCTTTTTTTTTTTTAACTTTGCAAAAGGGTACTCCTTAAAACTTTGTCTCTCTTACTACTTAATCCTATAAGATTATTCTGTGAAACAAGTTGCTGGAGAAGATTACTAAAGCAAGAATTCAAGGTGCGTCTAACCTAATATTTTGGAAGGAATACATATTATGGAATGAAATGGAAGAAGAAACAGAAATCACTTGTCTTTTAACCCTTACAATTCTTAGGATAACTATTCTGGATCCATTGAAACTTAAACAGGGAAAGATATATTTCCATACAGAAGGGTCTCAATACAATTTTTATCTTTTTTTCACTGCTATATCTAACAGAATAGCTGCTTCTACTGTTATGTGTTTTCCCTATACACATACAAACTTAAATCTCCTGAACAAGCTATATAAAGGAAGCTAATTCCTTTCTGACAGTACTAAAAAACTCCCACAAACCCTTAGTGCCTTCAGATACATTTTAGGTAAGAGAAAGGCAAAATGGGCTCCTATCTGTACAGGTGATGTTGGGACAGAGGTTGAGTCTGTAAAATAATAATCCTAAGACATTAGTTCTTGCAGTCTTTCTGCACCTCCTATGGAAGCAGCTGCCTCCACCATCTTTAAGAGCTTAGCTACAGCTGCAAAAGTAGACATGTGGTAACAGCTTTTGCTGCTTCTCTCTCAGCTTTGTTTCTTCTCAGTAGAATTGCTGGCTAGTGACTTTTCCTCCTCTTTTGGATGTAGCTCGTTGGCATAATGCCTTTGAGGCTCAGCTTAATTTCCCTGAGGATGCTGGACTCATCCAGTATGCATACCTACTGTTGAATATGTATGGCTGGCAACCCATTCCCCAAATAAGACTACACCATTAAATCAGCATTAAAATCCTTCCACTCATATAGAAAAATGTTGCCTGTTATAGATGTACTTGAAACTGTAAAGCCCCACCCATACGAAGTGATACGTTAGCAGTCTGAAAGAAAATAAGAAATCCTTCCTTTACAGGCTAGTTTAGACACTAGTCTTGTATGCAAAGGTTTTTATATATAGCATATGATGGTGTATTACTGCTTTGAGTGTATATTAAACTGCATATACAGTTTGATCATTTTCACATGGTTTTGCACAGGTTTTATCATTCCAGACTACTATATTCTGTAGCCTTCACAAACTGTATCATGTGAAAGAAAAGGGCAGTGGCAGTAAACTAGCTAGTGAGGGAATATAACTTCTAGCATGGCTCTTTTTAAGTTGCTTCTGATTTATGTAGTTGGGGTTTTTTACTGAGTTGTTAAAGTATCTGATCAAATTCCCACTTGGTGCAGCTTCGTGAGCAAGGGTGCTGATACAAATGAAGGGGCAGTGCAGCTAGAGAGGAGAAAGAACAAATGGCAGCGCAGAAAGCCGGACCACAGTATCTTAAACTGATACTGTTAACAAAGGCAATATATGAGAAAGTGATAGTCTCATGGGAAGAGCCTTGAGAAGTACCTAACACATCTCAACCACGAACACCTAAAATAACTTAAGTGAATATATCAGCCCATTCTTTGAGATGCCAAAGCTATGAAACACTAAGTTATCTTTAAAAAAAGTGGCAGAAGTTACCACAAATGTGTTCTACACCGGTTTTGTAGTATGGGGTCTGAACTCTTTCAGTGTTTGACAGTTCCATTATCTCTTTTAAAACAGACAAGTTGACACCAGCAAATAAGGTGAAATTCACTATGAATTACATCAGTTCATTTATGGTTGAAATCTTCCTGCTGTTAAGATAATTTCTATATGCATCTACTTACTAGTCTAATGCGCCATTTTATAAAATAATGAAGAACCTCTAATGTCATATTTGCCTACACTTACCTCATTTTAATTCAAACTCCAGGTAGCTCACTGAGATGATCTAAAAGAATACAGCTATCTAATGTTACAAAATATAAAGAAAAAAATAAAGATAGCTGAGAAGCAAATGTGAACAGAAGCATCACCAGCAAATAGGAATATACTTACAGAATCCATAATAGCTTACTACAAAACAAAAGCGCCACCTACATCTTTCCAAATACCCTAAGAGTAAGGGAAAGAAATCAAAGTATAGTAACTTCATAACGCGTCATTTCTTAATACGTGATTATTGAAAGGGGGGGGGGCAGGAAACACCAGTGATGCTTTTTATCAGTTCAGAGTAGTCAGCATTTATGGAGATAAAAGGCAAAAAACCAGGTCAACAAAATTGCTATATAAATTACCAATGAATTAGTGAGCTGTACATTAAGAGAAGCAGGGTGTTAAGTATTCCCAGAGTGAGAAAAATGAAATATTGCAAATATTTATGAATAAGCAAGTTAGTGTATCATTTAATGTACTCAGCATATTCCTCAGTTTATGAAAATACTTTATTATGTATGTAAAAACTTCTGTACGTAAAAACTATTTTTAAATAGTTGGCAAGTGAGAAATGTTTTACCTTTAACGTTCTACTTTTAATTCTTGTCTGGTAAAGTTTTAAGTAGGTACAAGAAAAGTATGGCTAGAAAAAATGAATGTGTGTAAGGAGTCAAATGTACTTGGTTTCTAATACCAGTTTGATTCTGTATTCCAGTGTATCTGTTTTGGGGGGAAAGACAAGGTAGGAAGACAGCTTCAAAAACTCTCAAAAACAAACACTATCCCCTTCCAATGAGGCTGGAGAGTGGAATGACATCAAATGTTCACTGTTAGTATAACACTACATATTGCTGTGGATATTTATTTTCTCAAATAAAGTCTTTCCTTAAAAGCAGAACAATATAAAACTCATATATGTAGTACCAGCCTTTAAATAAAGGCAACATAAAATAAAGGAGCTAAAGGTTGAAATAAAGTACTTAATTAGAGATAAACTAATATAAAAAACAAAACCAAGAATATATTAAAGAAAATAGGTTTTTTAGAAGTCAAACAACTGTCTCCTAGAATCTTATACACTTAAAATATGGAGTTGCTTGATTCCAGAAAACACCACAGATGACACACAGTTTAATCTATACGACCTTTATGCATCGCTATTTTGTGATTATGATTGCCATTGGTAGACAATATTAAACCCACGTTCAGAAGACTACAACTCATGCTTAAAGAAACTACTGAAATAGTTTTAAGCCACAAAACTAAATAAATGCTAAAATTTATAAAAAACCTTGTCAAATGGTACATGGAACTTGCAAACCAAAGTAGCAAGTTAAGTTTTTGCGCTTCACAAACCTGATTTAGATGATAACACAGAAGATCCCTTTCTGTAGCTGTACAGCTCAGGCTTGTTGGATCTCTGCCCTTAATGCTCAGTCTGAATAGAGTACTCTGAATGTATATTGAAATTTACCACTTACATAGCTGGTATACAAAGTTATTTCATTTTAGTAAAGCTTGTCATTTTAATTAAGTATTTTGAGACCATAAAAAGATGGAGCCTGAAATAAATGCCTCCAGTGTTAAAGATCTAATTTCAGTGGTTTGTACACCCACCCACCCCAGTAGTTAGAAATGCTGTATTCATTATATTTCAGTTACATCACAGTTCATTAATATCCAGGTTTTAAAATGGACAGACAGCACTTTGGTACAACAAAGGAGTTTATACTCACTGATCTTTTACTGAGAGCTGGCAAAGAGTATTTTGGTCATCATGCAAAACATACTAATTTTACATTAACTACTGTCATAGTGCAGCAGTGATGTCTACAAATGTAATGTAAGCATGTTGGTAAATGCTACAAAATGGTAAAACAAAATATATCTGCATATCCTAACTGAAAGGAAGGTAAAACAGGAACATCAGTCTGTTTATGTTCTCTCTGTTTACATTTTTCCTGTTACCCGCTTCTACAGAACAGAACTTAGGGCTGATGTCACACTGTTTTCAAATACCACACTTTTCATCTTAATATCAAATTAATTTAGGTAATTTTGAGAACTAATCAACTTCTACAAAACAGTTAAATGCAATGTATTTTGTTGGCAAAACATTAGAAGCTGATGAGTCCAAGAGTTTCAGGCCAAAACTCTTTCTTAATGCATATTGTCCTGTTTGTATCCAAATGCTATTGTCCATTTTGCTTGTTCTGCACTTTTGCAAGCCTGTGGTAGGGTTAGAAATGCAAAGGTCAATTGAGGATAACTTTAAACTTGGATATTCTTTATCGTTCAGGATATTTTCTATACTTGCTTTTCATTTGTATTGTTTTTCTTTCATCAGTGGAAGTGGAGAGTTTTATTTAATAGCTTATTTTTTGCTTAGCTGCCAGGTATTTAATTTTCATTTAGAGTTTTAGGTCAAAGCCAATCTATGAGAGCATGTTGTTTGGGTGGTTTGGTGGGGTTTTTTTTGTCATCACCTTACCTGTCTGTTAGTTGGATAAATTAAATTATTCAGTATTTGTGGAAAACTGTAGTTTTATGTTCAGTTTATTTTAGGATTACTATTTCTAGCTAGCACGTGCATTAAGCTTTAAAATTAGTGTAAAAAGCAGTATGCATTTTGTAACGTTTGGTTCCGATATAACTACCAAAATACAAATGAATACAATGATATTCCTTAGTTCATGCCACTCTCCTTTAGAAAAAAAACAAACCCCCCAAAACAACAAAAAAACCCTCAAAGCAAATCAACCCTCCTGTTAAAAAAAAAAAAAAAAACCCAAAAAAAAACCCTCTTTCTCCCTAGCAGCTGCTTTCCACGGCATTACCCGTTTGCAATACAGATATAATTTCCTGTCCCAGAGAGGCTGTGAAGCTAAATGACTTGCAGGTGAAACAGTTTGGGAGACCTATGGGGAAGTTAGACATGCAAATAGTTGGCTTTAAATTGCTGTTAACAACTATATCTAGCAGTATTTAATCCAGTGGCTAGGAGGTGGTTAAGGTTGAGGATGAGTGGTATTATTAAAGAGGTGATGCTATTAAAAAAATAAATGGCTTTTTCTTCTATTATAGAGATACCAGATTTTAAAAATTACTAAGCAAACTAAAGCTTTTCTAATGCTTTTGTTACATTTATGTCCTACTTTTGAAATTTCTATTTCCCAGGAGTAATATGTACTAAAGAACAAGTTCTGTCTACTGATTCTCATATAACAGCACAAAACTACAGTATTTTTCTTTAAAAGTAGAGGGATACTTAAAAGTCAAACAAACCACAATTTTTAATGAAAGCAAACATAACTTCAAGAAGGTGGATTTATTTAACTCTAGAACTAGAATTACATTATTACTTAATGCAAGAACATAACATACATAATAAGCACGTGAAGTGTTCCCTAACTAGACAGCTCTAGCGAGGGCCTGGGAGAGACGTTTTTTGACGTTTTTATTATGGCTGGGCTGTGGTGACCTGGGGCGGCATGTGGAGATATCGCTGAGACAAGTGAGATTCCAAATTTCCTACCCTTCTCTTATAGTAGAATACTGCACCAATTTAATCGAATCATTGAGATGTAAACGAGCTACCTAATGAGACATGCTCACATTAGTTCCAACCTTTGCCTGTAGCGAGTTCGCTAGAACGGGTAACGTAACTTAAATCCAGGCAAGGGTTAAACTGGTTCACGCGCCTGCACTTCGCTACCGGACCAAGTTTCTGAACGCCTCTGAGAAATAACGTTGTGGAGATGACCGCCTCTGGCCGTGCTAAGCGTTTTCAGGGAGGTGCCTGTGCGTCTCCTTCATTTAATACGAATGCGAACTGGGTTCCGCGGTGCAGGGAGGGCCCGGGCGCGGCGGGGGCAGCGGGTGCCGCCTGACTCCCGAAGGCGCCGCGGGGCGCCCGGGACAGGGGCTGCCACCCGCCGCGGCGCCCGGGCCGGGCCCTGAGGCGGGGAGCGCTGCCCCCTCCCTGGGCGGCTCCTCGGCTGCGCGGCCGCCCCGCAGTCGGACCCCCGCGCCGGGCGTCGCTCCGGCCGCTGCTCGGAGGCCGCCGCCCTCGAAGCGAAGCGGGCAGCCCCGCCGCCCGGCCGGGCCGGGGTGAGCTCAGCGCTCGGGGCAAGGCTGTCCTTCGGGCCGACGCCCGGCCGGCCCCCGGGTGAACGGAAAGGTCGGGGCCGGCGCTTTCCCGCTCCCCTTCCCCGGGCTTCCCGTCGCGCAGAGGCCGTCAGGGAAAGGCGCTGCCGCTCTTCCTTGGGGCAGGCTGCCCCTCCGGGGGGCGGCGGGACCCGGGGCCAGCTGAACCGCCTTGCCCCCGTAGGAGCGGAGCGCGCCTTCCCCGGCGCAACTCGGCGGCAGGCGAGCGGAGCGGCCCCGACAGCACGCCGAGGAGCAGGCCCTCCCCTCCTGCCCCGCCACGAGAGACGGGGACCCGCGGGGAGCCGCTGCGCCCCCACCCCCGCGAGCGGTGCCCCGTGCCCGCTGCCCGGCCGCGGCGAGCTCGGCCGCGCTCCCGAGCCCGCGCTCCCGTGCCCGCGCTGCGCGCGCTCTCCCCCGGGCGGCGCTGTGCCCGCGCCCCTGCGCGATGCAGTGTGGGAATGGCTGTGGCGCTGGGGTTGGCTGAAAGAGGCGGCCAGTCGAGGTTTAATGTCCGCCATGTTGGCCGTGGCGTATTGAGCGGAGCCGGAGCGGCGGAGGACAGAAGCCAGCGCCCAGCCCAGCCGCGCCAGCCGGCGCCGCCGGGCCCCGTGTCGGAGTGCGCCCCGCCCTGCCGGGGGAGCCCCGGTCCCTCCATGAGAGCGCTCGGCGGGGTCCGGCTCTCAGCTCGGAGCGCTCTTGCTGTCGCCCCCCCCTCCCCAGCCGGAGCCGCCATCGCCGCCTAACATGAGCAAACTGTCGTTCCGGGCCCGGGCGCTGGACGCGTCCAAGCCGCTGCCCGTCTTCCGCTGCGAGGACCTGCCCGACTTGGCCGAATATGCCTCCATTAACCGGGCCGTGCCGCAGATGCCCACGGGCATGGAGAAGGAAGAGGAGTCGGTACGTGAGACCCCCCCCCCCCCCCCGGCCGGGTCCCTCCATCCCCCCCGCACCCGGGGCCCCCACCTTCGCCTCTGCGCAAGCACAAAATGGCCGCCATCTTCTCCCCGCTCTCCCCGCCCGCCGGGAGGGGGGGGGGACGGGACCTGGGAAGGGAAGGCGCCGAGCCCGGCGGCCCCTTACCGCACCCTTCCCCAGCGCTTTCCTGCGGCCCCCTCTTCCCCCAGCCCGCGCCCCGCGGTAGCCGGCGGCCTTCGACGAGGCCCCGAAAGGCACAAAGGGGGTCACGTGATACCGCGGGCGGCCGCCATTTTGTCTCTTGGTTCTTGGGCCGGGCCTTGTGCGGCAGCGGCGCGGAGACGGGCTTCGGCGGCGCCGTGCCCGCTCTGCCCCACCGGGTGGCGCTGCCGAGCCGGCCGCCGCCGCAGGGGGCGCTCGGCGGCGGGTGGCGCTCGGAAGTTGTGGCTGCCGGCGCGGGAGCGCGCGCCGGCCCGGGCCGCCCTGTTGGGGGAGCGGGGAGCAGCGGCCGGGCCGGGGGCGGGCGGCGGGGCTGTCAGCCGGCATCCCCCCGCACGTGTGGCGGCGGCGTGCCTCCTCCTGACGGGCGGTACCGCCGCCCGCCCGGCTCGGCCGCGGGGCTGCTCCAGCGGCAGCAGCGCTCGGTGTTGCTCGTAGCGGGTGGGTGGGTTGTTTTGCTTTGGTTTGGGCGTTTTGTTTTGGGATTTTTTGCGGTGCGGGAGTTTGCCGCCAGAGATGGGAAGTGGAAGGGTTTGTGTTTGCTTTTATTTGAAAATCCTGCAAGTGCCTTCAGGCAGGCGTGGTGTGAGGAAAATTGTGATATTCGCTGCATGGAAATGCAAAAGTCAGTACTGAAGTACTACTCCGAGTAAGAAAATCCATCTTCGGAGGCCAAAAGCCTATCGGTTCCCTCTCAGTTTTGCTGTCTTAGTGGAGAATGAAACAAACCTTTTCAGACTTCAGGATAACTTAATCATTCACTCAGCGTGTTCCAAGACAGATATAACATTCAATAGCTGTTATTGCTGAAGACCTCTTCTGAAGTGGGTAACTTGTTTTCAGTGTTTGCAGATCTTTAGTTATTTCTTTGGTATAATCAGTTTTCTTCATTTGTGCATTAAGCACAGCAAATAGAACTGTAGAAATACACTTATGTGAACAGGTTTTGAAATCTAGTGATAAGAACAAATTCGACAATTTCATAGTCTTGACTTCTGCTAGCTGTCAGGCTTCTTCGAACGTGACGGGCTGTAAAGTTCCTGTTTGCATTTCAAGACCAGCAAACTTTGAGTTACTTCTTTAAAACTTAAACTACACATCTCTTCTTCAAATGTAGTCTTCTCTTTGTGCCGCTATTGCTGGAAGTTAACAGATTCTGTGAATTTTTATGAAATGTCTCTAGAAATCGTTCAGCCTGAAGAGTAGTACTGGGCACGTTGTTGTCTATTTAGTAACTACTCTCTGAGGCTTTTCTAGTGTACCTGCCTATCTACCATTTTAACATAATATTTCCAAGTCCTGTGCAAATAAGTTGCTTTAAACATCCACTAAAATGTATAATGTGAAACGTGGGGTTTCTTTATGGTTTTGTTTTGGTGCTGTTTGTTTTTGTGATGTGAAGGCGCTCAAAATTTTGGTGTGGCCATCCTTTTAGTAATATTTAAGCAGTAGGTAGCTATGCTTAGATGCTCATGTTCCTTTTGATGCAGTAGATGTATTCTGAGTTGGTACCTGTAGATTCCGAATGTGAGAGCACCCTTAATTTGCATGTGTAGCAGAACTTAAAATTTTGTTATATTTGCTATATGCTTCCTTGCCGAGTTTATTTCTCAGTTAAAGTGAGCAAGAGTGCATGCGTGCATTTATGTAGAAATGTCAGGTTGCTATCTTTCTCTTTTACTGTTTGCGTGGCAGTTACAAGTTTTCAGGCTAGAAAATTACATTGGGTAACTATATAGCCTCCATAAACACAGAGACACATGTCCTAGCTAAGGAAAAGTAGTTCTGAGCAAGAGTAAATTTTCAAATGTTAATTGTAAGACTTATTTCTGTGGTTAACATGACACTTTTGTTTACTCAGTCTAGCTTTGAGGGTTAAACTTCAGAGCTGTAGGGGTTAAGTAGACGTTCTCCACAGTTTGCTCATGCTTTTGCTTTAAAAAAAATGTGTACACACACCCCCAAGAGAAATTTGTTTGCCATAAGTAAACACGGGTGTCTTCCTGAATTCTTTTCAGTTCTTTTTGCATAAAATAGTTGATGTTAAACTCTTCCCCCTTCTTATTTCTGGACGTTTGCTGAATTTCTTCCTTCCCTATTGTTGCGCCAAAATTTTTCTCTTCAGTTTTATATTGGTGTTGACAAAGAGGCATGGTAGTTGACTCAAGTTATAATAAACCTTATAGATTTAATACCCTACTGCATCCTGTTTCCCAAACTTCACGCTGTGCAGGGTTTAGGGAAGTTGGGAGTTGCTAGTGTTTTGCAGCAGTTGAAGACTTGTATTAGAAGATTTCTTCCCAATACTTACAAAAATAACAGGTATTTTGTACTATCCATTTCTTTACAAACAGATGGCAAAGTATGTATAAGAATCTGGGGGGGGGGGATGGCTTCAACTAGTGTGAGCAAGCATTTATAACTATTTTATAAATAGAATTCTAACATTGCCTTGAGTTTTGCATAAATGTAATTTTAAATGAACACGTATTTGGAGTTAAGAGCTCTCCTCTTGACTAAGTAACTTTCCCTAGAGAAAAACGCAATCAAAGAGATTTAATATTCAAGCATCAAGTTACAAGATATTTAAATGACTAATTAGTGTTTTGATGCACAAAAAGGAATCTTATTTTGTTTCCCTTTCACCTTATCATTATTCCATCCTCTTCCTACAAAGAATAAATATGGAAAATAGTGCATCTTCATTAGTACAATTGGAACCTACAGTTGAGCAGCAACATTCTGTAAGTCTTGTGAAGGAAAAACGAAATCGCTACATTTATCTGAGTTCTAAAATACGCAACTGATGATAAGGATATAGTAACTTAAAAGTGACAGCTAAGGACCTTAAAGTGATGTTGATTCTATTAACAAGTAAAGTATACCTTTCTGCTTAGTCATAATTTCAGTTAGTGGATTTGCTTGGAGGTAAAGACTATAGTAAAAAGCTCTTTGACACACAGACAGAGGGACTTGAAGTTATCAACTGTGTTCTGACAGTTGATTTAGCTCCCAAGTTTCTAGGGTAAACACATTGTAGCTGTTGCCAAGTCTGTTGCTAAATCTGAGAAACTAAAAACTATCAGGATACATATGCATCTCTAAGAAAGAAAAAAAAATCACCCTTCAAAATGTAATGACATTTCGTACGCAATGCTAAACATCCCCTGCATTATCTCAAAATCCTGTTTTTGAGCAAAATGCATCCTTAGTGCTGTAATTTTGAGAACCAAACAATAGACCACTGTTAATACAGTAATACAGATTCGGCTAACAAATCCATTTTAATTCATAACAGCCTGAATAAAGTAGTAGATGGATTGGATTTTTTTTATCCTTTGTGAAAGATTAAAAAAAAAAAAAAAAAAAAACCAACCAAAAAAAAACCAAACACAAAGTTATGTGGCCTTTTGTTTTGTGTTTTTTGAGGTGTTGCTTTTGTTTTTCCTTAACTGGAAATTCAGATTCTAGACTGAAAGAACAACAGCTGGAAAAGCAGAGCAGAGGTAGCTTTAGTTATTTGGGACAAAATGCCCTGCTGAAAAGGTAAGACAGTGATGCTTTTTGAACATGTTCAGTAACTTATGTTTCAGAAAGGAAGCATGCATAGCTCTACAGACATCCTAATTTGATGGCTTCCAAGCAAACCAAAGAAAACTATACTTGTTTTCCCTGTATTTTTCTGAAAGGGAAGGAGTTAGGACACACACTGCGTCCTCATCCTCTAGATTCTCTTAGGTAAGAAATAGAAACTTAAGGGTTTTTTTGAGACTGTAGATAATTAACAAAAAAATGGTTATGGAAAGTTACTGTGTATATAACTATTTTTTAAACTCTCTTCAAAAAGTCAAAACAAAGTTGTATTTGAAGCACCTCATATCAACATTTATAAGGCATATTTAAATTGTTAGGAAATGTGAACTTCCTAGCCAAAGCAGTGCCTCAACAAAGAATAGTGTGTGAGCAGAGATACTTATAATTAAATGTCCTAGTATACTTCAAAGACATTAATTATCTAAATAGGAGAATACAGCTATGTTGATGACATACCCATAGAACTGTTACTAGCTCTTGGTAATTATCATGGGTGTGAATTTTTTTGTTTTGTTTTCTTGAGTGAGTGTATCTTGATGTAAATGCTGGTATTACTGTGGTCATACTAAGGTTTTGGGTGTTACATTTCCATTTAGTCCTGTGTATATTCAAGTTTGTATAGGTTAGGTGGATATTTCTGTCAGGTAAACCTTTCTAAATCCTGGTGTCTCTGTCCTTGGTATTGCGGGGAAGGAACATAAAAGTGAGAAGTCCTGATGCTTTATTGTATCACTCTTAACTCCCTCTTCTGGTGATTAATCGTTGCCGTTATTTTAATTCTGGAGTAGCAGCTTTCTTGTCCTGCTAGATCTCTGCCAGACTGATGCACTATGTGGAGTTCTGTTTTTAAGGTTCAGAGTTTAAAATTTGAGCCTGCTTTCTAATTTTAGTTAGTGTTGCTAGCAGCAGGTAGAAGAATTGAGCACCCAGATTCTGAAATTATAAGATGTACAGCTGCTCATTCAATTCTTACTATTCTCCTTTGCCTATGTGTTGTGATATAGCCAACAGGTTGCACAAACGGTGGGATTAAGTCTGTATGTACAGTTGTCATCTGTAAATACTGTCATACTCTGTTACCTGGTGTTTGAGCAAAATGTTGACATATTTCAGAATGTGCTTTTGATCTCTTTAAATCCATAGTTGTAGTTACCTTCCCTGCCTTGGCTTTGGGGATGTTTAAGAAAAGCTTATTTGGTAAAATTTCATTATTAGACATAATATTTTTTTCCTAATACCAGTATGACCTGTCAGTATTTGCTAAATGCTGTGGAAGACCTGATGAAGCTAACCTAATGTTTAAAGTGTTCCATAGTATTTGAATGAACGTATTTGCTGATAGGATGTGTCTTAATTTAGCAAACCACTACTTGGTTAACTTCCATTTTACACAGTTTGGGTAGGCTCAGGGATCAGATCCTCTCCATTAAACTACCTTGAGCCCAGATACCATAGATCTCTTCCAAGCAATGCCTGCACAGAAAATACGCCTGCCTTCTCCCAAATCTGCTCTGGAGGCATTGGGAGTTTACCATATCCATGTTCTCTTGATGCTGAAACAGCTGGTTTTGCCTTATCGAGGAGAAAGTAAGGAATGTACAAGGGGCCCATATGTCACCATCTAAATCATGAGGAATTTAAAAGGGTATAGCAGAGGTGTAGGGAGTCAGTGTATGAATGGTCTTGAATTACATCTGTGAACTTCACTAAATCTCCTTAGTCTTTTTCATTCATTACATTCTTGCCAGCTTAAGAAACTGCATTCTGTGTGTGTGTCCATACAAGTATGTATTTTCTTCTAACAACTGTGTTTGTGGCATCTAGGTACTCTTAAAATAATCACTACCTTGCTGATGCACAGTTCACTGATACTGTTTCAGGATCTTGTAGGGGCAATCAGAGTTACATGAATATAAAATCATTACAGATACTGTAACTGAATCATCAGTTTCAAGTCTGGATTATTTTTTTTTTTTTCTTTGAGATAAGGTCAGGAAACTCCCTATAAAGTTTTTGGTTTACTAATGGAAGAGAATTTGTGCTGCTGCCTTCCCCCCCCCCCCCCGGTTGTAGAAGTCAAGTATAATGTTGAAACAGATGAACTGAACTCCTTTAGTGGAGCTGAAACATTGAAGGGCTTAAAGTAAAGGGAGAGAGGAGAGAGAGAGATTTTTTGCATACTCTTTGATTCAGGAGTCCCACAAACTGGAAAAATATTGCTTCCTATTCATGTCTCTCTTTTCCCACCTTTTCTGCTCACTTGTAGTAAGAGGCGTTAATTTTATATGCCACAGTGTTCTTTTTTTGTGTGTTTAATTTTAAAAACGCTGAACTCGTAGATTATCAAACATGTATGCTCTTAGGAATCTAATTTGATAGGAGGGGAACAGAGAAATAAGGGTTTGTCGCAGTTTTGTCTCAAGTGTCTACAGATGCTTCAGTTCCGAGCTGGGGGAGATTCTTCTGTGAGCTCATATAACAGACTTAATTTACCGTTTGGTATTGAGCTTAGGAACTTACTTCAGACATACCTGTGTGAAAAAGATATGAAATCCTTAGCCTGAGAATTTTGAGAGAAAAAAACCCCATGACAGCTCACCACAAATATGGCCAAATTTCAAGTATATGAAAACTCCTATACCATGTCAAAATACTCAGGTGATTAAGTGTTTTCTTTTCCCCTTCTCTCTCTGTGTCCAGCTCCTGACTGGTAATATTGACAGTTTACTGGGTTTTTCACTTTACAATTACACCAAAGCTTTCTGTTCTGTTGTGTTTAATGTTGGAAGGTGTTCTGTGCACCTGAAAATTCATACAAGTTAGGAGTCTATCAGATGGTGAGGAGCAGCTTCTATAGTGAGCAATTTACGCACTGTCTCCGACTATCTAAAGAAACCGGTTAATTCTATGATATGAAACCCACCTGTACCAGCAGTGTTTTCTTTTTGAAGTCAGAGGGATGGTGGTGGCATAGACTTCTATTACAGAGTGGTGAGACTTATTTGAGGATGGAGTTTGGGGTTTTTTTTGTTGTTCCCCCTCCCCCCCCCCCCCATCCCAGTTTGAAATAGGAAGAAGCAAAATTTACCATGATCAGCTAGGAACAAGAAGTATAGATTATGTCTGTGGGATTTGACAACTTCCTAGAAGCTAGCAGTTCTGTGTAAAAGATTAGGAATCATGATAGATGGCCGGTTTTTATATCATAGAGAAGTCAGACGCTAATTTGAAGTTGTAAGCAGGGGACTGCCATGAAAGTGGTTTGATAATGTGGTATTAGTTCTGTATATGATCGAAGGTGTACATGTCATGCTCTGAAGTAATGTTGAACATACTTAAGAGTTGGTTGATCATCAGTGCCTTTGGTTTTTTTCTGGAGTTGATCAGCAGTCCAGGTTCTCTTGAAATGAGGGAGGATATGGATAAACAAACTCAAATTTGGAAGAATTCTAAGTCAGGACTTTAACATTCTAGGTGGAGGATGTTCTTCTTCTAGTTTGTTTATTGTCTATATGAGCTATCTGTGTAGAAGAGCAATTTAATTCCTCCTGAAAAAGCTGTTCCAGAAAAGCTAATTGTAGACCAGTCTTAAGGAATTAGTTTAATGTATGCAACTCAAATTATTTTTAACCTTTTCTTGACTTCCCAGTAATTGCACAAAAATAAGGCATGTAACAGTAGTGGCTTTATGTATAGCAGAGTTAACTACAGTGAGACCAATTGTTCATGTTCAGACTTAACGATTAAAAAAAGGTTAGACTTATTTAGTACTTGTTTATTTACAGTGAGTATGGTTAACCATGGAGGAGATTAAAAATCCCTCTCAAATTACTTAAATTAAGACTGAGGGGGAAAACCCACAAATACAACTTCGTTAGCAGCATTCTTAATAGCACAAGAAGTAATACAGCTGGCAGAGTTTTGGAGTTGAAGGAGAGGAACTTATGCAAGTCGTTTTGAGGCCAGGCTTGTATGGAAAGACTTTAACCCCCTGGGAATTTTCACAGCCTGTCTTAAGGAGGAGCCCCATAAGGTTATCTTCCTGACTTTTTCAGATTTGATCTATCATATCATGGATTTCAGCAAAGGATTGGGTTTTAATTGTATGCAGTAAAATATTGATAACAATAATGGGAAAGAACAAAATTCAGTAACCTTAATGTTTGAGAATTAGTGACGCAGCTTTATTTTTCTTTTCGCTTTAATAGCTAACACCCTGTCTTTTATTCCAGTAAAACTTAGGTTGTTCACAAAAACCTGCCTAATACTGATTTGTTTCAGGTAGAAAAAAGTGCAGTGTGGCAAGCACTTAAATCTGCTACTGTTCTGAGTAACTGCTTTGCTTGTAGGTGTAATTGTGCCATAACTATGTGATCGTATACCTCAGAAATGTATATGTAGTTATTGCAGTATCAGTTATAAAGACTGTTCAGTGTGAGTTTTGAATGCTTGTAAGCTAATATATTTTCAAGTTTTTGTTTTAAAGGAGTGTGTGTGTGAATCTGCTGTCCTGGAACAGAATACTGTCACTCGCTGGCCTTAGGTATATGTAATAAGTTATTTGTTCTTTTTCCACTTCATTCCCACTTTGTACTTGTAAGAGGAAAAACTAGCTTTAATATCAAGATATGCATCAAACGACTAATGCATCAGAATACAGATACACAAACACAAAAGCAGCAGCCAGTATATCCTCTTCCTGTTTAATGAGCCTGTACATACCCTGTGCTCTCTGCCTTCCACCATTGTGTATGTATTTCTGTGTATTCTACATTCAGGGACTAACCCTGTTCTGGGAGGATCTTTCTGGTTAAACAAATGTGAGGGTGAATTGCATGAATCGAGGGTAGAATAAAAGTCTGAAAATTTCCTGGTCTGTCAGTCTTTTCAAGCACAGGTAGTTTAAGTGAGAAAGGAAACTATCCTCTTAAGGTTTAAGGACCACTCTTAAAGATTTGTTTCCTTTATATTTAATCAGGAGTTTAAAAATTCACGCCTGTTGAATTGGAAGCTTTCAAGAGGGCGGTATTAGAAAGGATTGCTTTCCAACATCTGTTTACATTCATACCTTTATACCAATTTCACGACTTCAAGGTTGTTTCTTCCTAGTTGTAAATAGAAATTAATTAGAGATCTTGTAGCTTGCCTAGGAGACTTATCAAGCTTGCATTTGAGGAGAGAGATTTGTAGTAAGGGCTGCCTTAGACATACGTTTCATGCTACTTACTGTCTGTTTTCCGTTACAAAGTCAAGAGCTGTAGTCCTCAAATTCTTAGCTGATTAGATGTTATACTCAAAGCATGGCTGCTAAGAAGGTGTTAGCATGGAAAGCGCAGTTCTGCATAGGCTTCTCTTTCCACATTTTCCTTTTCCAAACTCGAGGATTTTGTGCAAGACTGTGTTGTTGTTGTGAAAGTGCGATGATTGCGTGTTCAAAGATGCGAACTTGCACCCCTTCTTCCCTTTCCAAAACAAGTTGCTTTGCTGAACTCCATTGATCTGTAATGAGTCTCACCCAAAATACCTTTCTCGGCATAAGTATGAAAACACTTTATATTTTCCTTCTCCTTACTCTTCTGTCTGTGCCATTATCATTCCTGAGTTACTCTGTCTACACGGTACATAACATTTTTCTTCCAAGTGTTTCCCTTGATTTAATTATTTGAAATGTCCCGTTTACTTGTGTTTCTAAATTCTCTTGGTTTAGTTCCCCTTTTTAAGTTTCTTTAAACACAAGTGATAGAATTGTATTCCTGGTTTCCCCTGTGCCTTTATGTTTTTGCTTAAGAAATGCAGCTTTTAACTGTGTGATAAATCTACTCCCCCCCATCCTCAATTATGTATGATGTATATTCAGCAGGACATGTCCTATGTGCCTTTTTGATACTTGATTTTTCTTTCCACTTAAACACAAGAAAAAATTCTGAAGAGAGTGGCAGAAAATAGGAACTGACTTCAGGAAGAAGATTTTATAGTATCGTGGTCTGACCTATATCTCAGTTACTGAATTGTAAATATTATATCTCAGGAAAAAAAGCAGAATTTAAAACAGTGTGGTTTTATTGAAAAGCTTAGAAGAAAGGCTACAGGTAGGAGCCAACTTGAGTTTGAGCCCTGCAGAATTTTTGTTTTGTACAGTTACTGGAATCCTTTAAGCAGGTTGCTTAGATAAAACTGTTGGATCCTTCAGCTGCTTATGGATAAATTTAGGCACTCTCTTCTGTTTCTCAATGATTTATTATTTTTTTTAATTTTGTATGTTTGCCCAGCATGATGATATTGTTTGCCCATCTCTTGCTATTTATCTTCTGTTTTGTTAGAAGAAAGTTATGATTGATATTATAGTGTATTAGCTCTGCTTCCTCATGAAGATGCTGTGGTCTTAAAGTAGGTCAGGTACTGTATGAGACTGTTTAAATGTTAGAAATAAAGATAGTTTAATACAGTCCATCTGGGCATCTAATTTATTTCATCAGGTCAGAACTTCAAGTCAATAGGAAATACTTCATTTTCTTGCTGTTTGTGTGAGGAGGACAAATTTAAACTACCAAAACTGAAGCAAAACGGCTTCCCTTTTCTTTGTCAGTAATGTAAGATTTCTTCAGTGAGAAAAAAGTATGTGTGGGGAATTAGTGAAATATGCATATTTACAGAGTACCTCTTTCTTTTTTTAGACAGCTTTTTTATGCTTACTAGAGCTGTAGGATGAGTGATTAACAGAACATTGTTGCGTGTTCATTCTGTCAGCCTCTGAGGTGTGGTGTCTTGAAAGGATGTTCAGAAATTTGCTTAGTGGTAGTTAAATACTGAAAACTAATTTGACATATCTTGGGCTGGAACAGAAAGCACTGAGGTGTCTTGATGATCTTCAGGGCTTTGTTGGAGGAAGTCGTTGCAGATAATGCATTAACCCTTATGGCTGGTCTGGGTTTCCATAGCATCTGTATTTTAGTGCAGAAAGACCTTGAGCTGGTAGATAGTAGTTGTTAAATGTTGGGTTTGGGAGCTTTGGCTAGCTTTTAGTAGTTGGGGCATGGGCTGCAGAATGTCCTGGAAATAAAGGCAAAACTTTAGCATTCATAGAATCTAGAGAAGCTGGTGAGGGAAGAGAAGCTCTGAAGTGCTCCTAGTAAGTTCACAGGGCTCCTAATGAGTTCATGTTATTGAGGAAAAAGTGCACCATAAACTAACCTACTAGCTACAATTTTATAGGTGTTAACATCATGGGTGTGTTGTGGGACTAGTCCAGTCAGAAGGTAACAAACAGTTCTGTCATTGTATGGTGGGGTAGTATGAAGTTCCAAAGCCATCCAGGAGCAATAGGAAAAAGGTACGTGGATATTCCCATTGGTAAATGAGAGCCTATCAAAAAACCAGACCTGTAAAACCAAGTCCTCAATTGGTTCATAATTGATTCATTATCGATTCATTTCAGCAGGTAAAGAAGGTCCCTATGCATGATTTAGAAACCTCATTATTTTTAAATGTTATATCCAGTGGTTGACTTAACTCTGTAATTTGAAAAATTAGTGAGGTATCTGACATTTTATTTTGGCTTGTATTAAATTGTAACTTCCCTGGTATAATTTTCTGGGAAAATTTTTTTGACTGTTTTCCAGTGTTAAGTCTTTTCATGAATGTCATTGTCCTGTGTCTCAGCAGTGTAGGTTTGACCCTTTACTTGACCTGTGCTTAAGAGAACTCTGGATAAGAAGCACTTTTTTTTTACTTGATAGAAAAGGGGAAGATTTAGTAATAAATTTGCTGGAGAGAGTCTCTTATTCCAGGCTCTTTTGCACTGTGGTCAGGAGTGTATGTAGAGTTCACTTCTATGTTTATACTGGATGTTTGTCTTGTTTTTGTGGTTTATTCCCATGGTTCACAGAGAGAGTGTTGCATATGTGTGTTAGGCTGTGGTGTAATTTCTCTGCAGATGGTTGTAGAGCTAAATGCTAGTGGAGAAGTTTACTCTGGATTGTTTCAATACTTTGCTCTTTAACACATGCTAAATATGAATTGTGCATTCACATTACTTGAGAATGCTAGACAGTATTGCTGCGGATTTGAAGGAAGCCAGACTGCCATTTCAGCAAATGGCACCGTCTGTACAGGTGGAATTGGAATTTGAGGTCCTAAGCCAGCTTTTGGCAGCAGTATCATTTCCAGGGATGGAGAGAACATCATCTTGCTTTGGCTTACAGTTACTGAACTGACTCCACTAGATGAAATCTGTCATAATACTGAATAGATGGAGGAAGTAGGAATACATTGTCGTGTGGATCACTAACAGTGCTTCGTAGGGTAGTGCTTCCCTTTAACTTACCAATCAGGAAAGGAATAAAACACCTCCTTAAGAAAAAAGCCATGCAATACCAGGTATTTGAGGGCTTCAGGTAGATAGTTGTCAGAACAAGTGTGCTATCAGAAAAATCCAAAGATGTTTGCATTTTGAAATTTGAAATTGAAATTTGAAAAACCTTTTTAGTTTCCTCAAGCTGCTATTCTAAAAAGCTCTGAAGTACTAGTCTTGAAGACTTTTCTTTCCATGTTTTGGTAATACTGTGTTGATAAACCTAAAGGAAACAGCCTATCTCTGCAACATTGGGACATCAGTGTGGTCCCCAGTACCACAGAAACTTCTTTGTGATAGCAAACTGTGACAAGCATTTTGTCATCTCTTAGAATTTCTTGTTAACAACACATTTTAAGTTTATTGCTAGTTTTTCTCACCTTCCATTGTAATGTTGTTTTTGCTTTCTATTGATGAGTTACTGTTTGGTCCTTTGTTCTCAGCATGGGGAAAAAATGCAGTTTTATAGAATGATCAAACCATTTAATGTGGCAAGCAGTATGAAACTGAGGTTGTAAGTGGTAATTCAAAAGCATAGTATGTTAGGCAGCTCTGAATTTTGTTCTCTTAAGAATATATGCAGTGTCAAGTTGAAGTTTTTCAAGATACAATGTGCTAAATCTTTTACATATACACTCATTTAATGGCAATAAAGCTAAAATAGTCCTTGCACAGAAGGGACATGATGAATTAATGCAAAGTACGAAATCTTGCTTTGCAGTCTCTGGTAGTTTATATGGCACTAGGTGGTAAGAGGGAGAGGTGGGATGTCTAAAGTGATGTTTTCTGAAGTCCTATAGATGGGTTTCTCTGCTGATGTATGGGCTATGCTCTTGGACTCAGTATTTGAGAAAGGCACAAAGCAGTCTCTAAAATGTCTATTATACTTCAGTAGGTTAATATATATATTATATAGGCACATGAAATCATGGATATTCACACCACTGTAACTTTATTCCCCTGGAGCCAGGAATTGCCTATTATGAATCAGTAACAGCTGCACATGTCGTGGAAGAATAGGCAGCTCCATGTTGTGACCAGCAAGATAGGGCTCAGCTGCTCTGCCTATGAGAGGTGGAGGAAATAACATGTATCTATTCCTTCGGAGATCCAGTGTCCTTTATGCTGTGGGTAGAGGCTTTTACTAATGCAATAGACTAAAACAGTGAAGGCTGAAGACCTAAGGAATGATGAAGAGGTGTGGAGGTTTTGTGTTGGATTTTTTGGTTTTTTGTTTGTTGTTGTTGGTTTTGGTTTTTTTCTTTAATAAATGAAGGTCATAAACTGACTTGAATGCTAAGTAATGACAATGTGGCCTGAACTAACTGATGCTGTCTCCTTCTAAATCACATTCAGTAGTCCTATTTTGTCCCAGCCAGACACTTTAACTCTCACTGTGTGTGCAGAGAGAGTAACAGTAACAATGCATTGAGCTTAAAAGCAGTAAGGAAATGTTCGTCCTTACCATAAGCCTTTACCACTGCTGTTCTTCCTTTCCTCCCCTCCTCCATATGACTACTTCACTGTCTTAACCTTAGTTGTTCAGTGTTTATACCAGCCTTAAAACCAAGTTTGATCATAACTGCATGTGAAAGGTCATGAATTCAAAATGCTAGTCTGTCTTGTGTTTTTAAAGGCAATCTAAATAAACATAGAGATTACAAGACACAAGAATAGCTTACCTATAAAGAGTAATGATTTGGTGCTTGACTCATAGTGCATGTAGCACTTTGTCATTCAAAACATATTTTTATTGATCAGGAAACTTCAAGTTGGTGTTCTGTCTAAGCCTTTCAGCCTAAAACAGGCCTCTGCTCTAGGTAGCTTTTTTGTGCATTCCAGTGTAGCAGTGTTCATTCTAAGCCAAGAAAAATGTCTAAACACTTATATTTGCAAACTGAAGACTGACATCTGCAGCAGGAAATACATAGATAAGCTCATTACAGTGGGGTAATCTTTGGAAAATCTATTTGAAGTTATTCATTATTGCACCTGTCACTGTCACTATTGAAGGACTTTTCTACCTTTTGTGGCATCAGATCTGAAATTCTGATGTGTTTTGTGTTGTGAATACAGAAGCTGAGGCAGTTTAGTTGAAAAGCATTGGTAGGTTTTGCTTGCATTTTCATGAATGTATTTTGACAAAATTTAGTTGATGAGAGCAGTTCCGTACTAATTGCTAAGTAGGTTTCTTCTTTACTAGGTGCCTTAAGCAGTATAACTCTAAAGTATGCCTCTTCTAGCGTTTGTACTTGGGTGGTGGTGGTGGTGGTGGTGTGAGGTTTACTTTTAGTTTTCTCAAATGTCTTGGCAGCTGTCCCGATACCTTGCTGTCTTTGTATATGAAAAAGCTTCTTCTCATAGTAAGGGTTACAAAAGGCAGCGGGCAACGAGTGGTGTTTTCTGGTGGTGTGTGCTTGCTTGCTTGGTGTTTTGTGGTTCTGTTACAACAAAAGTTGTAATTTGGAGGAATATGAGATGGGAACTTTGATACCATTGATACTTGACAGTCGTTCAAGGGCAAGGTTAGGTATACTTTTTGCCAGCCTGTGCATATTTGTACAGCTCACATTTCTGCTCATCACTATATGACAGTTTATTTCCATTGTGTGTTACACAGAGGAATAAAGTACTTAAAATGCAGATAGTGTGGAGTCTGCAGAAGTGTGCCTGTTTAACAGACTAGCTTTTAGTCATTACTGAGATTCACCATGTGCTTTTTCTATTGATTTCATTTCTTCCCTGTAGCACTGAAGTGGGTAATGCTAACAAGTGTGTTTTGTTTGTTTATTTTTAAAATCAGAAATAAGCTTGATAGTTAAAGGTGGTGCTCTGGAAGCTTCTTCAGTTTGAATTTTTTTAACTGAACTGTTGTATATGAGCTTTTAATATGGCATGCACGTGTGACTTCTTAAAAGGTGCCCAGATTGTTTAGGTTGTTATGGCAAACTTCTTTTTGGTTGTCTGACATGAGATGCTGAGCCTTAACTTGTGAATGAACAAATTTGCGCAAACATTGACACTGTTTTCTTGATTATGGTTTTGCTGTCCCCACGTAACTTGAAT
Source organism: Falco biarmicus (assembly GCF_023638135.1). Classification (NCBI taxonomy): domain Eukaryota; kingdom Metazoa; phylum Chordata; class Aves; order Falconiformes; family Falconidae; genus Falco; species Falco biarmicus. The sequence continues at coordinate 46,534,667 of NC_079291.1, read as the reverse complement.
ACTGCATGATGTTCAGTGTAAATATTGGTCAGTTCTATTACTATTTAAATGTGAATGACTGAGGTAATGAAACTGTACTTTACAGAATAGCTAAACCTGACAAGAATGAAGCAACCTTATGGGAAGGTACAGCTCGTTCAGTTTTGTGTGTTACAGACCCTGTGTAAACACCTGGTTTGCTCATTGATTGATCTTTTCTTCTTATTATTTTTTATTCATTTGCCTTTTTCACCCCAACCAAAAATAAAGTTGGATATGTGTTGGGTATCTCTCAAGCATCTTTATTAACATTAGAGTTGCATAGTGCACACTGGACTGAAAAGCTCATAGAAGAAAAAATCATCAGACTACTAAACACAAAGACTAAGGTTATATGGCTTGCACTCCCAGCTTCAGATACCCTATGGCTCAGGTAGAGAACAGCTGTGGAAGCATGGCTGTGGTTTCTGTGCTGGTTTTGGTAGGGATGCCCATGGGCCTCTTCTTGAGATAGTGTTAGGCAAAGTGGCACTCTGTTAAAATCCACACTTGTCTTGCAGTTAGTTTCCAAAAATGTTTCTGCATTCTTCAGAGAGTTAGGTTACTAGTAATGCCTAGTATCTAGGTTAGCCCAGTCAGCCAGTTTGGACATTTATTTAAAGTCCTTGGGTAGTTGTGCAGTTAGGTTTTTAGAGATATGACCTTCAAAATCCAGCTGTAAGTTTTAGATTCTTACAGAAAATTCTGAGGGGAAAACTAGTAGCTCTAGATTCTGTTTTTAACAAAACAATCAAAATCCTGTTCTTAGACACACACCACACACCCCCCCCCACCTTCAGAATCTTTGAGCCTATGTAATCTGGAAAGCTGTCTGCAGTTTGTGCAGTCTGGCCTGTGGAAGAGAATGCTTTTAAACTTTCAGTAGGCTAATACTGAGGAGACAGAGGTGCTTCTCAGACTGTATGTTATGGCTTTATTCCCTTGCCTGGTGTTTTTCTCTGCCTTACCTGTTGTGATTCTGTACTGCTGCTGAGTTGAATAATGACTCCAGATTGAGATATGCCTTAACTGCAAAGGAAAAGGGGTTGGTTTAATGGGGATCGTTTGAAAACCTGGTCTGAGGAACAGCTTCTGTGGAAGGAGTGGTATATTTATTTTTTTCCATAGTTGACATATACTACACTTCTCTCAAAGTTTTCTAAGACTTCACCTGGCTCAGTTGACTTCTTTTTAAGTCCTGGTACCTATGTAAATGTAGATTTGGAACTTACTTTTAACCTGGCCTAGTACTGTGTGTAGTATTCTGCTATGATATGTAACTGGAATAGTTGAGGCACCCCATGTATATTGAAATATATATGGAAAAAATACCCAGTGTATCTGCATATTAATATTGTTCAGAAGAGTAATGAAACAGTAGGAACTTGTTTCCTGCAAAGTTGGGCTATCATGTTCTTTGTTATTGAGATGACACTGCTTTTTTTTTTTTTGTCAGTGCTCAGTACTGTTAGCAGTAGTATCAACTCCCTTTAAGAAGAATGTTGGAATGAAAATGTGCAGCTTTTGCCATCCGAAGTTGAGTTGTTACACAGTATTGCTGGGGCACAGTAATGTTTAAGCATGCAGCAAGATATTGTTGCATATATCTTTTAACTTGGGAACTTCATGCAGTTTTATTTTGAGTCAGCTGATGAAATGATCTTGAAGTTCCACTTCCTATTTTCCCCATACAAGGGGAAAATGATTTTGCTGTAAAGATTTATTCATGATCTCCTAAATGGCTTCGTAGCTGAAACCTCTGGTAAGGAAAGATTAAATTCTAAGGGCTGCTCTCATTCCATGTAGACTGCATCCTGAAAGCTGTATTATTGTATCAAATCTTAATTAATTTTGTTACAGTCCGATTTCAGTGTGGAGGTCATGCCCTGGACTACCTAAGTAATGGGTTAAAGGCATCTTAATGTGTTCTTTAGAATGCTTTATTTAGGGGCAATTGGTTTAGTTACTAAACTGTACTGTTTAGTATAGATCACTGAAATAGTTTTGATGCACTGCAGGCTCACAAATCACAGCGTTACAGCAGGCCATTTTAAGGAAGGGGGGGCACTTTGACAGGTTTGCAGTTAAGTCTGGGATCTTGTGAAATGTGGCTGTGTGGCAAAGTCACAAGAGATGGGCTGATCTGATTTAACTGTTGGTATTGAAGAGACAATTCCACTGTTTCCTTAGAGCTTGCCATGGTCTGCACCACCTGCCTGTGAACTGGATTAGCTCACAGCAAAAGACTTGTTTAACTCCTCGCCTCTGTGGGTTACAGGGCTACATAAGCTGAGTAGTTCCATGAAAGACGAAGTGATTACATGGGGAAAAGATGGGAATATTTTATGGCCATTACCAATGTTTAGGAGGTGGGATAGCCTCTTCTGCTGGTACTGAGCTGTTAGCAGTTCCTGAAGAAAATACTTCAAACTGTGGTTCTGAATGCATGTAGCGCAGTGACGATTTGGCAAGCAGCCGATAGGTAGTCTGAACAGGACCTGTGCCTGGGAAGGCTGAAGCGTTAAATTCTGTTTGTGAATGAGACTGCATAATTACTGCATGTGTTAAATACTAGAGCTTTTCTGATTCCCAGGGTTCCTAGGTTGCATGCATTATACTTTTTAACATGTTTTGAGCCAGTCTCATTCATTTCTTCATCTCTGCCTGTTTTCCACAGTAATTGAAAATATGAAACTAATTTCTTTTCAGTCTTATGGTAACAGGACAACAAATCACTCACCATTTCTTCTAGCATTTTTGTTGATCTCTAGTACTAATGTTGTTAGACTTCTGGGTCAAATGCCCTGTGTGTCCTCTGCCTCCCTGCCACCATTCACTGAACAAGCACAGCAGGCAAAAATTTCCCAGAAGGTGTAAGTAGTTTGCTGCTGAAGTCCATGACTATGGAAGCAAGGTATTTCCATGAAAAGGGCAGACTCCATGCATACTCTTAGAACTGTCTCATTTGAACATGGGGAAAGCATTTTAATATGATGCTTACGATGGTGTGGCTGCCCTAATTTCTAACCAGTGTTCCAGATAAAAAGGCTAATAATTAGCCCGGTTTCTTGATAGTCTGTTAATTACAAAAACATGTATTTTTAAAAGTAAATTAGATCACATTTTCACTGAGCAATTGCTATTTAATCCTATGCAGCTATTTTAAGTCTGCATTTGTAGCGGAGATCTAATTATTATAGTAATTACTGTGGGATCCTGCTTAATTGACTACTCATGAGACTGACATCAGTTGATTAACAGAAGTGATCTCCATATTTTTCTCCATGTTTGGAATATGAAGGGACAGTTTCAGGCACTTTTTGTTATTAAACAAAGAATTTACTGCATAGAATGATTCAGGGCATTGAGAGATCTTGCAACTTCATAAGGGAAGATCTACAGCGATGTGACTTGGGTGAATCTTCAGGCAGCTTAAATTGATGTGAGAAGGTGTTTACCCTGTTCATACTAGTAATCATAATAGAAAGATGGCTTACAGTTGCTTGTGGGCCAGATGGGGGGTGGGGGAAGTGATCTACTGTCTTCCTTGGGACCCATCACAGGGGGAGACCAAGGAGCAACATAATGCTGCTTTGTTGACCCACCACTTGTATCCTATTTTGATCATGTGTGCTTGTTCTGACCAAATTTAAACTATTGCTGACATGTTATATGATGTTCATGTACCTGAGATCAAGAGGATAGATGCTGCATTTATGCTTACCAACATAACTGTTACCTTGCCATTATCAAGGGTCAGATCTATAAGCTGATATTCAGGAGCCAGGCTTTGCAGTTTCAGAGGTAAGGATCAGTGTAACTCAGGTCTGACCCTGTGCCAGAATACATGTTGAAGACTTCTGTGCTCTATCAGATTGCCCTCGTCAGTATGATTTCAGTCAGATTTGGAGCTCTTCATCAGCAGTTGTTTGGAAACAGATACTGTGACAAACTTGTCAGAACGTCTTTGCTGTTTTGCATGTAGTTATGTGTGACTAGATACTCATGTGAGGTAGTACAAGGAAGAGTGTGTGGTATGTTAGTTATGAGTGCTTCTGTACTGAGTTGCGATGCCTGCTTTGCAGGAATAATTGAGTGTTTTTGCTTTCAGTCGTACTAGAAGCTACTAGAGTCACTTTCTGCCCTAAAGATAAGAAAAATAGAAAGGAAATCCGAAGCTCTGAATTTTACAAAGTTTACATTGATCTAAAATGGGTACTACTACGTTCTGGCTAAGTGTTCTGTACCTTTGCTTGGAGCATTGATGGTGCCTGTCCCTGATTGAGCCCTTTCTATTGCAGCAGTAGATAATTACACCACACACACCCACCCCCAAGAGTCCCACATAAAACATACTTGTGATGCCTGAACTTGTTCTAGGAAGGAGGAAAGAATAATGTGAGGAATGGGGGGGGGGGCATAAACCCCCCCAACAAACAAAACCTTAATTTTTTTGCATGTAATTCTATGAGATCACTCTCCATGATCCTCCTAATTTTGGTTATAAATTGTGTCTGATTAGTAAGTTGCAGGACATCTAGGATCTGGTAACAGGAGGAGAAAGTGAAGAAAATGAGCCAGTTCGGTTATTCTATTACTTTGTCTCCTTTGTGCTTGGATTTATTGGATTGAATCTATGGACAAAGTTCATTTAGAGTAGATTGTCAATCACTCTTCCAAAAGAGGCCATCTTCCCTGATCATGCAGGTTACAGAGACCGTCCTATGGCTGAGAGACAAGTTACATATCCCATAGCTCACTGAACCAAGGGAAGGGGGGGGCTGGGGAGTGATTTGCATGCAATAGGTCATAGAAGTTCTTCACTAGTCCCTACCATATGTTATAGGGCAGGCTAGTCTGAATGGTCTTGGTGTGCAGTGGGGTCTCCTCGCAACTTTGCTGTGTTGGCTTCTATTGTCCTTTCACCAGTAAATGTTGCTGTAGTGAGATAATCTAGGTGTAGGAACAATATTGTCCCTGTGAATTTAGCCAAAAATCTTTACATTATAACCTGGAATCAGGTTGCTCTTGCACCAGTTTATAATCTCTGGATGACGTAATTAAACTTACGATTTTTCCAGTTCCTAATGTTTTCTTATTTCATCTTAGAGTAATGTGCTTGTGCTGAAGATGAGTTACAGTTTTGTTGGATTCTTCTTGTGTGTTTAGGTTTTTCCCAAAAGAGTTTTGGATCACAAGTTGCTGGAAGTTAAAATGTGTATAAAAAAAGACAGGTCTGTAAGTTTGTATGTCCTTGATCCTGTCTCAGCTTTGAGCTGTTTTAACGTAACTGTTGTGAGCCTAATACTTTGAGACAAATACCTGTTGAAGCTGGTAACCTTTTTAGTTCTTGTACCCTAAACTTACAGTGTGAGCTGTGAGATGGCAACTTTGGAAAGCACTTAGGCAAGGGATGGAAGTGAGAAGATTTACCCCAGTCATGCTGATGTAAATTAGCAGGTCGGCAGAGACCAGTAGATGGGCAGTGTGGTTTGACGTGTTCCCGATAACGACAATCAATTGTAGTGTCCTTTTGTATAGTTTTTGTATTTCAGAAGCAGACGCATGATTATGATGTACACAGACTTGAACTCACTCCTGTGTCCTTTTTATAAATGCTAATATTTTAAAAAAATCTTTCTTCTTGCTGTGTGTGGCTTCCTCTACCACCCTATCTTTGACTTCCCTCAACAAAGAGCACGCCCTTCCTTAGGGTAGGCTCTTGACAATTTGGAGACTTTCTACTCTGCTCTACCCTCTGGACTTAAGAGTTGGCTGTTTTCGCCATTTCCATAAGCGGATGTGTCTTAAATGATTATTTCTTTTAAGAGCTGTGGAATAATTTGGAGAAATTAATTGAAGAAACATGCAGTCAAGTTACAAAACAGTGGATTGTGTGTCTTGTTCTTAAGACGATGCACTCATTGCTACTGCAGTAACATTATTTTCAGTTTACTTTCTAAAATAGTAATGTGCAGTCTGAACCTTGGGTTTGTTCACCTTTAATGACAGGGTTATGTCTTTTAACGCCTTGTGTTGTGGTTAGCCTACTTTGAATATAGTTTCCAAGGTGTGTTGCAAAGTAAGTATTTCACCAAAGGAATGTTTGTGCTCAGTGCCACTTTTCTGTGAGAAACTTTAACTAACTTGGAATTAGTCATGTTGCCAGAAACTTAACTGAGCATTACCAAAATGTGAAAGAAGGCAAATACTGCTTGCTTTCAGTTGCTATACTCCTGCTTGTTTCTGCTTGTAGGCAAGAGTGCCTGCTAATACTGAGGTTGAACCACAATTGTAGTATCCTTTCTCTTGTGTTCTGATTATTGTAGTTCAGCTTTTTTTTTTTAATGTAGTGTGCTAGAAATGCAACAAGTATGCAAGTGCTAAACTTGTTTTGAAGAGTTGCACCCATGTCCTTGCATTATTGTTTGAGAGAGGTCCTGTTGGTTGCCGAAAGCAGAGCTGAACAGAAGTTCCAATTCCTTCAGGCTGCATTGAGAGCTGCTCTGCTGTATTCCTGCTTTCCCTAGTGCCTGAATTACTGCCAACTTGCTTTAGATTATTTTTTGAGACTTTGATGTTTTGGAACAGGCATGGCAGTACGGGTGCAAGGGATAAACCTAGTGTCTTAAAATTAATGGAAAGGAAGACTAAAGAATAAAGAATGGTGTAAATACATGATTTTGCTTAGGAAATTTAAGTATATCATGCCTTGTTATATTCCGGATAGTCAGAAGAAGGATTGTTGTTTTGGTGGGCTTTTCCTGTAGACTGTCTAATTAAAGGGAAATTTATAAAGGAGGAAAATGGCTGTTGAGCTCATGGTTTTTTAAACAACTAGCAGGGTAATCTGGTAAGCATGGGCATCTTAACTGTCTGCCTACTTTCCTGGACAGGAATATAGTGGGATGGATAAGGTGCAGTTCATGTTACTGGCTGAAAGCTGCAAAAAGTGAAGCTGCTTGTTTACTCAGGCAGCCTCTGTCTCAGAGCTGAGTGCTCCTACTGCATCCATTCGACTCTGGGATTGTCTGGCCACGTGATGAGCCAGTGTAGGAAGCCAGTCTGATGGAAAATGAACTTTCAGGAGGAAAGGCAAGCAGATTTTTAGGTTTTGAATGAACTCTTTGAATAGCTTTTAACACACAAATCTGGATAAGCATTGGTACTAGGTAGAGGGAATGAAGTTTACAGAACAGTAGCACCATTCTGAAAGTACAGCATCAAATGAGCATCACAGCACAACCAACTCCAAAGTTGTATTTCTGATAGCTTTTTATGTCAGGTAGAGAAAGCAACTGAAGAGGGAAGCTTTTCTGGATAGAAGCCTAACTAATAGGTTGAAAATAGTTAAATATAACAGTGGAAGGCAGTTTCAGTGAGAATAAACTACCTTCTGTAAGTAAGTCTTGTGAAACAGTCAGTGTATGAAAGATAGAAGGGAAGCAAGTTGAGAGAGAGAGGGAAGAAATGGCAAAGTCTTACTTGGTAGATTGGGCTGAGTTTTTGTAAGACAACTGCAGCTATTCCAAGTGTATTTTCAATAAGGATACCTTAACACAGAAATCTGAATGCACTCAAAGTGGAATCTGATGAATAGGAACAAATAATATGTGAACAATTAATACTTACATGGAACTCCTGGAAAGAAGGAGGAAGATGAGATCATTCTAGCAATGAATGTACGGAATAAGATGAGAATATCCTGTAAATATTTGTAGTAAGAGGAAACCTTGGTTGTATTTGGTACTGAGATGGTTGGAATGTTACCTGCCATAGCTTTTCATGAGTCTTAATCTTGCCCTTGGCATTCATTTCAAAAAGACTTTTTAATTTAATGATGCAGCTAAGCCAGTTTAATGGCTGGCTGCTACCAAAGGGAATCGTCTTTCTTCCTCCCTTTCCCCACTGCCTCCCTGCCCGCCCCACAGTTCAGGAAGCTACTTTGTCAGAAGGCTAATTGTTTCTAATTGTCTTCATGGGAAATAACTGGGGAGAGATGGCTGGGGAGAGATGGCTTTCTGTGGATTTAGTTTCCTAAGCTGTCACAGTAGGTTCAGTCTGGCATTAGGCAGTAGTAATACGGAGAATGACAGCAAGGGGCACAAGAGCGCACCTTGTGGTGGTAGCTAACTGTTAATTGAGTTTCCTTCTAACATGACAAATTACAGCTTTTGAGCTTGACTAACCCACCTAAAATTTGTGAAAGGAATTTAAAGAAACAGTCTGAAATAATTTCACTGCTAATTGATAACTTCTGAGGGGCAGATGATGTTCCAGAGGAGAAGGGGAAAAGGTACTGCAACCATGCATCTTAAAAAAAACAAAACAAACAAACAAACAACAACAAAAAAAAACCCGCAACCACCAAACCACCACCAGAAAACAAACAACAAACCCCAACATAAAACCTAAAAAATCCCAAACCAAAACCCTGTAACAGCCTGTTGAAAAATTGGGAGCTAGAGGGCAACAAACGAGCTGTCTTAACAGCAGTTCATGGAGGAATATGGATAATGTAAATTATTTGGCCCCAGTAATCACCTGGAAGATACTAATCTCTATGTGAACAACTAATAGTGAGTTTTTCAAGAACAAACCCCGGTTGATCCAGTCTAATTTCTATAGCAAGGCAAGGGACCTAGTGGATAGTTGCATCATGACTTTTTTAAAAGGCTTTTTAATACTGCTCAGTTGTGCAATGAGTGGAAACAGTGTTATAGAAACTATTGTATAGTGGAAATGTCTCTGATTGGAAAACTGTATCTGGAAATGGATGAACAGTCAAAGTGAAAAAGACTTCTTAAATTTCTAAAGAGGTCTGTCTTTAAATACCTATTGGTATTTTCAGGAGCGACTTGGACTGTACAGCATTGATATATTAAATCAAGATAACATGAATGGCAGCCAGCATGTTTGATTAGGATTTGGAATTCAAAATCGTTCTGACAAACTGAGGAAACCATTGCATTTTCAAATGGAAAGCTACTGTTTGAGATGAATGGTGTTGCGTTTGGGTGGGGGTAATCAGCTGTGCAATCACAGTGGGGAATGACTGCTGTAAGGTGTAGTAGGTTAGTTAACATGCTCTTATGTTAAAAATGAGTGCTTCTGGGGTCACCAGTCACACTTGTTTGTAGGAGACAGAGATGTGCTGAGCCACCAGCTGAGATGTTGAAGCTGGGGACAAAGTCACTATTGCTGATTCGTCCAAATAAGTGAGAACTTGGTGCATGGGGGTGTAAAGGGGAGGTGCTAATTTAACTTAGTGGAGTGTCTCTTGGTATGAATTGAAATGGATAGGAAGAGCAGATTAGTTTATGTGTGTCGGTGAAGGAACTTTTATCCAGTGGCTTTCATAATATGTGTGTATTTTTTTGTAATCTGGGTGAAAGTCAGGCAAAACAATGATTTGTGCTTCTGTTTCAAGAATATTGTTAAGATTTCTTTAAATACTTGTTACTGAAGTCTGTTAGGAAATAAGTAGACTACTGCTACTAACTAAACAGTACCCATTTCTGTATCAACTGGATCAGAGAAATTGAAATCTTAATTCAGTGTCTAACCCCCTTTTCTTCCCTGAAGCAAAGCAGTTTTTTGTGTTTAAAAACACAAGTTGGGATAAATGCACCAGGGATCCTTCATATGATTAAGAACAGTAAACCTTTTCTGTTGTTCAGAATCCATTGACTATTAGTATGTATTTGACGTGGAATCCTACTGTACTTTATGAAAACAAAGCTTAATTCCCTGTTCTGCAACAGTTGTAGCTGTTGTGCCAAAATCCTGAAAAATTATTACTGTTTACACAAATCTGAGGTGTCTGGCAGCAGTGCTTCACAGAGAGGTAAAAAAGAAATTATTTTGTACCATACCCAAGAAAGAATTTTAGCTGCCACACCTCCTAGGTGATGTATGTGCCTGCACTTACCAAAGGTTAGAGGATCAGAATCGGTCCAATGGGTTTTACTTGCAACTGTACAGTATGTCTTATTCTCAGAATTAGTCTCCTTTTGTGAAGAAACTTTTTAACGGGATAGATCTGGAAAAATGTTTGTAGCTTGTTTGAAGGTAAAGCTGGGCTAAAATCCTGTGAATCCTTGCAGCAGAATTATACCTTGGAACAGGTTTTACTATAAAGCTGCGCTATACAAGTTACAATAAAGCCTATTTTATAATTATCTTGATTTTTTTATTATTTTTATTTGAAGTTTAGACAGATGATATTTATTTTATTTATTGTGCTGAAGAGGGGTAAGTTTAAGCCAAACAGGCAAAGATGTAATAAGGTCATAATGATGAACACCGGTATGTTTTTATTTCAATATTAAAACAGATTATCCCTGCCACCCTTTTGCTGCAGTTTCTATTTTTGAGTTTTCCAGTAGTCTGGTTTCCAGCATCTCACTGATAGCTTACTGACACAGCTGATGCAGCACTGGCTTACTGAGCACCTAGGAAGGAAGAGTGTAGGAACTTAAGAAACCAGCTTTGGTACTAGGGAAAAAATACTGTGTTACATAGTCAGTAAACTGCTTACATGCACACATCTTACTGGGTGGGTTTTTGTTGGTAACTGAACTCTGCTGAGGCTACTTACTGTCTTGACAGCATCACAGGAAGAACAGAATGCATTTGAATAACATTAGAAAATATACTAGAATTTATGATGTTACTAGTCTGTTTCTTGGGTTGTAGTAACAGATATAAATGTGCTTTACTTTTAAGCTTGAAAAAACAGTTGCAGATTTCTGAAAGTTAATTATTCTCACCTTCAGAGTTTATAGTTTATTATTAAACTTTGACAGATTAAGAGGGAAAGGAGGAGGATGATAACGGAAAGCATTGCAATAAGCAAGAATGTCTTTAGGACTCATTATCTGTCTGGGTAAGAATAGTTGCTTCCCTTTCTCAATAGATGATGGCAGGCCTCCTTTCTGGTGTTCTGACATCACTGGCGATAAATGGCCGTAGCAAATAAAGAATAATACCAGAGTGAATATTTGTCTGCAGCTACTTGTTATAATCTGTTTGTCTAACCAATCTTAAGTGTCTCTGCAGAAATAGGTAAAGATAGATTGCATAGTTTGATGTGCCAAGAACACGCAACATCACTTACTAAGTTTAGTGACTGGTGGTGTTGTGTTTGTGTTAAGAGGGAGAGCTCCACCTACTGGAAAGACCAGTTTATGGAGTGTGTTTTGAGTGAAGGGTGCAATACCAATTTCCCAAGTCTGGTCTCAGGGATTTGGAATGAAAGCATTTGAAAATAAATAGAGTTCCGTCAATTTAAAAAAAGTCTGAGTTCTGAAAACGTTTTCTTAGATTTTCATCTTGACTTTTTTATTCATAGGAACATCATCTCCAGCGGGCTATCTCAGCACAACAAGTATATGGAGAGAAGAGGGATAACATGGTTATACCGGTTCCAGAAGCAGAAAGTAATATTGCATACTATGAATCTATATATCCTGGAGAATTTAAAATGCCAAAGCAGCTGATTCACATACAGCGTAAGTAAAGTAACTCAATTCACTGAAGTCTACACTGAAAACTTTATTTTGCTGGTATTTTGTGAGATTACTCTTAAATATCTATTGAGCTTGCATCAAGACTGACTCTTAACAATTTTATCCAATATGTAAAGGAATATATACTTCTTGCTTAAGAGGTGTATTTAGCTCTTGATGAGGAAGTAGATGGATGTCCTCCTTGAGTCTAAGTCTATATGTTAGTACTTTAAATTTAGCAATCTCAAAGGCCTATTTCTGCCCTCTGTTAACACTCTGTAATTAACAGCTTGCAGGGAAGTTTAGGTGCGTTAGCAAGGACACAAATCTGCTTGAAGAGAATATATAATACATAGCTAAGAAACAGTGCTGTTGGAAGAAGGGTTCGCTGGAGTCAAGAAGACGCTCAATATGAGTTATGCATCTTGCTCAACTTTATTAGTTTCTAACACTACTTATATAGAACCGATACACATGCATATTCGTAAAGCAGAAATATAATTGGTTAGTAGTCTCTAAACACGCACAGTTCTCACACCCCTAATTATCATGACTAAAATAAGCATTCTATCCATGTAGGTAATTGTGTTGCTCTGCTTCAGTCTTGTAGTTTGTTACTCCCTATTTTCCCATACCGGTCCCTATCTTTCTTGGCCCTGCACCTGCTTTCCCAGCAGCTGTATCTTGTTACAGCCACGGCCTGTTGGCACAACATAATTACTTGGTCTCAGGATTCAGGAATAGCTCAAGGCTACCTTTCTTGTTAACTTCAGCACAGCAACTTAAGTACAATTCTGATTACAGGCCTATTCTAATACCAGGCCTGGATTGTGCAGATCTTCAGAGATTCTAAGGCCATGCTTCTGCAGCCATTCTTCTACAGAGTGCCTCTCCCCTGAAGCTTAAACCAGGATAAAGTGGATTGGGAAGCCAGGCAGAAATGGCAGCAGTAGTAGTATTAGCCTATGCCTGGATGGAAGTATTCTCCATCTAAAAGTAGATGGGTTTTGATATCACTGACTGGCAAGTGTGTTGGGATTTTGTTTTTGTTGGAAGATAGCAGCCATTCTGTATGGATGTGATCATCATGATACTTCAGATAACTTTTGAAAACATGATTAAAAATATAATCTGTTGCATGGTATAATTAGTAGAATTTTAAAAGTAGTACCTGTGCTATGTAAATGGATCTTCTATAGCAGTCGGGGCTTCAGTGATGGCTTTAAAATATTAGAATCATAGTTTGGGTTGGAAGGGAACTTTAAAGGTTCTCTAGTCTACCACCCCACCCTGCAATAAGCGGAGACAACTTCCACTAGATCAGGTGGAAGATCAGGTAGATTAGAGCATGTCGCTCTGCCTCTAACCAATGAAGGGGCTAATACTAGCAGTCTTCCATGCTGATATTAAGGTTACACTTTTTTATTCTTCTTTTCCTTATCTCGTGGTCTAACAGGAAATAGTGATTTTTATTTTTCAGCTGCGTTGTCTGCTAGCTATGTGTTTATTAAAAGCAAGGCATGAGAACTAGGGAGATCTTGTTTTGAATGAAGAATGCTGCATTTTCATAGGGTATTGTGGAAAACAGAGCAGTTGTTTGTGTTCTGCAAAACATTACTTGTATTTGAAAATGCCTTGCTACACAGAGTAGACCATACTGGGCCAGTTTACTCTGACTTGCCTACATCACAAAAATCAGTGATGAGAGTATGTGTAATGTCATTGTAATACAGTCTGCACATACTTCAGTAGAAGTACCTTTTAAGTGCATTTGGGCTGAAGTCTGAATTGCTAATAATACAAGACATAAAACCGCAAAATACTAGACAGCACTGGAAGTTTTGACCAGTCTAAAATTAATTTCTTACTGAAAGCAGTGAGGTAGAAAGCTGCTAGCTGCTTTTACCACTGGTAAGCTTTCATTGGTCAACAAAAGCATAATTAAATAAATATCAATTTTTAATGGTGTAAAAAAACCTAGATATAACTTTGAAGTAGTATTACTCCAACATTCAAACAAATGATTTTGATTTTGTTTTGAGAAGAATCTGGTGTGTACTCCAGACGTTGCTATCAGAAAAAAACATTTCTGTAGTAAAACTAACTTACACCTTTCACTTGCATCATTTAGCTTTCAGTTTGGATGCTGAGCAGCCGGATTATGACTTGGATTCAGAAGATGAGATCTTTGTGAATAAGTTGAAGAAAAGAATGGACATCTCTCCTTTGCAATTTGAGGAGATGATAGACAGACTAGAAAAAGGCAGCGGTCAGCAGGTACAATGGTACTTTGAATAAAGTATTTGAAATGCACACTCTGTGTATTGCTATATGAAAGTGACATGCTGGGTTTTACATTTAGCCAGTCAGCCTGCAAGAGGCCAAGCTGTTGCTGAAGGAAGATGATGAATTGATCAGAGAAGTATATGAGTACTGGATTAAAAAGAGGAAAAACTGTCGAGGTCCCTCTCTTATCCCAGCAGTGAAACAAGAGAAGCGAGATGGTTCCAGCACAAATGACCCTTATGTTGCTTTTAGAAGACGGACAGAAAAGATGCAGACACGGAAAGTGAGTAGATGGGTACCTTCCTCTGCTTCCCCCCTCTTACTTTTTGAGAGGGGGAGAAGGATCTTATATAAATAAGTGATTCTGCTTTGTAGTATAAAACAATAAAATTCATGGTGTTCTTTTGTTTAAATTTGCAAGGATAACAACATAGAAGAAACTAGGACAGCTATTGAATGCAAGTTTGTATTCTTTTTCACTAGATCTACTGCTAAACATACTTAATGGTGTTGGTAAGCTGTAGCTCATTGATAGCATGCACATGCTTCTCTGTTTTAGCATGTGATTTGTTTTCTATATACATAAACATTTAGAACTTTTAATTCAGACTATTTAATTTACGTGATCTGGGGAAACATATGCACTGTGTATCTACAGAATCGAAAAAATGATGAAGCATCTTATGAGAAGATGCTTAAGCTCCGTCGAGATCTGAGTCGTGCAGTAACCATCCTGGAGATGATAAAGAGGAGGGAAAAAAGCAAGAGAGAGTTGCTGCATTTAACACTGGAAATTATGGAAAAGAGGTAATCTTTATTGAAAACTTGCTGCAGAAAGCTTTGGAAACTACTTTGTATTCTGATTCCCACAAATACTTAAAACAGCGAGAGATTTTTAAAGTAAGTATTTAGACACTTTCACATTTACAGGAGCTTGTTTTTATATATGGCTATGGAAAGCAAAATAAAATGTTAGGAAGGTGCTGCTTATGGGAAAGTGACCCATCACACTTATCTATGTTGTTTTATTACATATATGTGTGTATTCAAATGTATGTGTATATCCTATATATTATACAGGAAGAGAGATCATAGTTTTAGGTAAACTCATTTAGGAATTTATGTGAAATATGTAGAATAAGGAAGTCCCAGCTAATTCTAAGGCTGTTTCTCATCATTGCTGTTTTTCTTAATTATCACTGTTCTTTTTTAGCAAGGCTTGATCTAATACTGTCTTGAGGAAAACATAAGCATTTCATACGATAGAAAATGTTGCTGTCTAGTCATCTCCTCTTAGTGCTGCTTTTGACATCCTGTTTGTCAGCTGTGATGAAGACCAAATGCTCGGCTCTGTCAGCTGCCACTTCCCAATCAACTGAGAATTGTATTTGAAATGTGTAATAGTTCTCTAGGTTGATACTTAAAATCTGAATAGACTTCTCTAACTTGAGCATCCGTGTTTGAAAACAAATGGTTTGAGTCAGTATCGTAAAGCTTTAAAACTAACGGTTTAGGCTGACTTCTTAGAGAGACAAGTTGAATGTCTCTACTGGGGCATTTTTTTCAAGCCCTGACCATTTTCATTAGAAATAGAGAGGGGAGAAATTTCAAAGACTTTCCTGTAGCTTTTTCAAGGAAAAAGCTGTTGAATAGAGGAGAGACTCTAATGCCCCCCCTTAGAATGGAAAACTGTGCTTCGACTCCACACTTTCCACAGGTCTTGAAATGTAACATGTTTCACGGATCTACTTCTGAAAATATTCCATAACACAGAGAGGGAAGATTCATGAATATGGCACTCTGCCTCAGTGTTAAAAACCTTTTGGGCGATAAATGTATGGTTTTAAATGGTACCTGTCCCCAAGTGAGCAGGGAGAGAAACCGCCTTTCCTTCATCACAATGAAGTTTCCATGTTACAAGTCCCCTTTTCTGAATAATGCTTTCTGTACTACTTACTGTCATCCTGGATGTCCCTTTAGCCCAAGTTGCAAGTATTAGCCTGTTTCTCTGTGTTGTGCAATTTTTTACCAGAGATATTGCAAATATTTCAGCAAATAAAAAAAAAAAAAAAATAATTCTGATTTCAGGTATAATTTGGGTGACTACAGTGGAGAGATCGTGTCTGAGGTCATGGCACAGCGGCAACCAATTAAACCTACCTATGCTATTCCCATCATTCCTGTGACTAACAGCAGTCCTTTTAAACACCAAGAAGCTATGGAACTGAAAGAATTTAAAGTTAAAGTGAGTAATGTCAGTAATCAAGTTAATAGTTTATGCTGTTATGTATGCAAGATACAGCATTCTATGATGGGAGGAGGGTAGAAGTGTTTTGAAACTGAAAATAGACTAGCTAAGCTGCAGTTGGAATAAAATGCTTTGCTTTGTTGGAGTTACGGGGATAACATATGGACTACCAGCATTCCTCAAGACAGAAATAAAGGCAGTATGGATGAACTACAGACAAAAGGATGCATGCAATAGTGTTGTTACTCTGGGACATACGAATGTTTTTCTTTAATGCCACCCATAAAGTTAGGATAGCCTGAACAAAACTGTATTTATTACCTAGATACTGGACAAAGATAGGACTAATGAGTTAAAACGTAATTTCTTGTTCTAAATTATGTAGTTATTTTGTTCCGGAGGGTGGGTTATTGTTTGGGGTTGTTTTTTTTCAATGTGATCCACTGATATTCCCAGCATACTGTATGTCTTTGTCTGGTTTTATATTTAACTAAAGTGTCAAATAATCTTACTTGATTTAGACAGCTGACCAGCACTTTTTTCCCTGCAGGCTTTAATTTTGTGTCATACACAGCATAGCTACAGTGCCAACAACTGAGCATGTTAAATAGGTCAGGTAACACAGGAGAAATGCTGAGGTATAATTTGAATTTTAAACAAAGACTTCTTATAACTGAAGAATGTCCAGAGCCTGTTCTGAATCTGGCAAGGTGGCTTGAATTGGTGAATACTTCCGTTGAGAGTAGAGCATTTTAATTGAGATTGCTGCAATCTATTTACCTGTTAGTGATGTTGGGTCAGCACAGTTCTTGCAGCTTGAAAGAAACTTGTTTCTTGGAAACTTGAGAAGTGCGCTTCAATTTGACTTTGCATAGTATGGGGAGATGTGTTTTAATTTTTAGAGGATTTTCTGAGATTCTAGGTATCTTTCCGAAGTCTTAACTTTTTTGCTTTTAAAGCATTGTTTAGTGCTTAGTAATTCCCTAACACAGCATAAATGCCTATTACAGGTGCCTCATGGAGATAATTTTATATATTTTGGTCTACTTCTCCGAAATAGTACTGTTACCTTAACAGCTACTGTTTCATCTAGCATGGATTGAGCTAAGAGTGCTTGATTCCACTTTATCTGTTAAATGTTTCAGTTACTGGAAATGAGATACAGATATTCATGAAATGACTGCATGTTTTGTTATCAAGGTGGTGGAAAGATGAGTTCACTTTTTAGTGTGCTTAAACAGGAGTTTTCCAAAACTCCTGATTTCATCTAATTTGCTTGTGTGTCTAATTTTACACTGCTGTTTTCTTCTTTTGCAGCAAGATAAACCTGATGTTATTAGACCCAAAAGGAAGTATGAGAAGAAGCCAAAAGTCTTACCTTCGTCTGCTGCTGCTACTCCTCAACAGACAAGTCCTGCTGCACTGCCAGTCTTTAATGCTAAAGATTTGAATCAGTATGATTTTCCTAGCTCAGATGAAGAACCTCTCTCCCAGGTAGGACCTGTAAGAGTTCTATGCAGCTCTTGGGGAAAGAAGTAAAACTCATTAATTGACTAATATCTCTCCTCATACACCTCCCATCCCCCTCTTAAAGGTCTTGTCTGGTTCTTCGGAGGCTGAGGAAGAAAATGATCCTGATGGTCCTTTTGCCTTCCGTAGGAAAGCAGGCTGTCAGTACTATGCTGTAAGTAGAATTTCCTTGTGTTTCATAAGACAAAGCACCTGTGGGAAAATATCTTGTGTTTAATTGTTTAAAATTATTTTAAGCCTCATTTAGACCAACCTGGCAACTGGCCATGGAGTAGCCCTAAAGAGGGAAGATTAGGAGATGTGCGTTACAGATACTGCTTAACCACCCTCACTGTACCACAGAGGTGTATTGGGTTTGCACGAAGACGGGTCGGCCGTGGTGGAAGGTAAGTCCTACATAATTGTTCCTGTTTTTAAAAACAAAATTTAAAATAAAAAGTAATTGGTAAGATGCAAAGTTTAAGAAAATCAAACCCCTCAAAAATTGAGATGTCGGAGAGATTGACTTTTTAAATACTTCCACTTGGTATGAGTTTCCTTAGCTGGTTAATGTCTCCGTTTTTATTTTGTGGTAGTAGAAGCTGTTTTAATACAATTTTCTTAAATGGTTCTAGGGGGGTGTTTATTGATGGCACTCCCAAGCTCTGAGGTGAAAATAGGTCTGTGTTTTCAGTTGTGATTGGTGGCTTGTATTTAAATTATTTGCATGGCTGTTTTCAAATAGTAGTATTCAAAAATAGCTAAAACCACATTTTTCAGAAAATGTTTTTCTGAGTTTGGACCATGTTTCGTGATTTGCCAGTTGCAGAGAATTTTGAGAGGAGTGCTTAAATGACAATAACTTAAATTTTGAACATGGCAAAAATATCAAAGACTTAAGCACTTTCAGGTATTTTGCTTCTAAGCATCTGTATCAAAACAATTTATAAATAGGTCAGTGTTGAATAAATGCTATATTTTTAAAATATGGAATATGTCTTTAAAAATTATACGTTGCTATTGGATTTTAATTTTAAAAAATAATAAGAATGTGTTTTGGTTTTCAGATTAACACTAAGCACCTCTTCACACATTAGCAAGTCAGATTGGCATATCGGCAAAATCAGAATTGGAGCTGAATGCTCTTACTGGGATTTTGCAAGGGCATTTGGAAGTTAATGTGTGACATCCCCACTGCATTGGGATGGTTGTGGGTGCATTCAGTATATATGGGTATAAGGCTTTTGAACTTGAAGTTACTTTAGGAGGGCATTTAAATTGCTCTTTAGTTAATTAAGCAATTTTATTTTGTTCTCTGGGGTTTTTTCTTTGCATTGTAGAACTCTGTCTTCCAGCCTGACTTTAAAAAAAAATATGTATAGTTGCAGTGTTTCAGTATATATGTGATGTACATCAGCTGTTCAAACAGTAAAAGCTAGAGGATACCTGTGAAGAGAAACCTAAACATAGTACTTACAGTAAAGTAACATGTAGTCATGCATTGTGTCCATCAGCAGGGATTGCTTGTTCTAGAACAGTTTTGTGTAGTTTATTCTATCCCTTTGTCACACATGGCAAACTGGTGACTTTCTTGGTATTTTCTTGCCACTGTATCATTCTGCATTGTTTTCCTGTTTTTAGGGTGCTACTAGACAGAGCGCATTCGGACTACGATAATACATTTCATCAGCTGGATTTGGAAATGTTTTCCTCATCACAACACTCTTCAATCAGTCAACTTGCCAATACCTCAGAAACAAATACCTCGGACAAATCTTTCTCGAAAGACCTCAGTCAGATACTAGTCAATATCAAATCATGTAGATGGCGGCATTTTAGGCCTCGGACACCATCCCTACATGACAGTGACAATGATGAACTCTCCTGTAGGAAATTATACAGGGGTATAAATCGGACAGGCACAGCACAACCCGGGACCCAGACATGCAGTACCTCTATACAAAGTAAAAGTAGCAGTGGTTCAGCACATTTTGGTATGTTCATTTTGACAAACTTGCTTCTAGGAATGTTACACCCTGCTCAGATAATCCAGAATGTCGTTAGGTCATCCATACCTTACATCATGGTCTATTTTGATGGTAACAGCCCATCTTCACTTTTTCTTTATTTGGTACATAGAATGTTTGTTTGTATTGCTAGTGGTAGTGTACTGCATCTCAAATTCATGCAACTGCTGCCTTGGTATGTAATTGTAATTTTAGAAATATGAAGACTTAGAAATCAGTATTGTGTTAGGGTTTAGGTTGACTCAGAAGATCTGGATTTTTAAAACAAAAAATACAGTGATTGAGATGTTGATATAAATACTACATTTCAAACCTTTTCTAGTACAAGATGTGGTGGTGGTGGGAAATGTTTAGTCACAATGTAAGCTTTTAAAATCGCAGCATATTAGGAGTTCATACTTGAATTTACATGAAATTAAATGCCATTTCCCATCCAAAAAATACCCAGTCCCCCCCAGTGATGCATCCTGCTCATGCTTGGCAAAATTCTTGGACTAGTCACCCCTGTATCTCATCAGCAAGTGGCAGATTACATCTTACAGGACGTGAATTGCAGAACTGAGTAAGAAAATTTGATATAGTGTTAATTGGTTTTTAATTAGAATAGTGTTGGGTAGCATCACTCTTCATATTCGGTTCTTCATGCTGGAAGACTGATATTTATGTAGTTAGAATGTAACTTAAGTTGAATCTTGATCAGTCAGTACAATAAGTGCCATCTTCTTACAGAAAGTGATGTTTTTTACTAAAAAATTACTTTAGGTTCACCACCAGTTTTTAAGGAGTCCCTAGAATAATCTTTTCCTTGCCATTTCGAATTACGGCTTTGGAAATAAATTAGAAAACCTGAGTAACGTAGGAGTGGGGTGGGGAGAGATGCATGTACCTAATAAACTCCCCAAATTGTGGGATATTTTGGAGATTTTCTTAAAGAGGAGTGTACCCTGGTATTGGATTACTTTAATCTTGTTTTCCAATATATTTTTTACTTTCCCTCCCTGCACCACCTTATTTTTATTTTTTTTCCCTGAAAATTCTGCCGCCTTGCATTTTTAGACTTTCTGGGCAGCTTTATTCTGCTGCTTTATTTAATGCTTCCTCTCCATACTGTGCTAGAGTAGGCCCTTGCACCCATTCTCCATTCTTTCTCTTTTATGACTCTTCTTGCTGGAAATATTAGGGCTAAAACTGATGGTTCTTCTGGTTTGTGATCTAAGTATGGCTTTTGCTGTTTAAATTCTGACCCTCCAATGTTTCAATTCGGTAAACGAAGTCCAGAACTGAACAAGAGCATCCTCGTTGTCTAGTGGATAGTCTGAACTATGATAAAATGGTAGTCAGGTTACTAGTGTGAAAACAAAACTACGATGTGATGAACAGATTAGAAATACACTATGAAATACTAATGGCCAGTACATTACACCTGAAAATCACATAGACTTGGAAAATTGGCTGATTGAGTTTAAAGCATGTCTCTGTGTGTGGTTTTTTTCATTAAATAGGTGATTAAGATATTTACACCATGTAGGAATTAAATGTAGTTGCTACTTATGCTGATGAGTTCTGTCCAAGGTTTTAATTGTGTGGTTGTATTTTCAAGCCTGTGGGAAAGTAATACATACATATAAACACCTAGCATGTTACGTTCACTTGTGCTTGGAATCCTATGCAGATGTTTCATCATCTGTGTAATATATGTAAGGTAGTATTCCCAGCTTTTCCAAATGAAGTGGAGTTTAGATTTGTGTTTTTATTAGGATTTGATACAAGAATGAAATAATAAAAAAAATATGTCTGAATTCAGATATATATAATTTAAATTAGTTACCACAGTCTTTGGAAAGTCGCTTGTTATTAAAATTACCAGGCAGACTGTACCCATTTAACTACTTATAATCTTAGTCGTGATTCCTGTAGCATTGGAGGTGTATAAGAGGTTTTGTATGTGCTGTAACCATGATCATCTGTTTAGGTATAGGTGTTTGAAAGGAGGATACGGTCTAGTTCATCTTGGTGCCATTCTGTTTTCTAGTGTTCTTTTTTTTCAGTTTCTTAGAGGGTTCTTTAGGATACATTGTCTACACAGATTACAGGTGTGTTTGTGTATCTCATACCTATGAGTTTGAGTTCTTGAAAAGTGTGTATCAGTTGGGGCTGCAGCTGCTGAGCTATGTCATCTTACTTTCTGTAGCAAATACTATAAAAAATGTCAGGTATCTAATATCTGTACTGAAGTTTTTCTAATAGTTGCTACTACAGATTGACAACCCTGTAGCGTGTTCCTATTCCTTTTTCTTAACTGTCTTTAAAGCTGGGAGTTTGTTTGGGGTATGGATTTTTTAGGTTTATTTCTCTTTGCCTTTCAGGTTTTTGAAGTGGCAGTAGGCCTTTTTACCAGAAAACACTCATTAATGTTTTATTATCATAAAAAAACCCCAACTCTTTAAAAAACCCTGTTATTCTTTTGTTGCTGCAGCGAGTTTTGGTCAAACCATGTTGCTTACCTGTAAGATGAAGCTTGTCCTGTGATTGTGTAGTGGCTGGCAGAGGTGATCATGCTGCTATTCGTTATGCGCAATCACGTGAATGTTGTCACATTAAAGTAGTTCAGAGAAGTCTTGAGCTCTTTACACCTTGAATAATCCAGACAACATGCCGCTGATGCGGAAAACCTTGCTCTTCAAGTCTGTGTATACATGGCCAGCACAGGCATGAAGTTGAGATGGTATCTCAGGTCTTCTGTTAATCAGAGGGCATGTTATAAAAGCTGTGCTGTGACATACCATTCTCGGACTACAGGAGGCATTGCTTTTCATCCTTGAACATTGGAGAGAGGTTTCCCCAAAGAGCCAGGCATTTTATTAACATTTTGAAGTGACTTTGACCCTGAAGACATGCAAGTTATTCTGGTCCTGGCTTTCAGAGCGCTCATCATGAAAGATATATGGAAGTTGATGTTGCCGCATTGAGATTTTGTGTGTAAACTGAAGGGATTTTTTTTTTCTTTTTAACAAAAAAATCCCTTACAAGTTGCTTGAAAAACAGGGCTTGTAGTGGACTTGTCATGTGCTGAAGTATAGACAGCAGCAGCAGGATCAAGTGACCAAGAAAAGTAGCACCGCTTTTGAAGAGGGTGGTTCCTTTTCATCGTACTAAAGAATTATGAAAAAGAATCCTTTGCCCTCTTGCAAAAAGAGCTGATTCAAGAATCTTCAGTCAGATGTTATACAGAATATCACTAAAAGAGGCAAGAGTGTAAAAGTATGATTCTCGGGGAGGAGTAACTTGTTCAGTGGGGAGGCTATTCACTTTGAACAAAATGCAGCAAAACTACTTCAGAAAAGGAGCCTGTATTGCTGACAGTCTCATCAAGTTTCTGAATCGTAATCTTCAGAGGTGGAGCTTGTGTTTTAAGTCTGGAATGTACAGTAGGCATGAATATTCATCTAAAGTATTTGTGTCCCAGGCATTCAGTCTTCCTTGTTAGATTAATTGATTGACCTAGTTCTGCCAGTTCTGTAGTCTTCAAACTGCATCGTGTTATAAAGAGACTGTGCTTTCTTCAGGAGACTTGCTGTTAAATATGTCATGTTCGTATTTTTGGATGCCTGCATCTAGTAATCAAAAGTTTGAGATGTTTAAAACTGCACAGCATGTATAATTGGCACAGCCTTGTGTTTAGGAGGCAGACCAGAGATACCAGTCTACTAGTGAAAGATTGGAGCACTGGTTCCCAGGTTGCATAGCAAGACCAGGCAACTGTCTTGCATTTTGTTGTTTTCTGTGTTCTTTGCCCAGAAGTGGGGTCACTTTGAAAAGAAAGTCTGCAAACCTGTCAAGACTAAAAAGGCTAGCAGTAGAGTCTGCTTACTAAGTTTGTAATTCTTTCTTTGAGAAGCCGAAGTATTCCAGCAGAAGCCTTTTAAGAGTTAGGATGTTTAGTATTCTAGATCTACTGTATATGAAAAACTGCAGGCATCCAGAATGTAGTTAAGATAAAGGATCCTGAGTAGCTTACCTTGCTTTCTCTTGTAAACTAGAGATTTAGATGACGTGCTGCAAGTTGTTATTTCTAAGGAATTCCCACAGAAAGTCACTGAAGAGCAATGTACATTTTCCCCAGCAGACTTGGATACTTTTTTTGTGTCTCATAATCTGCTTTTTAAAAGCAAGTTTGCACACTTGCAGGGGTCTAGCAGGATGGTGAACTGTGCTTCCACTTCCCAAATGTGCCTTTAGCATTCTGTCTGTTTAATGGAGCTATACTGTTTTTTTCATGTTCTCATTAAGGATGCCTGACATCTGTCTTCAGGCATCCCTTTCCTGGAAAGAAGCCGGAAGAAGCTCCTCAATCGTTGTGGCAGTTCCTTGCACCAGAGTAGAAGGGCTTGTCCTACCTTTTCATGGCTCTCATGCTATCACTGGCTGTGTTTAGATCTTTTTATTTGATCCTTGCATCTGTAATGGTCTCAGTACTGCTCTCTGTTTTACTGTCTTCTCTTTTTCAAATACCTATTTTCACATTGCAGGTTAAACTTGGTCATGAAAAATACTGACATTTGTAATGGCCGTTTTGAGTTATCGTTGGAACTTTGCAGTCTTGGCTTATCCGTAGATGAGATATTGAGAACCTAGTTGAAGAAGCAATGGCTTTGGGAGTAACAGATGTGTATAGCCCACCCTAGGCTTAGTTGAAGGAGGAAATCTTAAAAGGAAAAGCCTCTTCAGTCTGGGAAATGTGACTGGGGGTGGAGGGAAGAGTCAGCACTTACTAAAACATCTGAGCACTTCTGGAGACTTTGAGACTTGTAATTACATTAGATTTTCTCATTCAGCTTTAACCCAGTTGGAGTAGTACTTTGCTCCAAAGTGCTGAATCTTTGGGCTTGTGTGAACTGTTACACTTTGTCTGCATCCCATGCAAGGATGGGTCATGTTTGTAACTGCGGAGTAAACTACGTACCCCAGCTGGTCTGTGACATTTTCAGTGGAAACTCATGTAAGAATGATGGGCAGACAAATACAAATGCATAGCAAGCATTCCTAACTTTCATTCAGTGGCTAGTAAAAATCCTCATTATTTATTTCCTGTCTGTTTTTCTTCCACTACCAAGTAGGGAGTGCATATATATGTATCTTATATCTAGTTTTATAATTTCTAAGTCTAGAGTTCTGATACTAGGAATTTCATACTTAAGTTCTGTTGGGCTGAAATATAAGGCTGTTGTAGTAATAATCAAGGGCGTAATGATTCATGTTCTCATAGTGTCTAATAATGCCATGTTTAAGTAAAATCAATCTTGAACTTCTTTTCAGAAAGTGAAACATCTTTGGGCCTGGTGCATCAAATACTAAATCACACTGATGGCTCTAAGTCTCTCCAATCTTCCGAATTCACTGGTGAGAACTTGCTATACAGTAGAAAATCTTTAACCAGGCAATGTAAGCAAGATAACATCTTTCATAAAATAGAAATTTAAAAATGTGATGTTCAGGATTGCTTGGTTTTGTGAATGATGTTTGCTTTGCATGCACTTTGGCATTAGTAACCACTAATTGTTCTCTTATACAGCAGGGTTGTGATGCTGTCATGTATTTCCCTTAAGAAAACATTGTAATGTGATTACACACACCATAGCAATTCTGTAGTTTATGGGATTTCTCAACTGGAAGCTTTAGTTATGAGATCTTTCTTCTGTTATCTGATTGAAACTGCCTTTTTAATGACCATCACCTTACCTGGAAGATCAGGGATCCAGTACTCTGGATTTTTAGGGAAGTTCTTTGAACTCAATGTAGTCTTAACTTTTCATTTTTCATACTGAAATAACCTTTCCAGTTGTTAACTTGATGTTATAAAGCAACTGCTTTTTTAAGTTACTCTAATTCTTCAGATGTTTAACAGGACTCAGGCATTTGCTGAAAGGTTTAAGCTGTTTGATTCTCTTTTTTAAACTTTAAAAAACCAAAATGCTTACCTGGATAGGTTATTGTGTTTACTCCACAAAGCTTGTTCAGTTTCCCTGGCAAATCTAGTGAGTGTCTTCCGTTCAGGAAATAAAAAGGAATGCTAGCAGGGGGGCCAGGAGTTTACACACACATTTTCTTGTCCAGGATGTGCTTCCTGGTTCATAGGAAACTGGTTCTTGTGGTTAATTTTTTTATAAGTTGGTGTTTTCCTACTTCAGGGAAGCAGAGTAACAACTAGTGAGTTACCTCACAGTAAAACTTGCAGTAGTAGTTGGGAGGGGGGCTGTGGCTGTTTACCAGACGAAGACCAGTCTGTTCATACAGGGTCCACAGCTAGCCTACCGCCTCACAGGTTTTGGCCGCTTCTGGGAAGGACTTGCATTTTCAAGGAAGCTAAATGTAAGCTGCAGCGCTGTAAGACTAGTATGTGTTAAATGCTATGGTAAAATGAGTTAGCACTAGTAAAAATCGTTTTATATTGCAGTATAAAAGTGCTGAGAACTGTGGATCTTTTGAGAAGTCCATTGACAGCATCACAGTTACTCTGTGCTCTAGGAAACAACATTTGTTGAGTGTCAGCATCCCACAGAATTTGGTAGATATGTAAACAGAATCATCCAATTGAAAGATATTATCCAGTGGCTTAATTTGAGCAAAAAAGGGGTATGTAATTATCCTAAAGATTACAAACATCTTGATTATAGTCATGTAAATGATTGTGGGAAGGCGTATTCATAGCGTAGTGAGCAAGAACTCAGTTTTTTAACAGCACAAGATTTGTGGCTGTCGCTAAGGAGATAGTAAGCAGGCATTTATCCTGTCAGTCAGTCTTAGTAATGTATGGTGTTTCTTTCCTTGTATTCATAGCTGTGGATCTCTGAAGTGTTTTCTTCTACCTTCCATTCCTTTTTGCAACCTGTAAGCCAGAAAACACTCTCTTGCTGCTAAAGTGTAGGACTGATACCGTTGCAGAATAGGGGGTGTGTTATCCCAAGCTGTTAAATGAAGAGAAGTGTTATATGATGTACTGACTTAAAATCCCAATGGTTGTCTCAACTGAAATGTTATAACTTGATTCTGAATTCTACCAGAGACAATTCAGAAGCATACTGAGTTTTAATTGTTCTAGTTCAAAACAGTATGCTGCAAACAAACAAGTAAGAAGCATTCATGTAGCCTCGTCTGTCAGTAAAACTTGAGCTACCCATCTTCTGACAGCTGTCTTGACATGTGGATAACTCCAGGTAACATTGTACCTTAAAAGGTTCCTAATGTTTAAGGTTAGGAAGAGAGTTGGGTTAATTTGAGGAGTCAGGTGACTTGCATAAATTACTGTAAGTGTCTTGGAAAGTATGTAGGAGTTTGGGGGGAAGGTACAGTTGTTAGCTAGGGAAGACAGTTGAGACACTCTAAAATGGTAATGTTCTTATTTATAATGTATCTGTAGTGGCACTTGAGATACTCCCACCCCTTGCTGGATTCTGTGTAGTGAATGAAGCTGGCTATTTTGCCGCTGTCCAATTCAGCACATTCTGTAGTATTAAATAGTTACTCCTGTATGATGGAACCATGACCACTGGTCTTAGCATGCTGTTTGGGAAGAGTCTGTAAACACTGCACTGTCTAGGGCTGCTGGAGCAAGAATCTGTTTTAAAATCTCATGTGTTGTCTTTAACCACTGAATGTTACATCTTGTCCCTTTTTTTTTAACTTGAAGCTGTTGTTCAGTTGTCCGTTGCTTTATTAACTTTTTTTAAAGCCTTGAATGTCTCCATTAATACCAGGAATATGTAGCTTTGTGTAGCAATACCCTGAGTTACCAGAAATGTGGTTGCTGATCTAAGTTTACAGAAAATGTGTGGGCTTGCTTCTTGCCTGCTGGTTTTTTTCCAGGCAGATAAAGACCAGTGTATGACACAAAAGAAAATTACATTCATTTTTGCTACTTCTACGTTTACCATTTTTCTCTGACACAGATGAAAGCTTTTCAGCTGTATCCTTTCTTTTCTTTAGAATAAAAACGGGAAGAGGTAATAAAACTTCTGGAAGACAGTTCTTAGGGACACTGTTTTTTCTAGAAAAGGTTATGTTCATGAGATACTAAGTTTGGTGCCTATGCGATTGCATCTAAGCTAGCTTTGTGGGTAAGAAAAAAAAATCCTCTCTGCAAGCCATATAATGAACCCATTAAAGCGGCTACGTTTTTATGGTCTGCATTGCATTCTCCTTGAATTGCTTTTTAAAAGAGGACTGTTGAACTTAGACTAGCTCTTAGAGAAGTTTAGGACTGTGCCTGCAGAGATAGACGCACAGAGTCAGTACACCCATGATTCCACTGTGCTGAGCATATGTGTGATATCCCACTCTAACGTAAAGTATGTACAAATACTTCTTGTGTGCATGGGAATGATAGTCTCCAGAAACAATTTACCTCACAATCAATACGCTTGGTTTTTTTCAGTTGAAGTGTAATACAGACTGTATTCTGTGAGCAGGAGGGGAAGAAACCTAATGATAATGTTAGTGAGCAAAGTACATGGTGGCTTTTAACAGAAGAAGAATAAAGTATGCTCTCTTAGTTTGCAGATCTCCAAAAGAAATGATGATAAATTCTGGTTTGGATAGTTCTCAGTAGTCGTAGCAGTAGTAGTGTTTTCAATAAAACCTTCTATGTAGTGGTCCTTTAGCATGGAGGGGGAAGAGCTAGTTTATGTAATACGATCTATAACCTCTTCTGGTACATGAGCCTATCTGGGTATGCTGTGGAATGAAAAAGGAGTATCAATCAGATTATTTTAGGAGGCTGTAGCTTGCAGCAGCCCTTTATGGGCAGTGTTATTTTTCTAAACTGTATGCAACTGGTTAATTCAGAATCTCACAGTGAATCTCTGATAGTTCTGTAAACAGTGTTTTGAAATGTCCAGTAGGGTTTCGCCTTTAATAAGGGAAGCAGCAAAAATGTTGCTGAATGTTTTAACCTAAATTGAAAAACCTGAAATAAGCTGGTTTTGAGTGTGTTTTCAGGTATGACAGGCAAGTAGCCATTTCCTTTGCATTTTTGAGGTGGTGTTTGTAAGTGTGTCTGGATATTTCAGCAGAAGTAAGAGAAGCGGTTTGAATGTAGGTAAAGGTTGTGGCCATAGTGGGGTTCTTCTGTCACTTGTTAACTGTGACAGCTGTATACTGTTTTCATAGTGGTGGGAAACTTACAGCTGTAAGGGTCACAGAATACTTAAAAAGAAATATACTAATGCGCAGTTTGAAAATTAGTTCATCTAACTGTTGCTTCCAGAAAGCGCTCGAAGACTGTACTAAATAATGGCTATCCTAAACAAACACAGCTTGTCTCAGTAAACTTTATTTACTGTTTTTTCCAAAAGAAAACAGTATTTTGGAGTTGGTTAAACCAATATAGGTGACTGTGCTTTACAACTGTATTTCATAGCCAAAATCTAAAATACACCTAAGGCTTGAAAACTGAAACTAAATATTAGTTAAGTTTTACTTACTCAAATGGACAAAAGTGAGATGGTTATGACAGTGGAAATATTTATCTTAATTCAGACAAAGACGGTGGTGTAACATGTCTTTTTTTTTTTCCTGTTTTTCCTCTTTGTCAGTCTGTGAGTTTTTATTTATATCACTTGCACTGCTTGGGAACAGGCTGCATATTTCCAGTGTCTTGTATAATAAAGTTTGTAGAATAAAATAGCTTACTAATACATGGAACCTTCAGTATCATTGGCACTATGTTGGCTAAGCCGTACCAATTCTAAATTTTAAAGTTTTTAAAAAAACTTCACTACTAACCAGTCAATATAAACGAAATGTCTATCAGTACTAGAACAATACATCCATTTTTCTCCCTCTGCTACTCAGCTTTCTA
Source organism: Falco biarmicus (assembly GCF_023638135.1). Lineage (NCBI taxonomy): Eukaryota > Metazoa > Chordata > Aves > Falconiformes > Falconidae > Falco > Falco biarmicus. The sequence goes on along the minus strand of NC_079291.1, from coordinate 46,505,213 downwards.
CATGTTAATCTTTGTGTACTAAAGCTTTCTTGCTCTAACTTCTGTGTTTGGTGACAGTCTTAAACTAATAGTCCTTTAGTTTGTTGGTTTTTTTTTAATGTAAAGTAGAACTAAAATTTAAACAGCCAGCCTCTGAATATTGGTCTATGAATTCTGGGGGTTTTTGTTTTTTGGAGTGTGTGTGTGTTTGTTTTAGTAAGGGTGTTCAAGAACGTTACTACTAAGCTATTCCCCTAGGAATAACTTCAAAACATTGAAGAAATAAAGCATGTTGAAGTGAGATTTAACTGTAAGAGTATTGGGAAGTAATTTGTGACTTACGGCAATATAAACAAGTGGTACATCCCTACTTCCTGAAGAATGTTACATAAAAAAAAATAATAGCTTGAATGTAACAGCTGAATAAAAATTTATAACTTCTACTGCTCAGATGGCAAAGTGCTGGTGGTAATTTAGTGCCTATTTCCAGTACTTAATAGAAGGATTTTGAACAATGTTTAAAAAAAACAAACACAAAACCACCACAAATAATGCTGGAAAAATGCATGTTCAGTAGTGTTTGTTCTGTTTATTTCAAAGTATTAATTCTAATTTTGGTTAGCTGTTTGTATTGACTTGTTAACCCAAGTTTATACATACGTTACCATTGCTTTTCAGAATCCTGTTGTATCCAGAAGCAGATGATTATAGTTTTGATAGAAACAAGATTTTCTTCAGGCAAGCAAGCCTGATGGAGTGATTAACAAAAAAACCTTTGAAATTGCAGTTTGTGAACAGAATTCAAGTGTGGTGGTGATTTGTTGCCAAACAGTAGTGAACTTTCCCAAAAGTACGATTTCCACTGCATTCTAGAAGTATGACCACTGTTTATAGCACTTATTTGGGAGCATCTGTAAAATCTGAAAATATAACGGAAGGAAAAATCTGAAAGATGTATCCTAGACTGAATTTGCAAGGTGATTCACATTCCAGCCTTTTAAATTGAAAACAAGACTTCCTTGCACTTGGAATGTAAATTTAAAAAAAAAAAAAAAGACAAACCCTCAACATTTTACAAAGTTAATCAATGAACTAATGACTCCTCACCCCTACGCCATTGGGCATCCCCTTGTGAATCTGTATGAATGATGCTGGTTTTTATAGATCTTATACTTGTGGGCTAGCTGGATAAAATTCTTGTTGACTTGTGATGCACTGACTGCTGGGTCACTTTTCAGAGCTTTTAGAGGGAAGGATGCAGCTCTATCAAATTCTTTATTGATGGAGTTGCTTGTACGTATGTGATTAAAACCAACAAAAATACTGTATTATGATCAAGGCCAGGCTGGATGGGGCTTTGAGGAACCTGGTGTAGTGGCAGGTGTCCTCACCCATGGCAGCGGGGTTGGAACTAGATAATTTCTAAGGTCCCTTCTAACCCAAACCATTCTATGGTTCTGTGATAGCCTGCACAGCTGTAAGTGTGCCCAGTTTAATATCTTCAACTAAATTTAAATAAATCTTGAAGGTACCCAGTACCTACAACTAAAATGTAACCTGTGAGGGCTGAGAGCATGCAGTTTCCAAGTTTTGCATATAAACCTGCTTTACTAATAATGCAGATACTGTAGTTTCACAAAGGGAAAACAGCGGTGCCATTTGTACCTGTAATTTCTTTTTAATCAGTTACTAGAGTTTTTGGTGGTTTTGCCCCCTCCCTTTTTGGTGTCGAGCTAAATGCAAGAGCAATTAAAGCCTTTGTACTAAAAAAGAGCGTAAGAAGGGAAGGCTTAATTTGAACAAAAATTTCTAGAGGATGATAGCCTTTTTGCCATAAAGGTGCATTAAGGCTCTTAGGAACTTGCTGTGGTGTGGGGGTTTTTTGGTGGTGTGTTTTTGTTGTGGGGGTTTTTTTAGGATTATAGATGTGTTTATATACACAACACCTACATATTTTGATATAGTATTTTCTCGTTTTGTATTTTGTTCAGCATTTACAGCCGAACAATACCAGCAACATCAACAGCAACTGGCACTAATGCAGAAACAGCAGCTTGCACAAATTCATCAACAGCAAGCAAATAGTAATTCCTCTGCCAACACATCACAGGTGAGGGATTTGTCTGTGCTATGATTTATCCCTCATTGTTTCCCA